>NC_142090.1:62613027-62948027 GCF_054644295.1 Miniopterus natalensis | reverse complement strand
ATTATCGGGGTGGGAACCACAGGCCCAGCTGGTGTGCATTCTGCCCCGTAGGGAAAGGCCAAACTGAGGAGAGGAGCCAAGAGTGTGGCACTGGAGAGACACAGGCGGAAAAATCATCTGCCTCGGAGACAGAGAGACGGAATTAGGAGGAAAAACAAGAAAGGCGAATGAAAGAAAGAATAGGAAATTGGTTACAGTGACTTTTTAAAGACACTGTAGTTAGTAATGCTTTTTTCCTTACACCCTTCTATTATCTGTAATTAATGTAGTTACTGTCTTTTGGTTAAATTTTACTGTTTTTCTATACTCTACCTTTTCTTCTGCCTTTCTGTGTCCTTTTATTTTACTTGTTTCCTTCAAACAACGTGTATTTGGGTTTTTAAAACTCCAGCCTGACAATGTTTGCCTTTTGCCAGGAGCATTTAGTTTATTTACTTTTATTGTAATTAGTAAACTTTAAAGTTTTATCTATCCTTCAATTTGGGGCTATTTGTCCCACTTGTTTTATGTTCCTTTTTAAAAAAATTTCTTACCCTTTTTAAGATTAATTTTTAACTATTGCATTTTCCCCCTTGGTAGCCTGGAATCTAAACATTATTATCACTCTTTTTTCAACATTTACCCTGAAACATACTCACATTTACCTCACGAAATACCCATATCAACTTTCTGGTTACTATCGTAGCTCAGAACACTTTAATTCCACTTACCCCCTACCCAATATTGTTATTGTTGTTTTATATTTTAATTAAGTTTCAATCCCTCAAAACATTTTTACACAATTATTGCTTATTTAGATTTATCTGCATGGTTTCCATTCTCTCCTTTATTCCATCTTGTCCCTCAGACTGGACCCACTCTTCCTCTGCTGACTTGGATTCTTCAGAATTTCCTTTGGTAAAGATCTACCAGAGTAGCCTCTGCTCATTTTTATTCCCCTGAAACTATATTTCTTTCTCTTTAATATCTTCTTAAAAGATATTTTTCTAAGTATAGAATTCTAGCTACAAGATTTCCCTGTCATTTGCCCTCTCTTGTTGCCCTCGAGAAGTTATCTGTTTAGCTACTTGGGTGATAATTTTTCTTTTTCTCTGGTATTTAAGGCTTTCTCTTTTTATTTGGTGTTATGAAGTTTCACTATGACACATTTAGATGTAAATTTTATTTTATTTATCCTGCTTAAAATTTGTTAGAATGCCTGATTTTGTGGACCAGTATTTTTAATTGTTTCTGGGAAACTTTCTCCCTTGTCTTTTCAATAAGTAACCAGAAGCAATCTGCTTCACACCCTGTCTGTCTTCCCAGAACTGCAATTAGTTAAACCTTTTTATTGTTTCCTCCTATATAATCAGTCCTTCCATATTTTTGCTCTTATCTTTCTGAGTCACAACATCTCAAAGATTTTTCTAGTCTGTTTTCCAGTTTGCTAAATCTTTTTTCAGTTGTTTTGAATTTGTTGTTTAATCAGTCCATTAAATTTTAGCTACAATTATATTTTTTATTTTTAGATGTTCTATTTGAGATTTTAAAGTCCACAGTCATTCTATATAGAGTATTTTTCTAGAAAAAAAAATTCAGACCATATCCCTTCCTTGATTAAAAAGCTTCTAAAGTCTTCCTATAATATTTAAAAAATTAAAAGAAAGAAAAAAAAAGAGAGAGAGAGAAAGCTCTAAAGGCTGCAGATGGTCTGGATGCTGCCCACCTCTCTGACTTTATCTTGCATCTCTCTTTATCTCACACAATACAATCAGGCACAATGATTTTCTTTCTGTTTTTCAAAAACAAAGTTCATTCCTTCTGTAGGGCCTTTGCGCTATTGTTTCTCCCATTTTAGAGAGACCAACCTAACCACACTATCCCATCCCTACCCAGTTCTCAATCATTCCATAATACTGTCCTGATTTATTGTTTTCATAGCACTATCACCATATGAAAATATTTGTTTCTTTGTTTACTTGTTTATTATGTCTTTTCCCTGTAACAAACAAACAAAAATAGTTTGTTTCCTTTATCCATCTCTAATTTCCTAGCATCTAGCAGAGTGTCTGACATATAGTAGGCATTTAACACATATTTAATAAATGAACAACGTAGTAAGTAATTGAATGAATGTATGGAGGTTGGTGAATGGTCAAGTTCCACCTGTAACCATATTGTCAACCCAAAAAATGATTAACTTGAATAGGCTTTAATTCAATAAACTAGTATTAAATTCTGTCATTAAGAGAACTCTAAACTTGTGAAATGATCATTTTTTTTCTAAATTTTTGTGTTTGATAGTGGGTGTGCCGTACTTTCATAGATTGTTAACTTGGTTGACCTACAGGTCTCAGAAGTGCTGGATCTGGCTTTCTTGAAAGTATATCTTTGTGATGATGTATTGCCACAATACACCAGGATCACAATGAATGCTATAAAAGTAAATGTACTTGTTTGACATATAAAAACCGGGGGGAGGGGGTGGTTCTTTTATATTCTCAGTGGATTCTGCCTAGTGATAATCAGAGGATATATACAAAAATTCTTAAATGAACTGATCTAGGTCTTACTTTTAAAGGCTCATATCAATAGATTAAAACAGTCACAGGAATGTAAATTACAACAGAGGGAATATAGTAAAAAATATTGTAATAATTATGTATAGTGTTAGGTGGTACTTGTCTTAATGGGGGTATCACTTCATAAGTTATATAAATGTCTAACCACTAGGCTGTATACCAGAAACTAATATAATATTGAATGTCAACTGTAATTGAAAAATTAATAAAATTAAAATAAATAAAGACCTAAGGGGAAGGAAACATAATCCATCATTGCAATCACCAGACTAGCCAATCATTATGCAATATCATTACATGTTCCATGGCCCTCTTAATTTAATAATTAGAATAGAAATAATTGAGAGACCCAGTGCTATCCAGTGGTTAGATTTTCACAACTTTGTGGCTTTAACCAGGAAGCTTAATCCTTGGAAACAGACAGGTTTTCTTGTGAGTTCATATCTGTAGAGATGACAATTAAAGAGTAGAACTAACACATGATCAATTCCTATTCATTGCTGTAAAGACGGTGAGCTTTTATAAGACTTTTCTTTGGCGTGTGCAATTATACCTTTAAATAGCTCTTAAATTTCAAAGCGGAAAACAGATTTTAATCTATTACAATATTAGTCTTCTGCAAGTTCTCCAACTGGTTTCTGTTGGTTTTAAAATGAAATCTGATGAGTCAATAGATCCCATTGTGATTATTATGCCAGTTTTATAAAGAAATAAATCTTTCATAGACCTCAATCTTTCCTTCCTTCTTTAATTACCTTACTGTGGTGATTTCATACAGTAAACACATTTGTTTTCTTGCTGCATATATAACTTAAAAAATAGTGCACACAGACTTTTTGACAGGATTGTCATGAGTAATGTTAATACGTCCTTTGATATAGAATCTCTTTTTGTTCTGCCTGTAAGTAAAAGAAGTTTATATACAGGTTTTTAAATCAGATCTTCTTTCTGCTCAAAATTAAGGATACTGACCCCAATATTCAGTCCTAGCTAGTTATACAAAATTTTATTTTGGCAATTCATTCAATATGTATTTAATGAGCATATGTAAACATGCTAGACTCTGTTCTAGGTGCTTGGGATGTATCATGAGCAAAAGAGACAAAGATTTCTGTCTTTATGGGAATTGCATTCTATTGGCAATAAATATAATAAATAAGTTATATGTTTGAAGATGAAAATTGCTATGTCCAAAAGGAGAGCAGGGTAAGGGTGTGATGAAGTTTTAAGTGGGATGGCCTCATGAGACGATGACATTTGAGCAGAGACCTGAAGGAGCTGAGGGAGCAACCCTTGTGGATTTCCAAGGGAAGGACGGTCCAGATAGAGCTCATGCAAAAGCCATTTGATAGCAGGAGGATGCCTGGCACATGCAAAGAAGGACCAAGAGACTTGGGAGGCTGCAGATGAGGTCAGGGAAATAACAGCAGTGAGGTTGGAAGAGGGCTGGTTCAGGTATAGCCATATAGGGCCTTGTAAGGACTTTGGCTTTTACTCAGAGTAAGGTGGAGAGTTATTTAAAAAAAAAAAAAAGTCTTTATTGATTTCAGAGAGGGGAAGTGAGAGGGAGAGAGAGAGAGAAACATCAATGATGAGTCACTGATCGGCTGCCTCCTGCACGCCCCCTACTGGGGATCGGGTGCCCTGACCGGGAATCGAACCGTGATCTCCTGGATCATAGGTCAATGATGCTCAACTGCTGAGCCACGCCGGCCAGGCTGGCTGACTTTTTAAAAGAATAACTATGACTGGTGGGCTGAGAACAGACTGTAGCAGAACCAGGGTTGAGAATAAGGAGGCTATTCAGGAATCGAGGCAATTACAAATGGCATTTGAGAATCTAAGTTTTATAAACTAGTTCACATAAATTTAACCCCCTAGGAAAGGATTTATATTTAGTGACCAGTGTCTGAAAACAGAAATATGTAACAGAAAACACTCTGACAAAACTGACCAGATACATAAATCTGATTGCACGTCTACCAACTGAATTTTAAGCTATTGAACCATACTGAGCTATACTTTATATCCTGACTGTGGCACACAAATAAAAAATCCTAACCGTAGAAACAGTTTTCATTATGCATTTGGAGAAAACAAAGGTGGAATTTTCCTCTCTCCTTTTCCTCTCTTCTCCTCTCTCTTCGATCTATGATAATTATATGTTGAGACATTATAGGTGAAATTGTGTGGTTTAGGACATGCATACATGACAGAAATACCACTTGTTATTACCTGACTTCCTGCCAAAGTCCAGCAAAAGTCTGCTTTCTATTGGCCATTAGAAAACTTTCTGGTATGAACTTCTTAATAAACTAAACCCTCATCCATAGTAAAGATGTGGATGTAAATATATTTCAGGAAATCCATTTGACGATTTTAAAAACCTTTGTATATTTTCATGCCAAGGAAATACATCTAAAGGGTCTTCTTTCTCTCTTTAAAAATTTTTTAAAAATGTATCTTTACTGTTGAAATTATTACAGATGTCCCCCTTTTCCCCCCATTGATCCCCTCAAGTGTACCCAAAGAGATCAGCTTCAAAAATTAGCAAGTCTCCATTTGATCTGGACACCCACTTTTATGTCTTCCTAACCCCTCAGTTCTCAATGATCCAGTTATATGGAAAGTCTCTCAGTTTCCTGTGAAAGCCATGTTTCCTGACACTGGTGCTTTAGCCTATGCTGTTCCCTCTTCTTGGAGAAATCCCTTTCACCCTCCCACTTCAACAGGCTCCCTCTTACTCATATGTCAGGGCTTGTATTAGGTAAGTTTCCTCCAGAAACCTTCCCTGTCTCCTTAAACCCGTGTTTCCTTGTGTTTTCATGGCACACTGTGTAATAACCCCTATCATAGATCTTTTCACATTATATTGTAAATGCTTGTTTTCTTGTCTAAACACAGATGATGTAAGATTAGTGAGATTAGCAGATGTCTTGTGTTTATTTTTTGTTTCCTGAGCACTTAACACCGGGCGTGTATTAGGTATCCAATAAAAAATTAATGAGTTCTGTCTGTAGCTTTCCTCAATATTTATTATCTTGCCTGTCTCCCAGAGCATTCATTCAACAAATATTAGTCAGCAACTGCCATGTGCCAGGTACAGTGCCAAGTACTAGGGTTAGAAGTTACTACAGTGGCTAAGTCACCTATACATGGAGATTAGATTCTACACAGTTTCCATTTGTATTCCCTAATACCCACTTAGTAAAAAACAGTCAAAACATACAGTAGAGGAGTAGAAATTAGGGACCTGTGGATTGGGTCTATTGGCTCTTTACCTTAACAGATGATGTCTTTATTTAATATTTTCACTTGATATTTATTTCATTCAGAGTGAAAGCTAACTCTCCACAGTCTGATTATCTAAACGTTTGTATAAAGCAATTTGCTTCCAGTCTGAGACATCTGCTACATGCATTCTCTCACACGCCATCTGAGCAGTGGGACGTCTGTGTGTTGAAAGTGTTGGATGAAATGGTGTATCTCACGGAACTGGGAACTAATAAGACTGAGTTCCTATATCACACATCAGCATTATCCCATTCCTTCTGAGCCGTAGGAGATATGTATTTATAATTTACCACTTCTCATTGCATAAGAGAATGTCATTGCAACCGGCCTTGACAAGAATGAAGAAACTGTCCTCAAATTTAATCCTGGTTGCTTTGCTGATGAAATCAGGAACTGGAACTAAATAACATCAGCCAATGTCGAAAAGTCTTTCCCAGATTAACCAGCTGTATAGATGGTAGATTCTAAAGTATGAATTAAGTAGGGCTGGGGAATGTCTGGTCTGCAGGCCGTATATGGCCCAAGAAATCATTTGGTCTGACCCTGCCAAGGCAACCTCTAAGAGCCTTTTTCATAGCTAATTTTTAAGTTGATAATTTTGTACGGCTTGCAAATGATTTTATAAATATCCAACTGGCTCTTGGCAGAAAAAAGGTTTCCCACCCCTGAATTAAAGGAACAAAAGACTCAGGGCAACTCTTGTCCCATTGGGAGAATCCCTTTACCACCTGCTTTTGCTTCCTTTGTCGAAAATGCTCCCTCATTGGCCATGTTCACTCTGGCCACAGGGTGTCCTTCTTCACTCTGCATTCCTAGCTTTGGCCTTTCCATGCTGCATGTGAAAAGGTGGGTTAGAAGCTCAGGCAGTGGGTAGGAGGGATTTGGGTGATTCTTAATTCGGGATTTGGGATATGAGCCCACGGCTAGCATACTCGAGGAGTGCAGTGAGTCATGAGGTGAGAGGGCTTTGTACAGAGAAGTAACCTGGCATAAATCATGTTCTAAAAGGATGGTTCTGGCAGCAATGTAGCAAGTAGGCTCGGGGGGTACAAAGACAAATAAAAAGTTGAGATAGAAAGCTATTGCTGAAGCGCAGATGAGAGATGGTGATGGTTTAGCCCAGGGTGGTAATGGTAGAAATGGTAAGGGGTGGTTGGATTCTGGATTGGATGTGGGGTGTAAGATGAAGGAGTTAAGATGCCTACGATTTTTGGCCTAAAGAACTGGGAGGATAGAGTTGCCATTTCCTGAGATGGGAGAGTCTATAGGAAAATGGAGCTGGGTAGATGTGCTAGAAATCAGTATACATAATCCGAAATTTATAGTTGGACATGTAAAGCTAAATCTCCAGTGGAGCTATTAAGTAGGAATTTAGGAATAGAAGCCTAGAGTTCGGAGGAGAGATCAATATAGGAGATATCAATTTGACTTAACAATATATAGATAGTATGTAAAGTTTTGGCAGTGGATGAGAGCATGTGGGGAGTGAATGTAGATAGAGACGAAAGAAGATCCAAGGACTGGGCCCTGGGTCCTCCCACATCTGGAGGATTTTATGATGACGAGGACATGGCAAAGGAGACTGAAAAGTAGCAGCCATTGGGGTGGAGAAGCAAAAGGAAGTAGTTCCTAGGGGCCGAGTGAAGAAAGTGTTTGACGAAGGAAGGCGTGATCTACTACTTTCAATGTTGCTGATTGGATAGGAGCTGAAATGATCATTAGATTTGACAGCATGAAAGTCACTGGTGACTTTGACAAGAGCTGTGCACACACACACATTCATGCTCATGCACACACATACACACAGGCAGAATAAAACCTACGGAAAAGTCTTACCAATGATGGATCTGGGTGAAGGGAATATGGGAAATATTTGTATTACTGCAATTCTGTGAGTTTGAAATTATTTTAAAATAATTTTTTTTTCAATGAGTTAATGGTGAGAAAGGAAGTAAACACAGGGCATAGAGGCAACACTTTTGAAAAGGAGCACATGGAAATGGAGTAATGGTGTGATATGTGAGACTAAGGAATTTTTATTTAAGATGGAAGATATTATGGTATCATAGAGGCTGATGGGAAAGATCTAGTGAATAAGGAAATATTCATTATGCCGAAGGAAAAGAAGTTGCTAGAGGCATGCCCTTAATCTTTTCAATTAGAGGGGATTTCCACTACCATGCTCCCCCCAGTCCAACACAAGAATCTATTCTACAACATTCTAAGGGGCATCTGGCCATCCAGACTCTCCTTGGACACTCCAGGGAAGCGTTTTCCTTTCTTGTATGTTTTTCAATGACCTTGTAACAAATTCAAGAAGCTTCGTTACTTTTTAAAATGAAAATAATGCATACTTGTATTAAATCCAAATACCTTATAATTATGTAAAGTTGTGAAAGTCTCCTTTCTCCTCAGTCCTACCCTTTAAAGGTTGCCACTGTTTGAAGTTTGGTGTGTAGCCTCCATATTTTCCATAGATCTGTGAACGTACACATATGTAGCATGACAGCCTTTAAAATCATTCTATACAGAATTTCCCCAACTTTCTTCTCCCACTCTACCCCCCATTAATAGAGCATGAATAGCCCTCCAAATCAATCCATAAAATTTACTATATTTTTAACAGCCATGTAGTAATCCATAACATGGATGTAACATAATTCATGTATTTCCCTTCCTTAAATAATGCTGCAGAGAACATTCTTGTAATTCCAACACTTGTAGTAGTATTTCCATTTCATTGGGTTTGGAAAGGCTTATTCTATAGCTATAATTGGTAGACTTTCCTTCTTTATATAGAACTGAAATATGCCTACCTGTGAATTTTTTTGCTGCTGCTAATCCTTTGATATGGGTTTCTACTTTACTTTGAGCATGAATCTAGGCTTATAAAAATTTGTAAATACAATTTTATTGTACATATATTTGTCTCTTTTACTGTTAAACTTTAACTTATGTTTTTTTGCTTGAAGCAAGTATTATGCAATTAAAACCTGAGTTAACTTTGTTAATAACTGAATTTTCTTGAAAAGTGTGTTTTTATAGGAGACTGAGACTTTATGGCTCTTTCCACATTATTTCAATCTGTTTCTTTGCCTCAGATATGCCAACCACATCTGTGTGTTATGTGGTATATCAAGGCCAACTCTTTTTTAAAAAAATATGTTTAATTGATTTTAGAGAGAGAGGAAGGGAGAGGGAGAGAGAAAAACATCTATAGGCTGCCTCCTGGACGCCCCCTGCCGGAGACTGATCCCATCGGTGACCTCTTGGTGCATGGGATAACACTCAGCCAACTGAGCCACAGCAGCCAGGGCATATCAAGGCCAACTCTTAAGCTGTCATTGAGCAGCTTATGAAGACAGTCGAAAAGAATGTTGCAGGGAAAAATCAAGAGAAAAGTTTCCATTATGAGCAAGCTCTGCCCCTCTGAAAGTGCATTTGAATTGTCAGGAATAGTTCCTATTGTATTAAGTTGGAAGCAATGAGAAAGAAAAATAGGGCATATAAATGAATGAGACTGAGGGCTGCCTACAGGAACTATTAATGATAAGGCTTTATTATACTTTTATTTTTTCCAGCTTTTAAAAATTAATTAATTTTCTTTATTTTATTAAAAATGCACTTGAATATATTTATCATTTCCTTTTTTAGACAAATTTATTATTTTCAGCTGTTGTTTTTATTTTTTATTGTGGTAAAAACACTTAACATAAGATCCACCCACCTAAATTTTAAGTGCACGATACAGTATTGTTCACTAGAGGCATTATGTTGTTCAGAAGATCTCTAGAACTTATTCATCTTGCATAACTAAGACTTTACACCCACTGAACAACTTCTCCTCAGTTCCCCGTCCTAGTCTCTTTCTACTCTGCTTCTGCGAGTTTGACTATTTTAGTTATCTCACCCAAGTGGTCATGCAGTAGTTGTCCTGTGACTGGCTTCTTTCACTTAGCACCCTGTGTTCACTGCAGCACTACTCACAGCAGCTGAGAGGTGGAAGCAACCTAAATGCCCTTTGAGGGAGGGATGGGTTAAGAAAATGTGGTATATAGATGTAATAGACTGTTATCCAGCCCCCCCATAAGGAAATTCTGCCGTATGTGAGGACATGAAGCAACCGAGAGGACATTATGCTAAGTGAAATAAGCCTATCATACTTTTATTTAAGGAATTCATAGAACTATATAAATATTACTTCTTTAATCCCCATAGCATATCCAGAAACAGACCCATAGAGAAGCTAATACTGTGAATTCTGGTAAAAGACATTCTCTGAGAGGACAATTAGTTGTTAGTCCTTTTAATGCTTTTAATCTGTAGTAGAAAATAACCAGTTTATAGAAAGCTACTGTCTTTTAGTCGCTATAACCCTCTTTGACAGGTGATAAAACTAGAACAACACAGAGGCATATATCCTGCACTTCGCATCTCAAATACAAGAATTGAAAAGCAATATATTTTCATTATGGCTTTTAGGAGTCAGTGTCAATAATGTGTCCAGAATTTCTGTTCGGATGGCTGGGGGCCTGATCCGGAAGAGTGTGGGGACAGCAGGCACTCTGCTTATAGTGGGTTGGAGGTCACCAGCATGGCCGAAGGAGATCATAGGATGAAAGGTGGGGATAATCCACCCTTTGGTGTCTTCTTTGGTTGCACCTCACAAGTTAACAGGCCTCACCAAATCTACTAACAGGAAATAACTTAAGCCTAAGGGAAGACCTGGCTGAATGTCACATTGGAATATTCTTTTTGATATAATTAAACATGTAACATATGGCCTAAACAAGCTTCCCTTTCCCCAGCCTTCACGACTAAACGTGTGACCATTGAGACACATTCATTGTGACATCTGGAGCTGCTGCCTTTTGCTCATGTACAGAGCTGCCTGCTGCACTTTTTCTCTCCATCTGAACAAAAAAGACTCCCACCATACACTCCCTCGTGGTGTTGCTCAAGTCGATGCACACCCGAGCCTAGCTAATTCTAATTAGAATCTTCCCTTCAGCTGCATGTCCAAGGATGCATGACATATATTTTGGTATGTTTGGAATTTATAGATTTTTTTCCCATATAAAATAACACTCACAGGTTCCGGTGCTGGGACCTGTGCAACTTTGGGAGCCATTATTTGGCCTACCCCGGTATTAACTCAGACAAAGGAGGCAAAGGCCTCTCACTACCCATTCCCGTCAGTTGATGAACTGATACATGGAAAGGAGAAGAGCAATTTGAAGGGCATACAACATCTCATGGAATCCTTTCATTCAGCGAATTTGTACACAGGGATTGAATGTTGTGCTAGGAGCCCCAAAGCAGGAGGTCCTGTTTATAAATACCTCCTTCAGCTGGCCCACATCCTGAAATCTTGGCTGGCACTTTCCCATGTGTCTCTATTCTGTTGCCTCTTTTCCACATCGATCCCCAAAAGCTTATCATGCCATTTGCCTCATGTGAACCAGAGAAGCAGTTAAGTACCTATAGGGGTTTGTGAAGCTGAGTAAGACAGGAAACTTCTACCAAAATGATAGCCAGCCTCCACATCCACTCTCTCTAGCTCCGTATGATATGCAGGGCCCTGAAACAGGAACCCCAGCAGATAGAAAGAGAAATAAGATGAAGTGCCTCTGCGTGGGGAGTTTAAGATAAACAGGACAGAAAGAATATGAGCAACCACGCTTGTTAAAGAAAGGTGGGGTTGATCTGGGGGTATCACTCTTGGTGGGGCAAGGGTGAGTCAGGGAAGACCCCTTGGATGTGTTTGGTGGCTGGGACTTGAAAATGAGGGTATTCAGTGAGCACAGACAGGGTCAGAACACAAAATCCCAAGCCTGGAAGACTGAGAGGTGAGTGAAAGAGGGAGAGCCAGGAAGAGAAGTAGATGAGGCTAAATAGAATTTCTGTGTTTGATAGATTTGGTTCTGAAATGGCTAGCAAGTGGAAAGGTCTAGAAAGCAGATCTAAATTAGGCCTGGAGCTTAGAGTCTAGGACAAGACTGGGGATTAGAAAATTAGAGGTATCCCTATAGGGTCACCATCGATGCCATGGATGTGAACAAGATTGCTAAGGATAATACAAAAGTAAAAGGGCCAAGGCAGGCACCTACCTTGAGGGCACACACAGCACCCAGAGAGACATTGGCAATGAGACCAGCCACCCAGGAGACTGCACTGTACAGAGAGGCAGCAAAGGGAGCATTCCTGAGTCCCCTGTCTCTAGCACAGGCAACTGCTATAAAGCCAACCTTGTCATTTTCTATTCATCATTTGTGATGCAAATATATTCAAATAACATGCAAGATATTCATGACATTTGGCAGGTTTACTGAAGGCTATTTAGGAAGAAGGGTAGGACATATCAATTTTTACAACTGAATCCATCTGATAAAACCCCTAGAAGCCATGATACTCTCTTCACTGTGATCTATCAATATATTCAATTCTAGCATTTATACTACTAAGGATTGTTTTATTATCAAACAATGGGACTAAATTCTGTGAACGGGGTAGAAAAATCATAACAGTGAGCACATGTATACACGAAGCAGTCACATAGCCCATCAAGTAGTGCCTAGTGCTGAGATTATTTGCAAATATGCATGTGCTACTTGTTCAACCAGTTTATCATCTGAGGTAGATATAAACAGAAAAATGAAAGCAGGGACTAAAAGTTTAAGAGGAGTGATGGGGAAAATATGCCCAAATCGAGCACATTTGGCTATGACTGTTGCGAGCTAAGCTTGGTCAACCTGGACATTAACAATTTGTCAGATTCTTTTTGATGACTATCAGTAGTCAGTAGGAGTTGCCTGCCCCGTCCTAGACAACCTGGCTATTAGGTGGCGTATTTTGTTTAAAACAAGTGTCAGGCAGAATTCGATTCTATGTTCTGCTACTTACTAACATACATGCCAAAAAACATGTAGTGAAAGCTTGGTCCGAGCTCCAATTCTCTGTCTTTTTAAGCACTTCAACAAGCACTTTGCACAAAATGATCACTCTGAGGCAAATATAATAATACCCTCATAATGGGGCCAGTGGACCTTTTAGTCAGGTCAGGCGAAGGGATTCTGCATCGTGGGATGAGACTAGGAGGCACCGATTCGGAATGAGCTCTGAAGTGAGGCTGCTCTGCCAAAACTATCTGGCTGGTGGGTTCAGTTGGCTCTTATACCCCATCCACACAAGGGTGAGGTTCCTGTACTTCTAGCCACTGCATGTCTTGAACACCTCTTTTTCCCCCCAAGGATAAATTGTATTTATTATCCCTCTGGAACAAATTCAGATAGCAATAGTTGAAGCACATGTATTTGATGTGTGGACTATTGATTATGGTATTTCAAATGTTAAGTCAGCATCCCTAGAGTGTAAATTAAATTAATTTGGACATCCGCATATTCATGATACTCTCTAAACTGAAATATGTTAAGGTAAATTACAGAAAATATAACAATTAGCTTACTTTTTGCATGGACAGATAAAAAGTCACTTTTGTAGACTGAATAATGCCCCCCAGAGGTGTCCATGTCCAAATCCCTAGATTAGGTTGCTTTATTGAGCAAGCACTAGGCTGTCTTAGTCCCCATTTTTTAATGTTAACTTATCAAAATGGGACATTAGGTTAGAAGAATTCAGTTCCACGAAGGAAAGGATTTTATGAAACTGGAAGCTCTTGATTTTCAGGTTAGAGATGAGGAAACTGCCTGGCTTCCACCCCATGGCAAGATACAGCTGAGAAATAAAAATCAGCTGAGCCTTTGGGGGAACTGTCAGCTTTGCACTGGGAGAGAGAATTACTGTTCAAAGCACTGCTGTGAAATCAGATACAAGCCTTGGTTTTATCATTTATGTACTTTCTCCCAGGGTTGTTATAGAAATTAAATAAGAATATGTCTAGTTCTATTATTACCTAGCTCAGTCCCTCACACATAGGCACATGGTAAGTGGCAGCAGTGGTTACAACAGATTATTATGATCAGAACTTCAAGGAGGAGATAAATGCCAAAATGCCAGGCCATTCACTTGTTCTAAGGGTCTTTGGGTCACCTTCATCTACGTGTACAATGATATGTACTCCCTAGGCCACTTGTAAAATACCATTTTCCTTTTAAAGTGAACTGTGCCCACAAAGCTTAAGAAAATAATCCCTTTCAGTACAGAGTGCTTCCTGGATTCCAGGCCAAATACTAGATGACTATTCAAGGCAGGTCATTGAGGTTTGCTAA
The DNA here is from genome assembly GCF_054644295.1 of Miniopterus natalensis. Lineage (NCBI taxonomy): Eukaryota > Metazoa > Chordata > Mammalia > Chiroptera > Miniopteridae > Miniopterus > Miniopterus natalensis. The sequence goes on along the minus strand of NC_142090.1, from coordinate 62,933,944 downwards.
CTCTACCATTTACCCACTAAATCAACATCTTAATACAATACTGGCTTCTTTATTCAAGCTGGCAGAAGGCTGCTTGGCTAAGCTTTTACTTCCCATTTGAAATTTACAATTCCCCTGGCTCCTAATTAACAGTACACTAATCACCGTCAGAAACAAAGGCAAACAAGAAGAGAGACAGAAGGATGATAAATTGATTTATTTTAGGGTGTTTTGGGGGTCACTACAAAATGATGGGATGGGTTTAGGTTTTTAATATGATTGCACGATTGCATCCTGCAAAGAAAATTCGGTCAAAAAGTAAAATACTTCCTCTTCTCACAGCTTCTACAAGAGCTCACAGCCTAGAATGTTCCCGTTGACCTATGACTGAAGGTTAGCCAGAGGTTTCCCTTGTTTTCAGTATGTAACCAGACCTCTGCAATTCCTCAGACAGGACCACAAATCTTGATAGAGAAGAAACTCAAGCTTCTGGTTGAGCTAGAAATACTGGAGATACTTTTTACTAATTTTGACATGAGCCCTTTTACTTTTAGCAAGAAAAGAAAATTGATAAGAAAGCAGCTCAACAGTAAAAAGAAAAGTGTGTAAAGTTAAAAATAGAATGGTGAAGTGTTTCCACTGAAGTGAGCCTGAGCTTGGGCCAAAATCTCATTTAGGTATCATAGCTGGGTTTTATTTCTTACCATCCACATTTTAAGCTGAGGCAATAAGCAAGTGCTGAAATCCTAGAAGGCATTAAAAAATTTCCCCCAATAGTGGATTCCTAGTACTCTTCTGTAAATGTGAAATGAGTTCTCTCTCTGTTCTAAATAATCATCTCTATTATTACCTATGAGAGGAGAGAGGGAACTTCAGAGGCATTAACTTGGGCGGGAAGGGAAAGTGGTAGCTGAGGGCTCCCTTTCAGGCTGTGCAGCCCAGATGTCCCACTTTCTCATTTAGCATATACATCATCCCCAAACAGATGAAGTCATAGTATGGTGGGAGATCACCAATATCGGGCTTACAAACTGGCTGTGCCCAAGTGAGACAATGCTACTGCTGTTTTAAAGGATTGAACTGAAGTTGGTATGAGTGTAAATCCCAGGGCAACATGTTTCTGGTAACCTGTAGGCCTCCTGAATGGAAAGAGCAGAAGTTGTCTCTGGGTAGGGAGAAACCCAAAACTGTGTCTTTGCTTTAGGTCTTTTGGTGATCTTTTAGCCTTTGGGTTCCCCGACGTCGGGTTGGTAAAGTACCTGTATACTCATATGCTTCAGCTCTTCTAGCATTGGTAGATGATATATTTTTGCAACCATTCAGTGCATTCATTCATTCATTTTATATATTATTTTAAGATTTTTTTAAATCCTTACATGAGGATGTGTTTGTTCAATTGATTTTAGAGAGAGCGGAAGGGAGAGAGAAAGAGAGAAAGATCAATGTGAGAGAGAAACATTGATCAGTTGCCTCCAATCTATGCCCCAACAGGGGATCAAAACCCCAACTTAGGTATGTGCCTTGACCAGGAATTAAACCCTCAACCTTGTTTTTGGTGTATGGGATGACACTCCAACCAACTGAACCACCCGGCCAGGTCTATTTTAATTTTTAACTTTTATTTTAAAATAATTTTAGACTTACAAAAAAGTTGCAAAGACAGTACAAAGAATTAATTTCCATGCACATTTACCCAGATTTCCTAAATGTTAACATACCCCATTTGATTTATCAAACTGTGTGTGTGCATGTGTATACACACACATTATTATTTTTCTGAAACACGTGAGAGTAAGTTGAAGATATGATATCCCTTTACCCCTAAATACTTTAGTACTTTTTATACAACAAGCACATTCTCTTACATAACACAGTAAAATTATGAACATCAGAAAATTATTACAGTCATGTGTTGCTTAACGACAAGGATATGGTCTGAGAAATGCATCATTAGACAATTATATCATTGTGGGAACACCATAGAGTCACACAAACCTAGATGGGATAGCCCACTACACACTTAGGCTATAATGGTATAGCCTATTGCTCCTAGGCTACAAGCCTGGACAGCATGTTACTGTACTGAATGCTGTAAGTAATTATAACACATTGGTAAGTATTTGTGTATCTAAACATAGAAAAGGTACAGTAAATACAGTATAAAAGATTAAAAAACAATAGTATACCTGTATAGGGCACTTAACATGAATGTAGCGTGCAGGACTGGGAGCTGCTCCGGGTGAGTGAGTGGTGAGTGAATGTGAAGGCTAGGATGTTCCTGTCCACTACTGTTGACTTGATAAACTTTGCCCCACAAGCCTTCTTCCTGCTTCCTTCCAAGAGGGTCAGAGATAGAACATCGAAAGCTGTCAATGCTGCATATGAACAGGGATGTGAGCTGGAATGATTTAAAATATTGAGGAGAAACTGGATGTGTAAGATGTAGATCACCATAATAGTGACTGTCAAGGGGCAGTGAAAGGTGGCCTGAGGATCAGAAGGATTAAGAAATCAGAATGGAGACATAAAGGGTCACAGGGGGTTGTCACAACAATGTGGTTTGGCTATTGCATGTTGGAGCAGTGGTCAGATTAAGTAACCTTGTGGTATTCATAAAAATTGAGGGTGCTTAACATGGAGAGGGTGTAGAACTGAGGACTCAGTATTTTGACATAGGAAATCTGGTTTTGTTTCCATTGACCCTACCTGGCACAAAGGGCTCTCTCTGGCATCGAACTGATGGATGAAATAAAACCTATGCTTTACATCATTACAACCTGAAAATGTTTCCAAAAATGCCGGGATGGGCTGGCCCCACACTACCCCAGAAAGCCTTTACTACAGTGGCAGTGACACTTAATTCTGTTAAGGTTGCTCCTGAGACCTGTGTCGCTGCGCAGGATCAACAAAGAATTTACAGCAGTGTACCCCGAAGACCATAAAGCTAGATCTGGGAGGGCTGCATGCCCTCTGAATACACAGTGCTGGGGGGACAGGCCCCTCTCCCTGAACGGGTCAGTGGCGACTGCTTGGGATGTAATCTGTGCACTCAGAACTAAGACACAGTGCGTGAGAGGGAATCTATCCCCAAGCCCCACAGATATTTCTCTCAACAGAGAAAAAAAATCTGCCTCAACTGTATAGCCATCCATTCCTTACAGAAAATTCAGCTCCATTAGAATCTTATAGGACCACCGTCCTATATGTGGTCTGTCGTTTACCGAAATATCGTTTAGTGGCACATGACTGTTGATATACTGTTATTTAATCTACAAACTGTATTTGGTTTTCCAAGTGTTCTGTTCATTCTTTTTAATTAAAAACTGTCCCCCCATTTTTTAGTGAAAAATTAAATATGGAAAAATGCACCCAAGTACATACAGTTCTAAAATTTCCAGAAAATGCATAAAGGGCCTCTAATGGTCTGGGCTGAGGATGGCTTCCTGACCGTCCCCAAGGAATAAGGCCTCTCTACAGGCCTAGGCCCAGGGTGCATTTCTGCAGGTTTTATTCTAGTTCTTTTTCCCAGTTTCCATGGGTTTTCCTCTGTGCCCTAAAAGTGCCGGTATTTGCCGCACTGACCTCAGCAGCTTAAGGTTTTTGTGCCATAGGGGGCTTTGGGCCTTTCTCTGGAGGACTTCTGGGGCCTTTCCCTAGGCCTGCACCACTAGGAGCTTCAGGACCTGCCCTGTCTCCAGCCTTTTTCTTGAGCTCTAGGGAGGTCCCCAGAGAAAAGCCTGGGAGAGGGTAGGAATTTCCCTTGTGCCTGAAGCTCCCAGGGGTTCTACCCTCTCTCACTAGCCACACTCAGCTTTCAGCAATTTGTTAAAATTGTTACTTGAATTCTTACCAGCGTGGATGACATCTGGCATTTCCAGCAGGTAAGTGAGTAGCAGCGTCCTACCTCTCCTGGGGGAGCCTGTGTTTCCTGAGATTTTGAATTAGTTGGTTGCCTTGCAAGCACAGCTCTACTATGATGGGTTTGAGAAAAGCTGTGATTTCATAGATTAGTTAACAGCTTTTGTTGTTGTTTAAAGAAGGAAAACAGCCTCTTTCTGGTTTTCTACACCCTGACTAGAAGACATCTATTTTATATTTTATTTTATATTTTATATAAAAATATTTTATATATTTTTTTATCATCTATGAATTTTACCTTACTAAGGAAACATTTGGAAAGAAAAGCTGTTGTTTCCTGACATATCAGTAATGAAAAAAAAAATCTTTTAAAATATTCAGGTGGCTGCGCATTCTCCTTGGAAAGTTCTCTCCCAGAGAACAAGCAATCATATGAAAAATTAAAAAGATCACATCTTTAACAGGACAGATCCAAGAGTAAAAAGCAGTGGAGAAGAAGCTGGGGTTGACATTTAGATTTAATTATACCCTCAGATAGACAGGTTCTTTCCTGCAGCTTCTTCTGACTCATGCAGAAATCATTGTATATCATTTTCCTGACCCTTCTAAGTAAAAAAATCTGATAGGATGGCATTCATCTCTGCCAAGCTAAGGCAAGGACTTACTTGCTTAAAGGCTTTAGCCAGATAGTCTGCTCTGAAAAATTATAGAAAGCCTTTAAGTATTTTGAAGGGAAACTGGTGATTAAATGGGGTGGGGGGTGGAAGTCTTTATTATAGGTAAACCCAGCTGCCTGGAATAGCTACAGTGTTAACAATTGTATATAAAATGTCTATACTATTAAATAATGCAAAATAAATTCCTGAACATGGAGCTGATCCTCACATGATAATTGGCTACTCGGTAGTTTCCCCCTCAGGGCTCAGCAATGAAGACACAGCAGCTTTTAACTTTATTAGGAAATTGTATCATTTCTAAAAAGCTGCTAGTTAGTCATAAACATTTATTGAACGTTTTCTATATCAGCTGCTGCAGGAATCTGAAAGATTGTAAAAGGAATAATTCCTCTAAATAATTGTCAGAAAGGTATCAAGTCCTTTCTGGACCCACTTTTTCTGAATATATAATCCCCGGTGATAATTCATCATCTCCTCTGTCTGCCACACTGTTCTGTCCTTTAGGGTGGGGAAAGGCAACCATAGGTTTCCTTTTAGTGTTTTCCCATGAACCTTTAACCTCCCGTACACGTGGCTAGGAAGCCTCTTGACTCCTTGACCAGTGGCCTCATACATCTCCTTGACTACCCCAAACTACCTTTTAACCAGGTACTTGGTTGAATGAAGTAGTCCTCAGTCACCTTCACAGAAGAAACTGGAGAAAACTAATCCATGCCAAAGTATCATTTACTGATACATCTTTGTTAAGAGGATATCTTTCTTATACTTAAAATTTTTTTTTCTTTAATTAGAACGATGATGGGAGACTCTCAGGTAGATATCCTTCAACTGTCCTTCACATCACTCTGGGCTGGTCACCTCGTCTGTACGTAGACAGGCCCTTCTACGCTCAAATGCAGGGCGAGGCTGCAGATGAACTCTTAGCAGAGCATGTTTCTCAGCAGGCGTGATGGGGTTGGCTGTGTTATCCGCACATTCCCGCCTATTCCTTCCCATTACACCTGTGCGCACAGTGCCATCTTTGGAAGCAGAACAGATTTTCCTTCTCTCATTTCTTCTGCTTAACTATGCAGCTTGGAATCCGAGTGTTGGCTTAGTGTTTGGGGCTTTATATTTAACTGGCACCCATCCCTATCCAGGGTTCTGGAGCTCCCAGCACCACCAGGGTTCCTGGTAAGAACAGACCCATGTCCCTGCCTGTCTCCTCTAACTAAGCAACAAAGAGGGGGAGCACTCCTCCTTCAGGGGTGAGTCTCCAGGGTTGACCGGAACATCCATGCACAATACTGCATGAACAGTCACTGTGCTCCCGCATGCTAAGGCATTGTGCCTGGCTCAAGGGTCACGAGGGTGAAAAAGACATTCGAGAGAGTTCTCTGCAATTTGATCATTGTAAGGAACTGGTTCAAAGTCTTCTAGAGTTGGATTGAGGGGGCAAAACTGTAACCCCACACTTTGCATTAATTTGGAAATACAACATGGCAGAGACCAAAAGAACCCAAGAGTTCAGCCAAGCCAACCTCCTGTGAGGGGCTAGGATGGGCCAAGAAGAACTGAGCACTTCACTTCAACAAGAGAGTCTCCACTTGTATTCACTTTATTTTGCTCTCTCCCATGTAAGATTTGTTTTAATGAAAGGGACCCCCTCTAGGGATGTGTGCAAAGATATATAAAAGTGTTCATTGAAGCATTGTTTATAATAGGGAAATACTGGAAACAACCCGAATGTCGACCATTAGGACAATGGATAAATTGTAGGCTAGTTATTCAATGGAATACTGTACAGAGAGAAAATTAATAAACTGGAACCACGTGCAGATTCACAGATAAATTTTATATAGGTAGTGTTGAAATTTCAAATACAAATTGGATGCATAAATATCACTTATTTGAAGTTTGAACTATTAAAAATAATATTGTGCATTGTATTAGAATCTACACATATGTAGCTAAAGCATAAAAACATGGATATGAGTGATGCATATATATTTCAGTGAGAGATTTCCTCTCTCCTTTGGGAAATGAGACTGGGTACATGGAAGTTTCAATAGTATCTGTACTATTTCATTTTTTAATATGGTGGTATATAGATAAATGTTTGTCTTTTTTCCTGTAAATTGTGTGTGTCTGAAATATTTCATTATAACACTTTTAAAAAGAAAGGATTTTATTGACTTAAAAAGCTTGAAAGCTCATGCATGAGCTAGAAAAGGGGGCTCAGGAATAGTAATACTCTAAGTTACAATGGGCTCCAACAGTATGGTGATTACCAGAGGGTAAGGAACAGGTGGGGGGGAGTTAGAAGAGGGTAACACGGGGATAAACGGTGTCGGAAGGAGACTTGACTTTGGATGGTGAGCACACAATATACAGATGATGCATTATAAAATTGTACACTTGAAACCAATATAATTTTATTAACCAATGTCACCCCAATAAATTCAATTAAAAAAAGGTACAGTGGTCTCCAAGCAAGCCTCTGTGGCCCTTTCCAGGAGTCACTGTCTAAAGCCCATCCTGCTTTCTGGAGTAGTGGCTGTCAAGCCTTTGCAAGCCTATAACAAAATACATATTTGACCCCTACCCCCTCCCCTCCCCTTGATTCTCATTTAGTTGGTCTTTTTATTAAAACATACCAGTGATTCTAGGGTGATACCTTTGAGAACGATGCTGAAAGTAAGCAAGCAAATCAGATCCCAGGAGCCCATGGTCCTTCAGACCTTTGCCCACAGACCCGTTGCTAATAACGATCTAGAGTTAAGTAAGGGTTGCATGTAGGATCCAAGCAGCATTAGTACTATGACTCTGTATACTCATTAGTGATTATTCCTGTTTCAAGATCAACATCATAAAAACACTTTAAACCTGGGTGGTTTGAGGGGCAGGGGCAGGGGAGCAGGAGATAATGTTAAGATATGGTGGGGAAAGTTAAAAACAAGTCCTGAAGTGAAAAAATCTTTATCTTTTGAATTAAGGGGGCACTAAATTTAGATAGGTTCATGTTGCCACAAATTATCAGGGATGGAATTAACAGCGTATGATAATTATATAAACAACTCCTTGGCATTAATTAGAGGGAGATACTAGTATATCCTTTTTTGTCTGTTAGTAAGATAATGCATGTTTTTAACATAAAATAAAATTTAGAAAAATGTAAAGAAGAGTATAAAAATCACCACCAATGTCACAACTGAAATAACAACTGATTGTTATTTGTGAACTGATTGATATGATGTTCATAGTCTGAAATAGGCCAAGGTGGGAATATTTACACCACAGTAATAGGCACATTCTATAAACAAGCTGCCTCACTTCTACTCTGCCCTCAGCAATTAAACTTTCACAAGCAAAGCACTGAGCCCATTTGACATATATATTCTTATTTCTAATCCCCCCAAATTTAGATAATGCTATAACACAGTTTTGAAACTGCAAGTATAAATCTCACCCAAAGAATATTCTGAGTTAACTTGGAAAATTAACAGGAACATCTCCCTTTCTTATATTGTATGTAGGGGGAGCAAGGACCTCAAGGCTTTCCAGGACCAAAGGGCACGACAGGCCATGGCTTCCCTGGCCAGAAGGTAAGTATTTCAGGACCTTAAAAAAATGCTTAGGCTTAGGATCTCAACTAACTTGAACTTTGGAAGAGCTCTCCTACTCTTGTTAGTCTTCTCCTTACAAAACTCTCAGAGGAAAAAATCCATTTGAAAGTGAATTCTTATGCATTTCCTTTCCTAACTATGAACATGCTTACTTTACAAAATCTCATTTTCTTCATTCTCAAAAGAAGGCTGATAAAGGAATAAATTCTTACAATATAACATGTAGAAGATACCAGATAGCTCAGGTGTAAAAGATATAATAGTTGGACTTCCTGAAGACAGTGAGCTGATCTGATGGTACCTCAGGTCTCTTCACTTTGAGATCTCTGGTTCATATAGAATTATATTATGGTACCTGGGGGGGAGGGGGGATGCAAATAAAATGCCCCCAATTTTTATTTCTATCATACATTTGTAGCAACAAGAACTATAGATTTTCAAGAGATACCAATTATAAATAAACAAAATTTCAGAGTTTTTCTTATTTGGCTTTATAATTCACATTCTAAACTTGTCTTTTCACTATATTTTAAAGGGAGAGCATGGAGAACGGGGTGATGTGGGGAAAAAAGGCAACAAAGGGGAAATTGGAGAGCCCGGATTGCCAGGAAGACAGGCAAGAAGTGATTTTTAAAGTCTTACTGTAACTTTATAAGTTAAATATGTAGTTTCAACCTGTACTGACTGTTACTCTTCTTCCACTAAGCAGGGGTTACAAGGACCAAAAGGAGACCAAGGACTTACAGTGAGTACCAGTCTTAGAGGCTAATTGAGGGTTTGTGCTTGCAAAATTAGTACATTCAGGTTTTAGCTTTAGAAGTATGAATTCTTCTGATGCAGAGTTCCCGTTGCTCTTTAAATGATAGCACTGCTAACAACCCCAGTGTTGACTTAGATGCATGAAGTAACTGAATCTGAATGTGAGGGAGAAGTGTCACCTGGCAACCCTTATCTGGCCTTGCGATGGAGACCTGTGACTGCTCCCCTCTGACCTTGGTAGAAATGGTCACAAGGAGGTGAGCTGTTTACAAGAAGCCAAATGGCCAAATGACTTTTTATTTTACATGATCCTTCGTATTTCAGAATGGGGGCTCTTTTCCCCTCAGCTAGTTTCTTTAGGAGGTGCTCTGAGAAGAACAACAATCACAGTATTTTTAGGTCCTGATTCACTAATTCAATTATTTGTGATGCATCTACAAACTGTTCCCCACTCACCTCCCTACACCACTGTAAACAAAAAGCCAACTCTTTAAAGTTCCACAGGGTGGTAAAGTCCCAGAATTTTTATAGCAAAGTCTAATTCTTCCTTTCTCACCTGAAGGCACCATGTCTTCCAGAGTGGAGAAGAAATAGGGACCTTCTCTTTTTGACTTTTTGGTGGAACATGGTCTGGGGATGCTGATCCTAGGTACTGTGCTAGGAAACTCCAGGTGTGAGGGGTATGGGAGTTCCCATAGTAAGGGTGAGAGATGAGAGCTGGGCATGTGACAAACAGAACAGCCCTCTTTTTTTATGGCTCATCTGCCTTTATCTCTTTGCTCTTCCCCACCACAACTCAACCCCTGCCCCACGCCCAAGATGTTTATGGTGGATGAAGTGACTTCATATGCAGCAATCCCTCCCCAGAAGCAGCAGCAGAGAGTGTGTGGAAAGTGCCCAGAGGAATGGTCCCCATAGGTTTATACCTCCCTCCTATTCCAACAAGAGGGAGACTAGTTTCCTGCATCCATTCATTTCTTTATTCACTTCACCAACATGTATTGGGCATGTGCTCCAGATCGGGCTCTGAGAGAGACACTGGGAGGGTAATAGAGAATAAAAGAGCATGTCCTCTGGACCCAAGGAGCTCGCAACCCAATAGAGAGAAAGACAAACAAAGGATGTTCACCTAAAGTTTAGTAAATGCTGTGATAGAAGTAGATATGTGGGTCTGGAGCAGACAAAATGATCTATGATGATGTTTGGGGACAAGATAGGTTTTTATCTCTTAAACAGAAGGTTTTTAACCAAGAGGCAGAGTTCTTAGAAATGGGAATGATTCTTCTGACTTTGGCTTTCTAGATTCTAGAAAAATGGACTAGCAAAAAGGGAAGAGTGAAAAAAAAAGAGAGAGAATTTGTATTCAATGAGAATCTAGAATGTGTTCGGGACCAAGTTAGGCTCCTTCACATCAGTAGCACCTTCCCTAGGACTGTAGGTTTCCCGGAGCCCATGCTTTAGAGGCCCAACTCTGGGCCTCTCTAGCTGCATCCCTTCCGCTGGGGAGGAGTCCTCACGGCTCGGGGAGCTACCACCCTGAGCACATGCCCCTCTATGCCATACTCTGGATATGCAGGATCCTAGAATTGCTTGCCCAAACGGCCCCTTTGGAGAGTTGACAGCACTGGTCTGTATGCATGGGCCCACCCAAGAGGGGATTTGAACAGAGCTTGGAAGTGAGGACTGTGTTCACCCCATGAATGCCAGCCATGGCCCCGTGCAGTGTAGGAATGGTATGGATGGGGTCCAGTGAGAAGGGGTCATACTGTGGGCCACAGCCCTCTCTTGCCCAAGACCCCACACTAATCCACAAGACAGCTTTTTGGGCTCCCAACCTGTTATTCCAATCTTCCTTGTCTCAGACAGTGTGCCATCTTCATATGCGTCCTCCTAGACTCTTTCCTCCTCCTCACCTTTTCTTCCCATTACTTTCCCAGCCCTTCATGCTCCCTCTGAAATGCTCCTCCAGGCCACTCCTTCCTATCCATCACTACCACCACTGCTTTCTGGAGTCATTGTCTTTGTCTGAACTATTTAGGAACCTCAAACCTCTCTATTGGCTGCCATGATCTTCTTTCTTAAATAAAAATGTGATCACACCTCTTCTCTGCTTAAGGCCAGGTATCACTTCATTGGCCAGGATACAGTCCACACTCTGCAACATGACACAAAGACCTTTTAGAGTTCATCTGTCTCCCACATCTCTTATCATTCTCTGCCACACACCCTGAGTCATAGGTTTACTCAAGGACTGTAATTCACCGTGCTTTGTGTGTTTGTACCCTGCCTGGAACATTCCTCTTCCCCTCCATCCCACCCCAACCTGGTCAAAGTCTACCTCCCTGGACCACAACCCCACTGCTACTCTCCCACCCATGGAACTCCCCGCAGACCAACATGGTTCCTTGTCTTCAACCTAGCAGCATAGCACTTACAAAAGTATTTGTTTGTCTACTTCGTACTAAACTGAATCTTTTGAGGGGTATAAATTTGATGACTTTATCGTTGGCAACAAATAACCAAAGTAGTTATTCATCAGTTTTAGTGGAAAGACTGAAACTATTCCAATCACTGAAAAGCAAAGAGTGCGAGAAAAAAAAACCTGATATACATATATGATTACTTAAAGCATTTTAGACCTGGTTATCCCATAAAAGCACATTGAAAAGAATTAAAATGCAACTTTGATATATAAGTTATTCTTACCAGTAAATAAAAGACAAATGTTGTAACAGAAAAAATGGACAAAGAACATACAAAGATTGTGCACAAGAGAAAACAACTTGAAAACATGCATGTAAAATAAAATTAATAATTGAATAAACATAATTTAAAACAATGAGATATTTTGCTCTATCAAATGCCAAAGATTATAAAATAATAATAACCAGTATTGTGTGTCTAAAATCAACAGGTTTTCTTATATACTCTGTTAGAGGTGTCATTACTACAGTTTTTCTGCAGGGCAGTTCGGCAGTATGCATCAAGAACCTTAAAATGGCCATGCATTTGACATCAGTAATCAAGATTTTCAGAATACAAAGTAATACGGGAAATTAACTATGATATGATGTTAAATGGAAAACTATAATTGAAAACCTTGGTACACAGTATTCACTTATAAAAACTAAACATAAATATGTAAATATATACTTTTCCCCTTTGTAGACCATTCTAGTTTCAGATTTCTTAAATGCCTCAGTAAATGTGCAAAAGCATGACAAGGCCTGAAAAATATATATAACTGTTGATGCCCTCATTTTATATAATTTTATTAATATCATATTGGGAGTTCTTTTTAAATAGCCACTTGGAATTATTGGCTTCTACTTAATTTGTAGTAAAAAAATTTAAATTAAAATACCCTGAATATTCCCCATACATGCTTCTGTTAAGTCATGTCACTAGTGATGTCACCTTCGCCCCAATTCTGTCATTATAGGTTTTTTCTTTAAAACTTTACTTTTGCAACTGTTAAATTTTATCTTCTTAGATTAGTTCTACTGTTCCTGTCGAGATTTTCTGGGATCCTGTTTCTTTCATTTGTGAGCTAATCATCCCTGGCAGTTTCCTGTCTTTGGCAAATGTGGAGTCCTGCCTTCCCTAGTCTCATCCCAGTTATTTGTAAGCATGCTACCCAGAGTGGGGCATCGGCAGATGTACTCCTAGTACCCAGCTCCTGCCTGGCCCTTCTGGGGGAGCTGATGGGCAGCAGGACCGGGAAGGCGCATTCAGAACATTGGGACAGTTCATGAAAGAGCCAAAGAGATATTAGGAAACTGGAGAAGGGACTTGCACAATTGGGGAATGGTACAGAAAAAGGGGAGGAGATACAGCATAGAATATATTTTCTTTTGGTCCTGGTGCTTGTCTTGGTTGCCCAGCCCTGGTGGGTTAAATCATATAACTGAATAAATGCATGGCTCACACCATCGTAGGTAGTACCAGTGGTCCCCTTTATCCACAAGGAATATGTTCCAAGAGCCCCAGAGGATACCCGAAACCAAAGATAGTAGTCTACATATATACTATGTTTTTTCCTTTACATACATACCTATGATATAGTTTAATTAATAAATTAGGTGTAGTGAGAGATAAACAATAAAACTAATAATAAAATATAGAAACTGTAATAATATACTGTAATAAAAGTTATGTGAAAGTGGTGTCTCTCAAAATATCTTATTTCACAGATAGAAGATTCATTCTTACTGTAGATTTTAGCAACCTCAACATAGGATTTTTTTTTTTCCTTATTAAGTCGAGAATTTTTACCTTTTCACTTAAAGGAAGCAATTTATGGCTTCTCTTTGGCATGTCCCAATTTGCGGCATTACTACTCTCGTGTTTTGGGGCCATTAGTAAGTAAAATAAGGGTGACTTGAAGACAAGCAGTGCAATACTATGAGCACTGCAGTCGATCTGACAACCGAGATGGCTACTAAGTGACTCTGTTGGGGGGGAGGGGGGACAGCGCACAATTTAAAACTTATGACTTAATTCTGGAATTTTCCATTTAATATTTTCAAACTGCACTTGACTGCAGGTAACTGAAACCATGGAAGGTGAAACTGCAGATAGGGGGCAGGGAGCACCTTGTGGGGCCAGATCCTGAGCTAAGAGCTTTGTGTGTGTTACCTTGTTTAATCTGTCCACAGGCCTAAGTGGATCGAGACGCTGTTAAGTCACCTAATGCCCAAGGTCATACAGCTGATAAATGCTGGAGCCACAATTTGAACTCCAAGTCTGAGCTATTCCATTTCACAACTCAAACACATTTCAGTTATGATGTATTACAGCCAACTTTTAACCTCTGTGCTACTTATTTTATTTTCTGCAGTGGAAGCATTAAATCAAATGACCCAATGCTGACTGTAACAAGACATATCTTTTATGACTATAGGATTAAGGTCATACTATTAATACATAATATTCCCTTTTTTCTCCAGAAAGAAGAAATTATCAAACTTATTTTTGAAATATGTGGTAAGATTTGACTATGAAGAAAAAAACTTTACTGTACCAACCCCTCTCTGTTCTGTGTTGGTCAAGATAATGTGTTTACCCAGAAGATGTATATTACATAGCTCAAGAGAAACTTTGAAGCTCATTTGAAAAGTCAGTGGGAAACTAAAAGGAAGCGGTGAGAGGGGCTGTGGGAATCCTGACTTAAGAAAAGAAAATCTCTCTGGGTGGTTGAGAAGCATGAAGATACCTGCCTAGAGTCTGTGGGCAGCCAGGCCTTCTGTAAGCACAGTGTTATTTATATTCAGTGACATTTACCTGAGCTTTGGAAGAAAAAAGCAACAAAGGAAATGTGACCACAAGGGCCTAACTTGTATTTGAGTCCAGCCTCGCTGGTGACTATCATGTCTGAGTTTTGGTTTTTCCTGAAGCCAGAAGTCTTTCTGAATTGAGTTTTGAGCTCTATTTCTAAAGTGCATTCCACCCAAAAGGGAGGAAGACAGAGCCAGAGGGTCCTCTTGCTTCACAACTATCTAAGTGCTTCTACATATTTGACTAAATGGGTAGATTTAAGATAAAGTTACCAGAAGGAGGAAGTAAAGAGTTTAGCCAAAAGGCAAGAGATTCATGGACTAATAAAGATAAGAAACTTCAGTGTTTAAACAGGACAGAGGCAGGAATATCATTGTTGATATTCCCAGAACTGGCTTGTCACCCAAAGAGTTCTGGCCTTTAAGAACCAACCTGGGACTCTGTATGGTGATAGGCCAATTTAGAAGTGACTTCTGAAGCCCTGTAAAAATAGCACCAAGTTTCCTTAAGACTTTTTGTGGTAAGGTTATTGGGCGACAGGAGGGTGGATAAACCAATGGATAGTTCTTATTGCCTGGGGATCTGGCAACTGCTTTGAATGACAAGCCCTGAATAGAAGTTGGTTATTGACCAGTATTCTCATTACCCTCAAAAGGTTTCATAGTATGGCATGAATGGACAGCTGGCCTCACTGATAAGATGGGAGCCACCTTAGTTGACATGGTGGGTGACTGAGGACATAAAATAGAGTAGCTATTCTTTATTCTTTTACAGTTCAAAGCTCTAATCCTTCCCCTGCAATTAAAATTTTTCATCACATTACTTTAGCCATTGGCCACACCAGTGAGCAGATCTCTCTTTTCCTATAGGGATATGGTTGAAGACTGAAATATTAGCTTTCAGATTCAGATTCAATACAAATGGTGGAATGACAAATTTAGGATAGGGGTTCTCTCTTAGGGAAAGGGAGGGGAATGTAATCAGGAAGGTAGACACAGGGGATACTGACAACTTAAAACGTTTTAGTTTTTAATCTGAGAAATCGGCACATAGTGCTTATTATTTGTCATCTATAGTGTAGTTTTTTTCATAAATTAGATTTTTAAAAGAGAGAGGTATAGAAAGCAGAAGGGAGACAGCTATCAGTTGTATTCACAGTCACCGAAAAGGAAGGTAATAATCCAGGCCTAAGGTTCATTCCTGCCCATCTCTTCCCACCCCTACCAATCTGCTATTAATCAGTGACATTTTAAGTTTCATTACTGCAATGTCTCTGTCTCAACATTCATCCTTTAGGTTGTGGACCCAAATGCAAAGAGACTCCACTAGAGCTGCTGTTCGTGATCGACAGCTCAGAAAGTGTGGGGCCCCAAAACTTTCAGATCATCAAAAATTTTGTGAAGACTCTGACTGACCAGGTTGCTCTGGATGTTGCCACAACCCGCATAGGGATCATCAACTACAGCCATAAGGTGGAGGAGGTGGCTCTTCTGACGAAGTTCTCCAGCAAGGATGACTTCAAGCTGGCTGTGGACAGCATGCAGTACCTGGGGGAAGGCACCTACACGGCCACAGCTCTCCATGCAGCCAACCACATGTTTGAAGCTGCAAGGCCAGGCGTAAAGAAAGTGGCCTTGGTCATCACAGATGGGCAGACGGATACTCGAGATAAAAAGAATCTGACAGAGGTGGTGAAGGACTCCAGGGAAGCCAATGTGGAAATATTCGTGATTGGGGTGGTGAAGAAAAATGACCCCAACTTCAAAATGTTCTACAAAGAAATAAATCTAATTGCTACCGATAGTGGGCACGTTTATCAATTTGATGACTTCATTACCCTGCAAGGTAAGACTCAGCTCCAGGGAAAGGCACTTACATTGTTCTTGCAAGTACCATGTCCCTGAGCAAAAATGGAAATCAGCAGGCTAACAAGGCTTATGCAAACATTAAATTGTAACACATAACCTCCAGAAGGAAGAAACATTTTGTATCATCCATGTAGAGTATAATCCCCTGTCTTTATTCATTCATACCAAGTGCTGAGTTGGTCTTGGAGTAACCTGGGATATCTGTGGTCGAAGGACATGGATGGAAAGAAAGACTAGAACTTGGGGATATTGTGAAGATTAATGTTCAGAAAGTTACTTAACCTGAATAAGAGATGGAGCGAGCCAACAGCAAGGCAGAAAGTAACCTTAGACTCCAAATGAATTAAGAAGGGCACGATGAATGAAAACAAATCATGGTAGTCTGAAGAGATGACGGATGCAAGTAACTGGGATTGTCCTATTCTTTCCTCTGTTCTTATGAAAACATATAATGAACAAACGAGTCGATGTGAGGAGTTCATCTCGCAGAGCACCATTCTGAACATCCATCACACAGTCAATGCTCAGGAGCTGGGTTTCTCTGGGCTCCGTCACCCTTTCACGTGAGCCGAGGTCTCTTCATGAGGCACGAGGCAATCTAAGACACCGTCTCCCCTGTGCTTGAAGGGTGGCCAGTATTGCTTTCCAGTGTGACATGTTCCAACTCTTTGGAAACTGACCATTCATTCTGGCAGGGCACACACCGCGCGAGCTTGTGAAAGAAGTAAAATTGAAGCTTAACGCGTTTGTAGGCTTCCATTTGGCACCATTCTCCCTTCTCCGCCCCCTAGGAGTGGGGCCTGGCTCGGCCTGGCACAGGCCCCCCTTGCCTCACGCTGCTCCCCACCCACTCAGGGTACCAGCAAGGCCTGCCCCAGTGACAGCACATCATGCTCAGCACCCCCAGCATCCTGGTTTCCCTTTTCTTCAGACCTTTCTAAGCTGGGGTCCCATCCCCCTAACACCCGGCTGGTGACTGACAGGTTTGTCTGATATACTCAATCTCACTGGGCTGTGAAGGTGTTAGAAAGACCAGAGTATTACGCATTTCAGAGACAAGTTATATTTTAATGATTGAGGGGCTTTATCATCTAAACCAAAGGAGTTAGTAATTTGTTCCAGCCAGCGAGGGATATATCTGGGGGCTGGCTGGCCTTTTGCTATCCCTAAAACCGCTCATTCAGCTTTCTAAGGGTGAGAGCTGCCCCTTCCACAGAGTGGTTCACAGTTAACTGATGCTTTAGATAAGCAAGCACTTAAGTCATTCTTTAGTTTATTTTTATTTTTTTATCCTTACCTGAGGGTATTTTTCCAATTGCTTTTCAGAGAGAGTAGAAGGGAGAGAGAGAAACATCTCGATGTGAGAGAGAGAGAGACACACATCCCACATGCAGCCCAACCGAGGCCGGGGGTGGAGCCTGCAACTGAGATACCTGCCATTGGCCGGATTCGAACCCAGGACCGTTCAGTCCACGGGCTGACTCTCTAACCACTGAGCCAAACTGGCAAGGGCTAAGTCACTATTTTAGATGTCCTTTTACAGGTGATGTAAAAATGCTTTAAAACATAGTTCACCTTGTAGTTGACTTCAAGTGATGGGAAAGTTTATTTTAAGGAGAGTGCAGCTCTCTTTAAACAAGTTTTGAGTAATATTTTGTTGCTCCTACAATATCTCTTTTTCTGCTTCTCTTTTAAAAGATACCCTGAAGCAAAGACTATTTAAAAAGCATTGTGAAGATTTTGATTCCTACCTCACTCAAGTTTTGGGTTCATTGCCGCTCCAACCTGAATTTGGGATGTCAGGGGAAGAACTCAGCGTTTCCACTCCAGAGCCTCAGAAAGAAATGTCTGAGTCAGTAAGTAACTGTCTTGCTTAATTTGCGAGCTTAACATTGTGTTTTCTGTCTGTTTGACATCAAAGAACATCTTGCTTTGCAATGCCAGGAATCAGCTGAGGTATGTGTATTTTCAGGTCCTTGGCTCTAAATATTAGCACTTTGTCTCCAGATTTCTAGTTCAGCTCTGGGGCTTTGTGAGCATGAATATGAGATTTAAAAATATTTCTCTATTTTATAAGACATTCTTTATTAAATGTTGCAAGTAATATTTTATATTAGACTCCTTCTTCCACCAAAGTAATTCTATCCACTAGAACAGATTAGCACTATACTATTTGAATCACCCATTTGCCATGCTAGGTAGATCCTTTCATACCAGGTCACAATACTTTCTCATCTGTCTGTATATTCACTGCCCATTTTGCACCCTCTGAAATTTCTTCAAAAGTGTGCAGTATTCAACCTGCCACTATGCCTGAAGCCAAGCCACACTTTTACTGATTTAGCTTCCACCTCCTGTGCTCAGAGTAGGGGTTGGGAGGGAGGCTATGCCTGCATGTGGTGCAAGGTGGATGTTCTCTTTCAGAGCAACTGAAAGAACTACCTCCTGAATGTACTGAGACAAATGACGCTATCCTCAAAGCCAGCTTCTGGGCACTGACCTCAGCCCATCAGGTTATGAGCAATTATTAGGTAAAAAATGGAGAGCTTCCTGTAATTACTGGTCAGCGGGTATTGTAGTCTCTTCCCCACCAAGTTACATAAAGCAGGTCTAGACTCATCTGCATTACACATACAGACATCCTCTAGCAAGCAGGCACATAGCTGTCCTGACCCTGTTCTGTAAGCTCAATGAAGTCCCTGACCCGCCCTGTTATGACGGCTTCATGAACATGAAAGATTCATGATGAGCCAGTGCAACAATATTCTAGCATCAGGATTCAGCTGTCTACTTGGACTAAGGCCTTGAGAAATCTCCAGATCAGTACGTGGATCCTAGGAAGGGCCTAGGAAGCTTTCTTAATGGGATAGACTCTAGGACTCACTAGATTCTTATACTCTGCTCAAAAAAAGGGTAGAAAGGCCTCTAATATATTTCTATTTGATTAAATACTAACTGCCTCTGAGATGGGTAGTTTCAGTTAGGGCAACAGGCTACCCCTGGATTGTTGATTGAAATTAACACACATTTTTACCACATGGTTTATATCAGGGATCAGCAAACTCTTTCTGTAAAAGGCAATACAGTGAATCTTTTTGGTTTTGCAGGCCATTTGATCTCTGTTGCAATTACTCACCTCTGTCTTTGAGGTGCAAAAGCACCCTAGCCATTACTTAATGAACTAACAGGGCTGTGTTCAAATAAAACTTATTTCCAAAACAGACAAAGGCTAGGATTTGGCCCCTGGGGTTTTGCTGACCTGGTCTTTACGGGCATTTTAAAGTGAATTGCAGACATTAATGTGCACAGTCTATGACTTTGTTCTTCCCTCGTCAATCCATGTCTCTTTCTAAAGACTTCCTAAGCAAGAGCCCGCTTGGGTTGCATCCAGCAAGTGGTGCTTAAACCGAGCTCACCTAATTAAAAGGAATATAAATCGATCATCTACTGCTCTAGTAGGTGGCAACTCTTAAGACACAGTTCCTGGCCCTGACTAGGTGGTTCAATTGGTTGGAGCACTGTCCCCTACACCAAAAGGTGGCAGGTTCGATTCCTGGTCAGGCCACATACCCAGGTTGTGGGTTAGATCTCTGGTCAGGACATGTGCGGGAGGCAGCTGACTGATGTTTCTCTCTTTCTCTCTCTGAAAAAAAAAAAAAAAGAAAAAAGACACAGTTCCTGCCCAACAGAAGTCCAGGGTATAGGAAATATTAAGAACTTTAGCAGAGCTGTGGATGAACCACAAGAGATGATACAATTAACTTCAGGGCAAAGTAATGGAAGGCCTTACAGAGGAGGTGGCACTGAGCTGAATTTTAAGAATAAGCAGGAGTTTTTCAAAGCAGAAGGGTACTTCTGGCAGAAAGAACACATAGGTGAAGGAAGATTCCAAAGGGCAGGGCATTTCAATAAATTAGTTAAGTCCAACAGGAACCTAAGTGTGGTTGGCAGAATGGTGGGAGTTAAATCTGGATAAATAATTTGAGGACCAATTATAAATGGCCTCATCTGTCAAATGAAGGAGCTTAAATTGTATTCATAGGCCAAGCAGCCAGGAGAGAGCAGAGAAGTTTTTAAAGCAAGAGTCATGAGGTCATATTCAGTTCACAGGAGGAATAACCCTGGTTTCAGTGTGACAGATAAATAGAAGGAGCTGGAGAGGAGACTAGAGACAGATATGAAGAGTAATAGTCCAGGTGAGAGAGAATGAGAGCAGTGGGAATGAAAGGAGGCATGGATTGGAAAACCATTTCTGGGGCAGAATGAGCAGGATTTAGCGATGGTATAGATCGGAGGTTAGGCAGAGGGAGACGTTTGGTGATAGCTGGATTTCTAGCTTGGAGATGGGGTGAAATGAAACATCATCTACTGAGATGGAGAATATAGGAGGCAGGATGGGGTTTTTTGAAGGAAAATAATGAGCTTAGTTTGCACCGGATAAAGTAGAGGTGCCTGAGGGAAATCCAAGGCAGTTATGACACAGAATGAAGCACAGCAAGACCCTATGCCTCATACCATGACCCAGGAAGGCTGATGGCCCTGAGACACAAGTGATGTTAGTGGATTATGACAGTTTAATCATTCTAGTAACTGGGAAGGGAAGGGCATAAGAAGAGTACATCCAAAATAATTTGGATTTATAACACCTACAGCTGCACAGAAGGAAACTCAGCATCAGCTAGGCCTCTCTAGGGTGCCTGTGACTGAGATAATGGGAGCTCACATTGAACCTGGGCTTCTTGGATAGCCCCGTTTTCTCTAGACTTTCACCCTGGCTCTCTTCGCAAAAGCACCAAGGCAAGATTGAACAATGAATGTTCCTCAGATATATAGCCTAACAAACATATATGCATTTATCTCTGTCATATGTACATATAATACATACACACATTAATACAAAAACGTATTTATACATCTGTGCATGCACACCCACCTTTATCTAAAAGTGTCATCACTGTAGCCAAACATCCGAAGTAAAGAGGATCTGTCAAAACCTTTTGATTCTCAGATTGTTCCGAAGCCTACCCTAGGCAACACGGCAAAGCACATGATCTCAGAAGCCCCTTCTTGTGTCTCTATTTCCTTTCTCTGCTGTCCCTTCTATCCACTCCTTTAGACACCTATCTCTGTCCTTCTTTCTCCTCTTTTTTCTATCAAGATCCGTTCTTAAGGAGAATTTTGATATTGGTTATTTACACTTTAGTGCAAAATCTAAGTCAATAGGTTTCCACCTCCAAGAAGGACTTATACTTTAAGCATTTTTTTTGTAATTGTGGGATGAATTTGCTATACACTAAACATCTGGGTACAGGTGTGTTGGGAAATAGAGAAAGCAGGAGGATTTCCCAGGTTCTACCAAATTCATAGCACTTCAGCAACACCCTGCTCTGTTGTTCTTTCTGGTCAGTCCCAGGAACTGAAACATGTACATCCATTCTACTCTGTCTCTCTCCTGAAATCTTGATAATTTATACTTCTTCTGTAATTTATCATATTGTGTTTTTTAAAATATATTTTATTTATTACAAAGAGAGGAAGGGAGAGGAAGAGAGAAATAGAAACATCAATGATGAGAGAGAGTCACCGATCAACTGCCTCCTGTACACCCTCTGCTGAGGATTGAGCCCACAACCCCAGGCACGTGCCCTGACCAGGAATCAAACCGTGATCTCCTGGTTCACAGGTCGATGCTCAACTGCTGAGCCATGCTGGCCGGGCACATTTTACATTGTTAATAATTATTTATATATGCACCTCAACTCTCCTAATGGATTTAAAACCCTTGAGGACATGATCTGTGCCTAATTAAACTTTGTGTCCCACTCACAACCTAAAACTGTGCCCCATTTTGCAAATAGCAGATGCTCAATAAATACCACTGACCAAATAAATGCTATACCAACTGTTCTACTAAAAAATAAATCTAAAGATTTTCTTCAATGGAAGGCATAAATTATACTGTTATATAAAAGACTGTTGACCGGCCGGGCATGGCTCAGTGGTTGAGCATGGACCTAGGATCCAGGCGGTTGGGGTTTGATTCCCGGTCAGGGCACATGCCTGGGTTGTGGACTTGATCCCCAGTCAGGGACATGCAGGAGGCAGCTGATCAATGACTCTCTTATCATGATGTTTCTATCTCTCTCTCTCCTTCTCCTTTCCTCTATCTGAAATCAATAAAGATATATTAAATAAATAAATAAATAAATAAATAAATAAATAAATAAATAAATAAATAAAAGACTATACATAAAAAAATCCTTATTTTTTTAAGGGACTAATAATATTGGTCCTTCATGTTCCTTTATTATCTCTGGGTTTGGCCAGTTGGGTTAAGATTTCCAGGACATAAATGGGAGTGGGGTAATAAAATCAGGTAAACATCATTTAATCATACCAACTGGTTATAACCAATAATGGTCTGTTAAGCAAATAAGCACTGGATGAAGTCCTCAGCAAGCTTAAATGCAAATAAAGAGCATTTGATTTAAATACTACTAGAGCACTGAGAGTCCTGGCAAAAAAAGTTATCACCTGAGAAGAGGCAATCAAGGTCAGGAGCCTGAGAAGCCAGGCACCTTGAAGGCACTGGCTGCTGAGCCAGCTGGCAAGAGCACAATCCCCACAGCCAACTGGGAGAAACTTGGACCCACACTGCTGGGAAAAGCTCAGAATGAACACATGGGCTAATGCAGATGGATCATTTGCATTCATCCAGAGAAGACATGAGCTCAGATTCTAAGAGCTTGTCTGTAATAAATGCACAATTCTGTGTCATGAATTACGAAGAAAATGTTAGGAAGTCAGAAACCAGATGGCCTTTTGGAATTGTTAGTAATCCTCCTTTCGGTCATACATTCATGTTCCTAGGATGCTGCTCAAAATCTGTTTTCCTTTCCTTAAAGATCTGCCCTAAGATCGAAAGGGACTGGCGATAACACATCCGCCCGTGCAGCTCCCTGGAGCAGCCCTGGACTCCAGGTGCTGGCCCTTCACGTGCCCCTACCCCCCTCTTCTGTGTCTTTTTACTGTGCTGAGCCCCTGCTTGGAGCTGGGACCGTTTGTCTCCTTGAAGGCAAGCCAGTGTGGTGGGAGTAGAAATGTGTGGAGCTGCTGGCAGGCCTTTGTGTTTAAGATTTATAAAAAGAACAGAGAGTACATATAACAAACATCTGAGTCCCCACCACCCAGACAGAACCGTTGTTTCCACTTGTTCACTCACTTTTGCTTCAAATAAAGTCCTTGTTGTTTTCTTTAGGAGTCTCTTTCTCTCTCCTTTCTCCAGAGGGAACCACCACCATGAATTTGGTGTGTATTTTACCAGTAAAATTTGAGGCTGCTTAAATCCCACCTATAGAGCTGGAAGTCATGTTAGGGCCTAAGCTTTTCTTATTTTAAAATGATTATATTAAAGCCTAGAGGAATTAAATAATTAGTCCAAAATAAGCTCCCCCCCTTTCTCTTTCCCTCTGCCTCTGCCTCTCTCTTTTTCTCTCTCCCTCCTCTCCCATTCTGAATTTATTCTCTTGTCACTATTTGCTGATCTATGCTATAAAGACTTTTAAAAAGAAGAAAAGCAAGGAAGGAAAAAAGAAATAAAAGCATGGCTTGGTTTGAGTTCTCTTATCAGGAAAGTGGTATTTACACATATGAAAGAAGAAATGACGCAAGACAGCACAGGATTAAAGGTTAACTTGCGTATGACCAGGGCCAGGCGTAGAAACATTAGAAGGTCCTACGCACCATCTGGAAGGGGCAGGTTGGGACCGGCTGGGTTACTGGGAAGGTTCCGCAGGTGGGGCCCGTGGCGAGAGGGTTCATGTTGAGCCCGATGCAGAGAGAAGAGGAAGGGATGGGAAAGGTCACAGCAAGATGTGCTGGGAGCAGTGGGAGGCGAGCTCACATGGTTACGACAGTGTGGAGGAGACAGGCCGTGGCAGGGCCAGGTACCAGTTGAAGAATTTTTTACCTATCAGATTGGTAATTGTCTCTTTTTTCAACCATAATATCTAGTAAATTGTGATAATTTAGAAAGGACACTCAGTAGTGAGGGTGCAAGTTGGTAAAATTTTTTGAAGAGGACTTTGTCTCAGAAGCTCAAGTATGTGTGTTCTTTCACCAGCAATCGGCCATGTGGTTTCTAATAGAAAAAGAGCAAATTAAATGTTTATAAAAGGCCATTGTAGTTATGTATATTTTATATTTAAAACGGTGTATAGAGTCACAGTAAAATATATGGAACCATATATGGAACCAGGGTATTTTATTTATTTATTTATTTATTTATTTAATTATTATTTTAAAAAATATATCTTTATTGATTTCAGAGAGAGGAAGGGAGGGGGAGAGAGAGTTGAAACATCAATGATGAGAGAGTCATTGGTCGGCTGCCTCCTGCACGCCCCCATTCTGGGGATCGAGCCCGCAACCCGGGCATGTGCCCTGACCGGGAATCGAACCGCGATCTCCTATCCTAGGTCAATGCTCAGCCGCTGAGCCACGCCTGGCTGCGCTACAGTATGTTTTTTTTATTAAAAAAATTTATGCACACAGGAAAATGACTGAGGAAAAATACACCTGAGTGTCAACAACAATTACTTTTGGGAGGTGGAATCAATCACTTGTGATTTCTCTTCCCTTCCTGTTGCTTCTTCAGATTTTCTAAAATCCCTTCCATGAACATGTTTGCTTTTGTAATAAGGAAGGAAAATCTAAAAATGGCAAACCATAACAATCATGTACTTGTTTAAATAACCTGAATCTTGGGGAGCCAAAAAATCAAATTATTTTCATTTATGAAAACATAAATTTATTTCACGGGTTCTAAGAACTTCAGGTGTAATGCTCTTGTGGTCAAAATTCCGAAATGATGAGGTGACTGAGAAAGAGAGCACACACTCCTGTAAGTAGCAGGGGTAAAGATAACCCAGGAGGCCTTAAGGCTGGACTACAGTAATGACGTAAAGGCTGAGTTAATCCCTTTAAGAAAACCACGCTGCCCAGTGTGCTTCGAAGGAACAGTAGAGCCTGGCTGATAGCGTCTGAAGTGTAGCCTAATGTCCAGTGACTTTTTTATGTTTGATAAACTGCTCCTCAGGCATCCTTCTCCTTTAACTTATTTGTTTTTTGCTGAAAATAAAATGTGTGCAAATAAAAACCCCAACAACCCAACAGTATTTCTTCCCTAAAACAGGCAGTTCTCAGATTTTGCCACTAGCTTACCAATAATTTTGGGGAAGTTCCTTAATCATTTGGAGTTTTAGATTCCCTCCTAGAAAATAAAGTACTGAGAAAATTTTCCTCTACCTTCAAAATTCTCTAGTTCTGATGGCTCAGCAGTTGAGCATCACAGCTCAGTTCCCAGTCAGGGCACATGCCTGGGTTGGGGGCTCGATCTCCAGTGGGGAGCATGGAGGAGGCAGCCAATCAATGACTCTCTCATCATTGATGTTTCTATCTCTCTCTCTCCCTCTCTGAAATCAATAAAGACATATATTTTTTTTTAAAAAAATTCTCTAGTTCTATGATGATAACAAAAGCTCTCATTCAAATTGTCATAAGTACACACAAGATCATTCTGAAAGAAATAGGAATGCCAAGTGAACCACAGTTTTACCTCCATTTGTACCAAAGGTTGTGTTTGGGGGCTAGTGAAAACCCACTACTGTATTTGACTTGAATGCCCATTACACAGGGCTGATGACCAGATCAGTCCCAGTGGAAATATTTGCTCTGATTTATCTGGTAGTACTGGAATCATTGTAAATATATGTATACACCAGTAATAGAATTGATTAGCGTTTCCCCCACTGTGTGTGTGTGTGTGTGTGTGTGTACACATACACTCACACAAAGTGATAGGAAAGTCCATAATTTAGGTATCCAGAGATATGTGATATAGAAGAGGGGCATCATTTCCTGAGCTTTTATTGAAATAATTAATATTAGAGAGTTGCGGAGAAGCAGCATGCTGAACTTTTCCTTAAATGCTCCCAAAAGCAAACTTGCTTTTTTTGACTTGATATCACTAGGAACAAAAGTGTGAACTTTTTGTGTAGGTCAGTACTCCCGGAGCCCAGGACAGAGAGAATGAGCCTCCAGAGCCTACTTGGGCTGACAGCCTACCCACCACTCCTTCATCCGAGGCTGCCACCATCCAGGGGCCATTGCTCAGCCCCTCTGAGGATAGGACAGTGGGTCTGGGAACCAGAACTCCAAGTCCCAGTTTGAACTTACAGTGGGGAAAGTTGGTGCACAAAGGTAAGAGATATCTGCCAATCAGCCTCTGCATCTGCAATGTGAAGAAAGCACAGAGAAGGTGGTCTCTAAAACCTCTAGAGAGAACGTATTTTGTTTGTAAACAGGAGGGACAGAAGATAATTTTCATTTTATTATATGAAGGATTAGAAAACTGGCTATCTGTAGAACAAATCTGGTCAAAAAATTTTAAAGCTCTTTAGTGTTTATTATTTTTAATTTGAATGCCTTTACACAGGGCTGTGCTCTCATGTTTGCCACGGTCCCTACCAGTCCCTATTATCTTACATGTGGCCTTCACACATATAGACATTTGAGTTTTGAATCTTAGATTGTAGAAGACAAAGAAAAAAGCTAGAATCTAGATTCATCAATGTATTTTCTACAGAATTAACATCTATAGAAATGAATCATTAGATACATAGTTCCTGAAGAACATGCCAGAGAGATAATATCCTTGCTTTAAGAAGCAAAGATTGGCTGGAAATCAAGTTACACGACATTATTTATTGTTTTTAAGAGCAAAGGTAGTGAAAATCCACTGATCCTTTCCAATTGGTTTAAGGAGTTTTCATTTAGTTTTAGAAAGTAAATTACTTGAGACCTATTCCAAACCTAGGGAAATGATTATGGGAGATGGGGAGAGGGCTGGTTTTGATGTTGATAAATGAAGCCTATGACATATAAACCATCTCACAGAACCCAGGAAACAGACAGCAAGTACTTCTTTGGTCTTTTTTGGCCTTGGAATCACTTCCTTAGGTAGGAAATATGATTCATGACACTAAGGAGTACCATGAAATAAAAAGGGACCTAACAAAGGATTTACTGTTGTAGTGTTTCTTTCCTTTTTTTCACAGTGGACATGTTTCTGAAATTTATTTGTAAACTGACATAGAAGGTCATGTTTTATTATACTGCAATAGCTCCTCTTTAGAAAAGAAACTTGTGGCATAAGGAGAGCCCTTTGTTTTACTTATTTTTTGTAACTTAAAGAAATCTTCCTTTTTTAGGAGCACAATGACTTGATTGCCCTGGTGTTTTCTGTGAACAAACTGGAAGGCAATGTGGATAGAAAGCCAAAATCATCTTCAGTCCAAATATTAACTTGATTTTAAATCAATTCCAAAGTAAATTAGAAGTTCTATTTTTCTCCTGTCAACTAATCCCCACAAGAATATTAGCCAAAGAAGGCTCACAGTGTTATGCTTTAAGGGAAATATGAATTTTTAATGGAGTTTCATGAGGATTAAAAAAATTTCTGTTTTCAAAGGAATGAATATCTAAGGGTGGAGTTTGGGGTGATGGAGGATGTGTTTTGGGTATCAGGGAACCCTTATTTAACTTAGAACAATGTTTTCTTAATTGGTATGTTAATGTGCATGGAGGATAATTTATGAAGCTTTTCTTTTTCATCTTTTCACTGAAAGAAAAACCTATAATAACACGGTGTCCTTTTCTCAACCTAGACCCTAGGTGTTTGGAAGACCTAAAGCCTGGAAACTGTGGCGAATATGTGGTTCGATGGTATTACGACCAACAGGTCAACTCTTGTGCCCGCTTTTGGTTCAGTGGCTGTAATGGCTCAGGAAACAGATTCAACAGTGAAAAGGAATGTCAAGAAATCTGCATTCAGGGCTGAGCAGGTAAGTCAGCCTGTCATGACTCAAATTTCCATCTCCATCAGCAGGCCCAGAAAGCACCTCTCTAATTTCAACATATTCACCCAACACAGATAAAGCACCATGTTTCATTGCATACAGAGTATTTATAATTTATGAACATAATTGAATCCTTACAACCACACTGGGGTGTGGGTATTATTAACCATTTTTACAGATAAAGAAGCTAAGGCTCTGAGTTTAGTAATTTGTTAACAGTAATTTGTTAACCCAACTAAAAAATGGTGGAGCTGGGGATTGAACATAGAGCTGTGCAAGCTCAACACATAGGCTTTAGTGTCTATTTCCCAACCTCAATGTGGTTCTGATTCCTGTTCATTCCTATTCTATGTATTATGTTGAATTAAACTCCTTCCCCAGCCCAGCCCCCCATGCTTTCCTAGTCCCTCTGGTCCCTTCTACCCACTTCAGTCCCCCAAACCCCTCACAGCCCTGCCAGTAGAAAAAAGGTAGGTAGGTGGTGGGAAGGACTTGGTTTGGGAATCAGAAGTGTTGGGAGTATGTAGGAGGGAGTGAGATAAGAAAGATGTCCTGCTTGACAGAAACCTAGCAAGATGGAATGTTTCTGAGAGCTGGGGTAGGAGTGGGAGTGGTGTGGTTAGATTTTTGCCTCACTTGCTTTGAAACTGAGTAAGAAACTCAGTTTGAATTTGAATTTAAGTGACTTAAATGGATTAACAGCTGTCACTCTGCACCCCTCTAACATGTTTGGTAACAAACCTCTATTGTATGTTTAAACTATTGCACACAAGAAATTGTAATTTAAATGAAGAAACTTTTCTCACTCTTCCTTTAAAATATGTAAATATGACTTTCAGTTTTAGGGGGATGGAAAAAGAAGGCACTTGACAGCCAAGAACTACTTAAAGCCCACATCCGCTCTTGAGCAGGGTATTGTAAAGTTAGGTCTTAGGCTGAAAAATGAGCCGCCAAATTGAAATATAACCCACCAGAGTAATAGAGAATTGGCTCTGTCATTTTATAATAATTTTGCGACATCCAGTCTGGGAAGATCATCAGCTCTGAGCTAAGTGCAGACAGCATTTGTATATATCATCTGACAGCACCCTCTCTTCTTCTTTCAGGCCTGCGACCCTCACTCAAGGTCAGCGGCACAAGAAGAACACTCAAGGAAGGAGGTGCTGGAGGAACAGCTGTCTTAGCAAAAATAATTTTGTGTAGCTTGATTAAATTTTTATGATGTAATATTTAATACTACAAAAGAATACATGCAATATACGTGTAACTAAAAATGTGATAAGATGAACACCAGTGAACACTTCACACAGAGAATGACCAAACATAACCAATTCTGTTGAAGCTTCCTGTGTACCCCTCAACCATCCTAGCCCCCAATTTCCTGCCAGGGATATTTCATCTTGAATTTTGTTTTACCATTTCACTTTGCTATTGCTTTTTATATGTAATTTTACATGTAAAACCACATATATCTCTATGTATCTCTAAACAATACTTAGTCTTGTTTATTTTAGAACTTTATAAAAATGGTGCTACACTCTAGTCTTTTGCAACTTGTTATTTTCATTCAATATTATAATTAATCCACATGTTCTTACCATATGTATTCCTAAAAATATCTAAATGTGTTCCCCAAAATTTATTATTTAGGTTTTTTTAATCTTTAGAAAATTTGTTTTATAATATAGGATTCTTTGCAACTTTTATGTTTTTACATTATAATCCATACACATTTATTTACTTTCACAGTTATATAATAATTGTGTGAATATATCATAACATATTTAACCATTGTCTTGTCTATGATCGATTGAATTGTTTCTGTTTATTAATTTATTTTTCACAATTTCAGGAGCATTGCTATGAATGCTCTTATGTGTGGCTTTGGGTATACACACACCAGCCTTTTTCTAGGCTATATACCCAAAAATGAAATTGCTGGGTGGCAGAACATGTAAACATTTGAAAATAGTATATCATACCAAATCAAATTTTTTTCCGAAGTATTTGAACTAATTCACTATAAACTCTCACCTGTTGTGTATAACAGTTTCCAATGCTTGATATTTTTATCAACACTGAGTACTGTCAGACTTCTTCGTTTTGCTAATACTGGGTAGAAAATGGTATCTTGTATGTTTTTTTATTGTTGACAATATTACAGATATTCCCCATTTTCTTCCTCTTCGCCCCCCTCCACCCTGCCCCCACCCCACCCCACGCCAGGCCTTCACATTATTGTCTATGTCCATGCATTATGCATATATGTGTATATGTTCTTGGGTTAAGCTTTGACAACCCTCAGTTCTGTTCCATGCATCCATGCCTCTGGATCTATTTTGTTCATCTGGATCTATTTTGTTCATTAGATTCCACATATAAGTGAGATAATGTGATATTTGTCTTTCTCTTACTGGCTTATTTCACTTAGCATAATACTCTCCAGGTCCTTCCATGCTGTCACAAAAGGTAAGAGATCCTTCTTTTTTACAGCTGCATAGACCTTCTCTGGTGATATTTTGCCCTATTTTTCACCATCTGTGCTGCTTCTGCTTCTGTGAAATGCGTGTTTATAATTGGGGAAAATTTTTCTGTTGGATTGTTTGTCTTTTCCTTGAATTTCTGAAGTTTCTTATATATTCTTAAATCAAATTATTTGTTCAATATTTGTATCGCTAATATCTTTGCAGCTTGTTTTTTCACTTTACTCTTTTTCAACAGAAGTTCTCAATTTTAATGCCATCAAATTTACCCATATTTTCTTCTGTGGCTAGCACATTTTATTCCTTGTTTATGCTGATCAACCTCTCAGCCACCTTTCTTGGGTGGGAAACTCTCCCAAGACACACACACACACACACACACACACACAAGGTCTTGGTGTTGAGTGTATCTTTCTAGATTCCTATCTTCATGGCTGGTGATTCCTTGATTGTATTAGCACCTTGGTAATTTCTAGGTGATTTTTTGTTTGTTTGTTTGGTGTGTTTTTTTAGTTGTCCTCAGCATGGAAGTGGATCTGAGCTACAGAGATGGCCATTACCATATTTTATTACTGTGGGATGGAGGGCTTTGGGAATTGTCTTATTTCCTGGAAGTCCAGCAATACATTAAAAAGCATACATTAGTCACCATATGGTTGTTGAAAAGTAGAAAGACCCTTTAGAATACCTAGCCTGCTATTTTGCCAGAAGTAGAAGTACTTATATTCCTTTTTCAAGCTTTTCACAACTTTGTCCACATAGAAAATTGATATGCAAACACGTAATATTGAGTTGGGAGTTTGTCCCTTTATCTGAGATATCCTTTTTCTCCTTCGGTGATGACCAAATCCCAATACTTCAAGGACAATTTGCAGGCCTCCCCTCCTCCTTTGTGGTACTTTTTCATCAGCTGGGCCATGTTCAACATTGAGGGCCCGAGCACTTGGCTTATGCCTCCATTCTACTGTTAGTCTGAACTGCCTTGCACTTAGTGAAGAGCATTTGCATTGGTTTCTTCTTGCTGCTCTAACAAATTACCACAAATTTGGCAGCTAAGCAACACAAGTGTATTATTTTATAGTTCTGTAGGTAAAAAGTCTCATGCAGGTCTCACTGGGCTAAAATCCAGGTGTCAGTGGGGTTGTGTTTCTTCGGGTTTCCTTACCTTTTCCATCTTCTAGAGGCTGCCCACTGTCCTTGGCTTATGGCCCCTTCCTCTGTCTTCAAAGCCAGCAGCAGCAAGTTGACTATTTCTCATGCTGCCGTTGCTCTGATTCTCTGACTGTAGAGGGGGAAGGTTCTCTGCTTTTAAGGACTCATGTAATTAGATCAGACCCACCTGGATACTCTTCCATCTCAAAATCTTTAACCTTAATCACATCTACACATTTCCTTTTGCCCCATAAGGTAACTGTTTAAAGGCCCTGGGGCTAGGGAATGGACATTGTTACAACCATTATACCCCCAATCACAGCATCTGTCTTGCTCTCTGAGTTTAGGAGCAAGACATGTCTTATTTATCTGTGTGTCCCTAATTCCTGGCACATAGGAAGAACAATGCATTTAAAAAATATATTAGAACTCACTGTTTTATTACATAAATAGATAATTGCTTGGAAGAGGGATAGATGAAGGATCAAAGAGGCTGAATTGAACAATATGAGAATTAATTCTGGAAAAGAAAATGATTTATGTTTTTGCTTTAAGCTAGTTAAAAGGCCAATATAGATGGAGGAGAAATATGACATTCTGTTCCTCCATTTTCAAATGAAAAAATGACAGACTATATATTATATGTGTGAGAAGTAACAATGTGTATCTAAAATAGTCCCCATTTTAAATTGATAGTGAGAAATTTTTAATATTTTATCAAGTACTAATGATGTTGAAGAATGTCAACAATGAAAACATTCCATAGAAATGTTAAAATATCTTAGGTGATCAATTCATCATTTTCATTCAGTTAAAACAACTTTGCCAACTGCAAGAAATGCTCTACTAGGGGTCTGAAGAGCATGCTAAATGTATAAAATGACAGATAGGCTTGGTGATTTTAGTCATAATGTTTACCCTAAACTCAACAAAAAGTAAACGAGAGAATGAGAGAAAAATATTTTCAAGTAACATGTAACAGAATTGTTTCATATCTCTAGTAAACCAAGAGGTCCCATAAACCAAAAACAATGAAAAGAAAAAAATTTTAAAAATGATAGAGATTGTCAATTCAAAGGACATGGCCAATAAACCTGTGAAGAGATGCTCAGCTTCATTAACTGCCAGATAAATGCATGCTAAGTAGATCTAGGATGAGACTGGAACACCCACAGGGAAGTCTGCTGAGGAACCCCAGCTGAAAACCAGCAAGGACACATGTGCGTTATGCTAGCCTTAGGAGAGACTCTATTTGACCTGGAATTTTAGGTGTTCAACTGTTTATGCCCTTTTCTCTATAAATCTATAATTCAATGTCTTTTGTCAAGAGCAATGCAAAGATGAATTAATGCTGTTGAAGTGTCCAAGATTTCCCCCCTCCTTATTAATACCTTTTTGATAATGTCACTAAAATAAGATGTTTTAGAATGTGTGGGTATGTGTGTGTATGGGTGTGTGAGAGTGTGATCGTCAAAACAAGAATAGCCCCAAATCATACTTCACCCATATATTTATGGTACTTTGGGTTTTTAAAAAAATATTGAACTGATTTGAATTTTAAAAGCATTATTTTTTATCATTTTATAAAAATTAATACCTTTGAAAATTTCATTTAAACAAATTCATTTAAAGTCACACTGGACTATGAAAGTTAGGAATTTTTAAACCCCGCTTTAATCAGGATGAAAACTAAGGGCTCTGAGAATCTCCAAGAATCTTCCAGTTCTGTGACTCTTCTGTTGCTTATATCTTTTATACAAATACCCTAAGTGACTGGGCATTCTTGGGGTGAACATTTCTGGTAGGACAAGTATCCCATTCTTAAGACAACACCAACTCTCACTGCTGCAAGTTGAGCTGGATGCATCTTGTGGCTTCTGCCCTAACAAACTCCCACGCTGACCTGCAGAGCCTTTTCTAATGACCGTGTTATTATTTTAAGACCAGTGATAAGTCCTTTTTGATTTGGGCTGCTTCCGTAGCCTCTGCTATTTCTGTGGCTCTTTTTTCATCCTAGCCTCTAATTCTGAGCATGCCCTCCAGTATGTGAGGATGTTCCTAGTAACTAGAGTAGGGGAGAGGAGCAAATTAACACATCCTTTGTTCTAAATATTATGTTCCTATGGAATATTAAAAACTGAAGATGACTGCCACTTTAATAGAAGACATGGGGAAATTTCCCTCTATCTTAGAAGCCAAAAGAAACAGAGGAATTACATGGTAGGAATTCTCAATGGTAAACTAGGCCTCGTGCATTACAAAGAGGGCAAAGACTTCTCTTCTGGTTTCTCTTTGAAATTGACTAGAGGCTTCAAAATAATTGTATTTTTGCCATTCTTCAAATTTACCCTTAAACTCTGCATTCACAGTTTCCTAACATTATTTTTAAGTACTAACAGAATTCTCCAGTTATTTCCTCCTTAGCACATTAGTTGGTGTCTTAAGTTTGTTCCTTGGATGTTTTCCCCCTCTCACATCTTAATGAAGAATGCTATGAATTGGGATTTTTCTCAAATTGATTCTATTATGAATAAATCACTGTTCAGACTTGCTTTTAGCTGTTTAAAGCAAAACAAAACAGAACATGTTTCTCATGGGGGGAAAGAAACCCACAAAAACCCAACAACCCCTGCCTTTATGTAATTGTCTCATCTACAGTGTTCCAAGAAATAAATACTGGAATTTGAGGACTTTCCCTGTGGTGTATTCCATTGTTATTAGAAAAATATTGACAAATACAGTAAAATGGATTAAAATTGTGCCTCTTCAAATTTTAGAGCGTTGCCAGAGCTCTTTCCATACTAAAAGTAAGAGGCCAAATCTGTCAAATTTACTTTGTCCCACTCTACAGCTTCATGACAAACCAGCAGTCCCTCTGTACTCCATTTCTCTGTGAATGGCGCACTCACTCAGCCAGTGACATTGGCCTCTGAGAGACATCCTAGACTCTTTCCTCCCCATATCCAATTGCTCACTGGATCTGGCTTCTTTCTGTTCCTCTCTGCCCTGAGTCTGTCATTTCTATTAAAAAATATTTTTATTGATTTCAGAGAGAGGAAGGGAGAGGGGGAGAGAGAAACACCAATGATGAGAGAGTCATTGATCGGCTGACTCTTGTACGCCCCATTCTGGGGATGGAGCCCACAACCCCTGACATGTGCCCTGACCGGGAATCGAACTGCGATCTCCTGGATCCTAGGTCAATGCTCAACTGCTGAGCCACGCCTGGCGGGGCTGAGTCGGTCATTTCTTCCAAACTGGCTTCACCTCCATCTTAAGTTCACCTCTAATCTTTATCCACCCAGGGCTGTGAAGTTATGGTAAATTTAACCCAAACATTCTGCTCTTTAAACATGTTTTAGATTTATACATGGTTTTCAATTCAGCTTATGCACAACTGTTTGCTACTTTTTGAGAGCACCATTCGTTTCCTTTTGGGATTTTCCCTTCCCTCCTTGTTTCTCTTCCTTACTTCCTTACTTAGCAGCGTGGAATTCATTCCTTATCAGTAGATCAAGAGCTACCAGAGACTTTTTAAGACCTTCATCACTGTTCAATTTAATCAATTCGTGTTTTAGGGGCCCTTAAATGTTTCCCATGTTTTGTTATTATAACCAAAACTTCATTGAACATCCTTGCACATGTTAGTCTTTGTGTAGGTATATCTATAAAGATATTTATAAAGGAAGGTTGTAAGGACAAAGAGAACATACTTTTGATAGGGATTTCCAAGTGCTCTCCTTAAAGATTGTACCAATTTACACTCTCCCAACTTATGAGCATGCCCGCTTTCTCACTTCCTCACCATCATTGAGTGTTGTCAGTTAATTGATCTTTGTTCAGCTGATGGTTGAAAATGAAATCTCAGTTTAGTCTTAATCTATTTCTCTTTCATTTGTTCATTTCTTTATACTTGAAATATTTTATATATACAAAAGAATGTATGTTACATATAACTGGGTTTTCAGGTAAAATAATCATTTAAAAGCCTGTGTATCTACCACCCAGCTAAAGAAATAGATTATTACCCATATCAATGAAGCTGCCGCTAAGTTTTTCCCCAAACAAAGCCAAAACCAATCTGAAAATAAGTGATCACAGAGATTTGGGGTACCCAAGGATATGCCATGAGTTTCCAGAAATTACCATGGCCAAAAATGTGCTGTGTGGATCCTAGAGGTTACTGTACCTAAGGATGTGCCATGAATCCCCAGAGGTTATTCTTGGATGCAGTTCAAAACAGGATAATCTGGGGCAGCCAATCCAGTATGAACTCTAAATACTTGATACAGAAGTACTAGAACTCCGTGGGAGCCTAACTCAGCCCTGTGGCTCATGGGGATGCAATGTCAAGTTCTAAACACCTGCAGAAACCTCTTCCAGCACAGGAACTTTGATCTTTTCATCTGCTGTTCTGCTTCTCTACAGCCACTCAGGATGCCAAATGTAAAAACTGGGTGTGGTCATGGAAGGTATTCCTTTGGAATTATGTCAAGAACCCAGGAATGCCTGAATATTGCTCCAAACTCCACCTCCCTATGTCTGCAAGAATATGTCCAGAAAACAACAGCAAAGGAAAGCAAAACTCCACATCGTTGTCTATACTTAAGTCCAACGCCAGGGCTGAGCTCTATGGCAAGCATGGCTAGATCGCGTAGCATCTTTTGGTTCTAGGTTAATCCATCCTTAACAGTTTCTAAACAAATGCTGTCTAGCACATTCCTTCACGTCTTGGGAAAGTAAGTAGAGAAAGACATTCATTCATTCATACAACAGTTACTACCTACTGTGTGTGAGGTACCATCTCTGCATTTATGAAGCTTATTTTCTAGTGGAGGAAACACAAAAGGGTCGCACAAATGTCATACGGAAATGAATCAGTGAAATACTATGATGTGCTCAGTACTACAAGAAAGGTCCATTGTGTTAGCAGAGAACATAGTAGAGAAAATACAGCAAGAGAGAGCAAGTCTTCAAAGCTATGGAAGATTATAGTTGTTCGATCATAATTATTCTTTTTCTCTCCTTGTCACGCTCCTTGTAGGTAGGGCGTACTTTCACATACACTGGCTTTGGGCCTGGTTGTTAACTTGCTTTGGACAATGGAATGTGCATAGATGTGCAGTGTGCCATGACTGAGCAGAAGCTCTGCGTGTGTTTGTGTGCTTTGGCCCTGTGCCTCTTGTTCTGGATCTTTGCCACGAAATAGTGTGTCTTCACCTTTGGTTCTGGAATAAGATAAGATGCACAGAGCTGAGCCCAGGCAAGTCCAGCTGAATGAAGCCAAGCTAGCTGAGCCCAGCAGAGCTGGAATCAACTGTAGCCCTCACGTCGTGTGAGCAAGAAATAACATGTTTGTTTTCGTCAGTCACTTAGGTTTGGGGTTGTTTGTTACGACCATGAAAGTTGACAAGTACAAATTCCTACTCTCAGGCTTGTCTTGGCTGTGTGTAGTAGGCTGTAGCCCTTGGCCTGGCTGGCATGTGACAAAGAGTGAGGTGATAGGAGATGGCTGAGTTTCTTCCCATGTAGGAAAGGGTCTGACATGGTTACTGTTGCAGTTTCTTAGAAGGAGAATTTTGCTTCCAATCAAGATGTAGTAGCCTGGAATAGATTTATCCACATTCCTGAAACAACCAAAAACAGACCAAACATAGGAAACAACAGCTTACAAATCACTGTAAATCAGTTAAGAAAGAGCAGTGATCCTCGATAAGCAGGAAAGAAAATGAAGTGAACCCTACAATTGCTCCAGCCTACTGATTGAAAGTGTGTCCAGGCTACAATACATTGAGAGGGAAACTAAGGTTGAACCTTGCAGACTCCCTGGGTTGAAGAAAAAGAGCTGAGGGTCCAGGAAGACCAAGGTGACCAGAACTCTGAGGATCAGGACAAACGAATAGAAAGGAGAGAAATTGGAGCAAGGATTTGGAGGATCTGTGGAGGCTTCAGCTTGAGTATTCAGCTAAGTGCTGATGAGTGAATTCATACAAGGAAACTACCCAAAGCTGGGAACTGAACCAACGGAAAGGATTAGAGGGAGCAGTACCAGGTGCTAACACTGGACTGGGAACAACACCTGTCACACCAGCCAGACTGGAAAAACCTCAAGATTCATGGAGTATTGGGTATAAACGTACATATTCTGGGCCATAAAATAAGTGCAAATGAATTTAAAACAATTCAAATAATAACAAGTAGATTCTTTTATCACAATGAAATTAAATTATAGACCAATAACAAAATACAGGGCAGGGTAAAGGTAGGTTTACAGTTGTGAGTATGTGAAACAGAGTTTATTCTCATGTTATTATTTATTAATTATTGTATAATTTTCCATATGAACAACTGTAGACCTACTTTTGCCCCACCTTGTATATTTGAAAAAATCTCAAATATTTCAAAATTCTATAAAACATTTCTAGATTCACAGGTCAAAAAAGAAATTAAAGATGATATTAGAAAGTGTTTTGAATTAAATGGAAATAAGCACACAATGCGTCAAAATTTGTGGCATGCTACTAACGCAGTACTTAGGGGAAATTCTAAGCACTGAATGACTTTAGAAAAAGAAGAAAGGTTTCAAATCAATGACTTAAGCATCTCCTTTAAGAAACTAGAAAGGAAGAGCAAATTAAATCTTAATTAAGTAGAAGAAAGAAAATAAGACCAAAATGGAAACTCATTTTGAAATAGAAAGCAGAAAATAAATGGGTATATACATATTTCAAAAATTATCAAATTTCATACTTTAAATATATGCAGTTTATTGTATGTCAATTATACCTCAAAAAAGCTGGTTCATATTTTTAAAAGTATCTTTGTGTGTGTGTGAGAGAGAATGAGCTGACCCTTCCACAGCCTGAAAGAGAGAGCGAGAGAGAGAGAGCTCTCCAGAGACTAGATAGCCCTTATGTACTCAGCATTTTAATAGTTTAATACCACGCATTGCCCCTGTCTAGAGGTAAATGTAACTATGCTGGTGACTTGAGTGTGATCAATCAGGTTAGCACTGCTGTTCTTGAGAGGCGTTGGGGCCGGAGGGGGTGGAGACCTCACCCCCCTCTGACACTGCTTCACCCATGACCGAGCTGGCACAGTTCCAACAGTACCTCCACGTCTCTCTGAGGCCCAGCTTGACTGCGGTGGCCCCATCTCGGTTACCAGCATCACCATGTAGCCAATCCTCCGAGCTAAGCTTCAGCTCTTACCCTCCTTCCATGAGTCCCTGAGACCTACCCATTAGACCTCAGAAATCTCTCTCAAATCTACCCCCTCCTCTATGTCCTAACTTCTTTAAATGTTCTCCTTTTACTCATTGTTGGGCCAATTAATACTTCGGAGAATTATCAGAAATATTCTAAGATACAAACCAGGTTATTTTCAAAGCATCACTCCCCATTGCCTACATAACGGTCCAGCCTTCTCAGAAGAGCTTATCATGGCCCTCACAATCCAGCTTTCATCCTGTCCCACCATTCCCTCCCCTCCTTATGCTCCAGCCACTCTGCTGACCAATCCCAAGTGGACTAAGTTGGCTTTGATTTCGGTGTCTTTGCCTTTGCATCTTCATGCTTGCTGTTTCCTGTGTGGCAGACTCCTACATACATATGCTAGAGACTTGGTTTAAATATTATATCTTTAATGAAGCATTTTCTAAAACAACCCCCTTTTGTATGACCCCCAAGTAGTAATGCCCTTGTGGTAGCTACTGATGGCTACAAATAAAACAATAACTAACTGTAACCTGGGGCAGTGGACTTAGACTCCTACAGCGGTTAGGACAGCGGGAGGAGTCACAGAAATGCTAATGTAAAAGAAATAGCCAGGGGAGAGAGGGACTGCTTAGGTGAGAGGTTGCACCACCTTTCTTAGAGCCACTTGGAGACTAAGAACATTTTAAAAGAAATATAGCAATAAAATATGGAGAACAACCATTTTTCTTAGGATAGACATCAGGAGGAGAAAGAGCTATGTTCTGGGCACTCAGAAGCTTGCAATTATTAACCCCCCCCCCCCCACACACACCTAGGAAAGAAATAATTTGCTTACTGACAGAGGGACTTCTGTCGTTCTAATGAAAACTATAACCAGGCATTTTAAAATGGGGCTCATGCACCAGGGACAAGAAGGCCACTGGTCATCTCCTTCTACTGGCCAGTGTGGCCAAATGCTAAGTGAAAGCCCACGTATATTCTTTTTAGTTAGTATGGGCATTACAATTTATTTTAATAAATATCCACCACTGTGGGAAAACCAATCTGGTGTAAGTAATGGAAGTCAGGATACAAGTTTCTTAACTCAGCTTTGCAAAAATTATTTGCAAATGATTTATCTGATGTGTTTAATAAAGAAAAAACAATTTTTAGTATCTTAAGACAATGAAGCTTTTAAACTTAACTCCATAGATGATATTTATATTTCCAGTACCAAAAGGCTCTGGTAAATAATTTTTAAGTGAAGTTTTGGCACAGCGAGGTGGAAAGTTTTTACCATGATATGTTTGTTCCGTGCACTTTCCTAGAACTGTTAGTTTCAAATTAATGAATATCTCTCTTATACTGTTTTTCTCAGTACAAATCCTTCCCCTTCTCAGATCATTTTGTTTTGAGCTTCCTAAATGAATAAATTTTTTATAACTTTATTTTGAGAAAAAGACTCAAATTAATTACTATAGGATATTGGATGGTATTATTTGAATTCCTCAACCATCAAATATAAATAGTCATGAACATGTTAAAAGCCTTGAATTGGTTTCCGGTACTTTATGTAGTTTCTGTTTGCACAATGGAAAGATCTTTTTCTTTCCAATTCAAACAGTATTGTATGGCTTTTCACAGAAAGGGCTTTTTTATGTTTTAGATTCTCATCACTTTTAAAAAAGTGTTTCTAGAAAAGTTCTTTACTAAATATCTGTGCTTATTTTTTTAAAAAAATTTTTAATTAACCTATTTAAAATTAGAGACTTTTGTTCCTGCTAATAGGGCTACTGTGGTTGGGCAAATCCTCCTGCTAAAAACAATGAAATTGTTAAAGAAAGTAGAAGAAATTTCTTAATAGCATCTAACTGCTAATGAGATATTGAGGGACAACAAGGCTAAAATCTAAGAGGAAGTGGGAAATTAGATGTTAGTAGGTCATTGGAGCTGGTTTTGCCAAATACCACTTGTTTCAAAATGTCTTAAATTTTAGCTTTCATAGCTTCTGAGGGTGAGCAGGACAAAATTTAAAGCTCTAGGCCACATAAGATGGGGAGTTTAATAGGAAGGGGGTAGTGACTGCAAAGGGACATAAAAAGAAGCTTTAAGGGTGATAAAAATATTCTATTTTTGAAGATATAGTGGTAATCTCAAATTGGGTGAACAAAATTAACTTAAAGATCCAAGAAGCTGATGGATCCCAAGCAGGATAAATACAAAGGAAAACACATCCAACCACAACACAGCCAAACTCCCGAAAGCAAAAATATGAAAGGGCAATCTTGAAAGCAACAAAAGAAAAATGTCCCATTAAATACAGGGAACGACCATATGATTAACAACTAACATTATTGTCCCAACATTTTCAAAGAGCTGGAAGAAATTATCTGTCAGTATAGATGCAACAGAAACAATCTACAAGATTACAAGGTACCTAATTTCAACAAGCTAAGAAAAAATTAATTTTCTTACT
Source organism: Miniopterus natalensis (assembly GCF_054644295.1). NCBI lineage: Eukaryota > Metazoa > Chordata > Mammalia > Chiroptera > Miniopteridae > Miniopterus > Miniopterus natalensis. Next base: position 62,892,696 of record NC_142090.1, on the reverse strand, counting down.
TAATATGGGCTACTGCTTAGCCACTCATAAAGTGGTTACATCTGGTGAACAAAATAGGGTGGTGATTCACATGTGGTCATTAAATAATGTACCTTTTTTTTTTTTTTTTAAGTAGGAACAAAATCATAAAAGAAATAGCTTTATGAAAGAAAATGAGAGTATGAGATCGCCCAGGAAGGACTGTGAAGTGGGAAGAACAGTGCCCTAGGACATGTTTCCCAGCTAATAGCAATGTTCAAGGGTTGGAAATCCAAGGGAAACCTGCCAAGGATCCTCAGAGGCGAGGCCTGGGAGTCAAGTGTGATGTCTAAGCACAAAAGCCAAAGCAGAAGAGTCAATGGTGATAAATGCTACTAAGAAGCTTGGTAAGATTCACATCTAAAGCGTCATTGGATTTAACAACAGGATGTTCATGGAGATTCTGGCAAAAACTCTCGCAGAAGAGTGAATATTAGGGCTGGAGCAAGGCTGAGGTAGAGGAGAAGATGGGAAGTAAGGAAGTGAAAAGAGCAAATGTAGTGTAGTCGGGCAAGGTGGGAATTTAGAAGAAAAAGACTAGATGGTAGCTAAGAGGGGACATATATGTATCAGTATAAAACCCCTAAAATTCAGTCTCTAAAATCAAGCACTTATTACCACTCATGTGACTCTGGGTGAACTGGGTCTGGTGTGCTCACTCTTGCACGTGGGGTCCGCTGAGGGCTGGCTGATCTAGGATGGTCTTACCATTTTGAAAGCTGTTTTCTGTTGGTTGGGATGATGGAGGTGACTGGGCCATGTTTCTCTCATTAACCAGCATGATAGTTCACATGGCAATGGCAGGGTTCTAAGAGAGAACAGAAGTCTGCAAGCTTTCTCGAGGCCTCGTTATGAATCAGCACACCATTATGTCACATTCTCCTGTCCAAAGTGTGTCACAAGTCAGCCGAGATTCAAGGAACAGGAAAGAGATTACCCTTTGATTGGAGGAACCGCAAAGTCCCAGTGCAGGCACACTGGTGAGGGTGCAGAATTGAGGCTATTTTTTTTGCAATCAATTTTCCACATGTGATAAAGGCTGGTTTTTATATTTGTTTAGTTTTTAAGGGAACAGACCTAATTATGATGTTGGAAAGGAGTTACAGAGAAGGAGAGGAGGTTGACGATATGAGAAGAGGTCATGGAAAGAAGGAAGTTCCTGAAGTGGAGGGAGAGCATGTGATCTACAGCACAAGCAGAAGGATTAGCCAGGTACCAGGCCCACAGCAACATGGGAAAGATGGGTGCAGACTGGACGGGGCAACGTGCTGTTATGGTGGTAGGAAGTTGAGTGAATTGTTGTCCGATGGCTCCTTTTCACTGAGGAGGCAAAATAATTTGTCAAAAGTGAGAGAGGTGGAAAGCTTGCATGTCTGTGGATGTGGAAAGGAACCTAACTAACTAGGGAAGCAGTGGGCCTGGTTGAGATTTGAGACCTTAACTTGAAAGTTTCACCAGTTAGCATGGTGTTGTGATTTTTCTCCAAACACATTAAGGTGCTGTTAAATATCCCACAATGGCATATTGATTACTTTGAATTAAAGTTACTTGACAAGCTGCTGGTGCAAGAAGGACACGTTGACCCTCCCTTGTTTCCTTGAGTGTAGGAAATAAATCTCCCCATGTGAAAGGTGGCCTCCTTGCTCCAGGAGGGCTGAGAGAGACAACCTTATGGCTAGAGCTAGGAGACCCAGGGCCGAAGAGCCTATGCAGGGTGGGGCAAACATAGGTTTACAGTTGTTCGTATGGGAAAAGTACAATAACAAATAATACAAGAATAAACTCTGTGTACTCACTACTTTTGCACCACCCTGTATGAAGCAATTCTGTTGCTTCTTTTTTTTTTTTCCATTGCTTTTCAGAGAGAGTGTAAAAGAGAGAGAGAAACATCGATGTGAGAGAGACACATGGGTTGGTTGCCTCCTCACGCAACCCTGCTGGGATCGAGCCTGCAACCCAGGTATATTCTCTTGGCCAGAATTGAACCCTGGACGCTTAGTCCGCAGACTGACGCTCTAATCACTGAGCCAAACCAGCCAGGGCTGTTGCCTCTGTATTAATTCACTACCCAGGCCCAAACTTTGTTTAGATTCCTCACTAATGAATACCTGGACCTTGCTTAGACCCTTTTCTAATGAGCAGTAATTTTATCTTGGTCTTGTCAATTCACAAATATATTATTTGTCTAAAAAAGTATAAAATGCTGGCTGGTTCATCATTTCTCTGAGCACGATTTATGATTCTCCTATACACACATATGAAGTTGGTATTTCTCCTGTTAATCTAACCTTGTGTTTTATTATTAGTCCAGCCACAAGAACTTAAGGTGGGGGGATGGAGGGTCAATTTTTCCCTTTCTCCATCAGTGCCTACTTGTAGGCATGCACTAGCTAAGCCAATTAACTGGAAGGGCAATGGAATAAGAATGTGGAAAGAGTGGCGAAAAGCTTATGAGATACAAATTAGACAAAGAAGCAAATATGGAAGATGATTGTATACTACAATCGGGGTGGTTAAACAACAGAAATTTATTTTCTCACAGTTCTGGAGCCTAGAAGTCCAATATCAAGGTGTCAGCAGATTTGGTTTCTTCTGATACCTCTCTCTCTTTGGTTTGCTTGTGGTCACCTTCTCACTGTGTTTTCACACTGTCTTTTCTTTGTACACCTGTCTGTGTCTTAATCTCCTCTCTTATAAGGACATTAGTCATATGAGATTAGGGCCAACCCACATAACCTCCATCTCCAAATACAGCCACATTCTGAGGTACTGCGAGTTAGGACGTCAACATCTGATTTTCGGAACACAATTCAGTGGAAAATACTGGTGACTGCTGGGAAGTGATGGGATTCAGTGACTAGTGACTCGAAATCAAAGAACCAATGTCACAGGAACGAATAAAAAATAATTGGAAGAACACAATTTTGTATTAAAGAGTGGAATGCTAGGTTTATTACTTCAGAGGAGCTCCTCAGGTTTAAGTTGAGGTCATGAAAGTAGGTAGCTGAAGAGGAAAGAGTGGTCATGAACTCACCAGGCAAGGATTCCACATGAAAATGGAAGTCACTCAGGTTGAGGGAGGACTTGGGTGGAGGGTACTGAAAACAGGGTATGGGTTATGGGGACTGCAAGACTGTGAGCAAACTAGTCCTCAAAGCCCTTTTGGTGGATGTGGGAACACAGAGGCCCTCCTTCCAGAGGGCCTTCCCAGGGGCCAAATATAAAGTGGAAGGGGAGACTCTGGTACCTCTGGAGCTTCAGATTGGCTTAAGTGTGAGGATTCAACGGGGAGGCCTTGAGCTCAGGACTCCTGGATAGGAGGCTGTCTGGGGCTTGGGGGTGCTCAAGGAATGAGAGGTCTACGAGATGGCTGTTGCCTGTGGAAGGGATGGTGGAGTAAGTGTGAGATCCTCTTTAAGCTGAATTTAGATGGTAACATTGCTCTTTACTTTACACCTTTCCCATCAGCACACAGCAATAGAAAACAATGAATAAATACTGAAATATTGGGAAGATGAACACTACTCTCCATGTAGTTAAATCACCTATTTTGAATCCTGTTCCACAGATTGACATTTTTAGTGCCTTATTACCATGGATACCATAGTAACCATAGTCAAACTCTGCATAGCCATATACATAGTTATGTGTAGGAGACATGCAGGCTGGGAAGAAGACAGGAATTCAAAACAGGAGAATCCTGGATCTTTGTTTCGATTAGTAACAATACTCATAGCATATATGAAGGGAATGCATAGTATGTGCCAAATCCTATCCTAAACCTGTATTAATTTAATCTTCATGAGAATCTGTTTTAAAAAAATTTATCTTTTTTGTTGAAAGTATTACAGATGTCCCGTTCTGCCCTCATTGACCTCTTCTACCCTGTACCCATCCCCCACCCCAGGCCTTCATCACACTATTGTCTGTGTCCGTGGGTTATATATACATATGCATAGAAGTTCTTTGGACAATCTGCTTTTTAAATTGACTTTTGGGTGTTCTTTATTTTGAGTTTGAGTCAGTTGTATGTATTGCAAAAAGAAATTTTCTCTGTGTATTCTGTGCACTCTAATAGTACGGCCTTTCATGTTCTTAATCTTATAATATAGTTCTAGTTATCCATTTTATCTTGTTTCTAACACTTTTCCTATTCTGTTTAAGAAACCTTTGCTTAATACTGAAGATGTTCTATTATTATTCTAAAAATATTGTTGCTTTACTGTCCATATTTAACTCTTCGATCCATTTGGAATTGACTTTGACGTATGATGTGAGGTAGAGATCAAGGTTTTTCCCCTCACATTTCTATCCAGTCTCATTCATTGAAGTGACCAGCCTGTCCCCATTGCACTGAAGTGTCCCCTTTGTCATAAATGAGGTGAGCAGACCTGGGTGGTATGTCTCTGGATTCTCTATTCTGTTCCATTGCTTTATTTGTTGTTGTGAGGTTCCCATTATTAACTTAACTTTACAGATGAGGAAACTTAAGCACAGGAAGGTTAAGTAACCTTAAGCTCCAGGTCACATTACTAATAAGTCTACCCTATAAATTATATAATACGTATGTCTTAAGAGCAGGTTTGACAGAAGTTACTACGTCTTTCTAAGGAGGCTCCTGAATTGATTCTTCAAATACTCCCCACACTGGGAACTGATACTAGGAATTAATGGGAAAATGTTCACGTCACAAAGACGTGGGTTTGAATCACCATTCCGTTCACTAGCAGCGAGAATATACACAATAAAACTCTCTGAAATGTTTATTTGTCCATAAAATGAGAAAAATAATACCTATCTAGCAAGTTTGGACAAAAACCAAATCAGACTGTATTTATGTAACCTAACATACAGTGCTGAATAATTTTGTTTCCTAATTCCTTGGCAAAAGTGCTTACACCTGAAGCAATTTATAGATAAAATTTCTAGCCTATTACGTTCTAGCAATCTTGATGTGCTCAGTTGGATGTCGATACATAATAGCAAAGAAAAAAAAGGGGAAGAAGGAAAGAGCTGGGAAAAAAACCTAGTAGCTTTTGCTGGATACCATCACGGCTAAGTCACGTGTCTATCTTTATTTTCATTGTTCTTTGCAATTATTAGTAATCTCATGATTATGGATGAAAAATACAGAGAAAAGTAGCAGCCTGCCTAAGGCATTGTTGCTACATCAGTCTATGATTAGGACGTGTGGCTTGTCCCTGAGCTGAAACCCTGGGGTGGCCTAAACTGCCGTGAGGGAACTATGGTCAGGTTTTGGAGGCAATTTACACTTCCAACAAAAACAGGTCCTCTTAAAAACACACACATTTTTTTTCCCCTTTCCTGCCTCTCACTTTCTCACCTCTTCTAATTCTGCTTTTTTCCATCTCAGTTTTCCCAGTTCATCTCTGTCTTCTTCCCAGGGTTTGGACCTACCTGCATGTGATGCCTGCGGCATTTCCTTCCAAGCTAAGGACTTGCTGCGTCAACATCAAGCAGCGCTGAGGAAGGAAACTGACCTGGACCAGTGAGAAGCACGTGGACAGCAATGATGAATCCTACTCGCTGTGTTTTTGCAAAATTATCTTGATTCAAGGGGTATTTCATAATTCTCAACATATTTGCAAAACAAAATTATTTTAAATTTATCTTAAAACTGCATAGGGTGGCACCCGTCCTGCTCTGGCAGAGGAGGTGGGGGGCATACCAGCTCGTAGCCACATCAAGTGCCCAAATTCACCCTGCTGTGGACAGATGCGTCAGGCTGTCACAGAGCAATGTGGGCAGACACGGGCATCACCCCACCAAATCCCTTGCTCTGATGCAAGGCTCCTAAGCATCCTTCTAATTATGATTCCCATGAGATGTGCCTATGGGAAGAGAAGGAATTGATTATGCATTTCTCATTTGCCTAGAATAAAATAAAAGGGACTGCAATTTTTTTATTTCGGTGATTTTTTACAGACTCGAGCTAATGTAATTCCTCTGAGGAACTGGGAGAACAAAACATAGAAAAAGCAGCATAGAGGATTTGCCCTGGAGTCACATTTCAAACTGATGGTTAATGTGCAGAAGTCATCTCCATGCAATAAAACATTTAAATTCAGAATATAGAAAGAATGTGTGAAGGCCATTTTAAAAAGCCAGAATAAGTCTTACACTAACCTTTTTTTTTTCCTTACATGCAGAATCTGGGGCTGTTTTTGCAGTTTTATTAAATCATACATGCCTCAGGCTCTGTTTTTTAATAATTCCATTTCCCCTGGAATTTTCACTCTGAATCATTCTAGGATCTAATGGCGCACTGGAATTTTAAGCATGTGATGAGGATAATTGAGAAACTTGGGTTCTCTTTGCCTCCCCCAATACTTCAGAAAGCAATCGCAGACATAGCTGGCGCCATCTAAAACCCAGAGCTCTCCACACTGAGCAGAATGCAGGATTTCTCAACCTTTGTGTCCTGGCCAGAGACAATGAATAAGGCTTATGCCTTGGAGCGAAGAAAACTAGAAAAAGAGAAGTGGTGGAGGCTTTTGAGTTGGAACAGGGAAGGACTCTCTCAGATTTAGACAGGGTAAAACTGAGGATAGCTTTCTTTACTCCCTTGACAGGGTTTAGACAACAGGACCAGGAAACAAAGGGTGCTATCTGTCCTTTAGAACTGGAGATTTTTGAAAGTTTCAGGTCTCTGTCCATGAGCCCATCCACCCACTATCCCCTCTGTCCCTTCTCTACCACTGATGTTAATGAGAGGAAGGCAGACCTGTCAGGCTACTGTCAAAGGCTCATAATTCCAGGAGGTATATTAGGTGGCATGCCAGGTACTAGAATTCATTCCTCGTTGACAGTGGCTTCTCAGCAGTGCCTGGGGGACATAGGCTGAGTTAAAAGTCTGGGCTGAACACCTCCCTGGCTCTGAGGAGCCAGTACCAGAGCTGCATGATCAAACCCTAGTGCCATTGCAGGAGGGGAGGTTTTTTGTTGACCTCGGCGACATAGGCCCACACCTTGTCCACTCCATCACCAGACACAGCTCAATCGACTACAGGTGTAGCCATAAAGTCTACTTTAAAATCTGGAGCTTAATTCCAGACACAAAAAGACAAATTCTGTATGACTCCACTTATACAATGTACTTAAAGTGGTAAAAATCACAAAGGCATAAAGCATGATGGTGGTTTCCAGGGGCTGGGAGGCTGGGAAATTTATTGTTTAACAGGTATAGATTCAGATTTACAAGAGGAAAAGAGATATGGGGATGGAAGGTGGAAATGGCTGCATCACAATGCAAATGTATTTAATACCACTGGAACCATAGCTTAAAAATGGTCAAGATAGTTAATTTATGTTATGTGTATTTTAACACAATAAAAAAAGAAAGAAACCTGGAGCTTAATTAACATAAAGAATTGAAATGTAAAGCTGCAAGCAATGTTAAGTGAAATAAGACAGAGAAAGACAAATACCATATGATTTCACTTATCTGCATAATCTAAAGAACAACAAACCTTCAAAACAGAAACAGAAAACATTGATGGTTGCCAAAAGGGCAAGAGGTTGGGGAGCTGGGTGAAAAAGGTAAAGGGAGTTACGAAGTACAAATTGGCAGTTACAAAGCAGTCATGGGAATGTAAAGTACAGCATGGGGAACACAGTTTCAATAACATTGTAATAACTACGTATGGACTTATCCAGGGGGAATCACTTCATAAATTACACAAATGTCTAACCGCTATGTTGTACACCTGAAACTAATATAAAATAATATTGAATGTCAACTGCAATTGAAAAAATAAAAATTAAAAAACAAAACAAAAAAACCAAGACCCTCGTGTCCATCAATAGATGATTGGATAAAGAAGATGCGGTACACATATGTAATGAAATGTTACCTGGCCACAAAAAGGAATGAGATCTTACCATTGGCAATAACATAGATGGACCTAGAGGGTATTATGCTAAGTGAAATAAGTCAGACAGAGAAAGACAAATACCATGAGATTTCACTTATACGTGGAATCAAAAAGCAAAACAAATGAGCAAAAACAAACTGAAGCAATTTCATAGATACAGAGAACAAATTGCTAGCTGCCAGGTGGGAGGGGAGTTGGAGACTAGGGGGAAAAGTGAAGGGATTAAGTACAAATTGGCAGTTACGAAATAGTCACGGGGATGTAAAGTACAGCTTAGGGAACAGAGTCAACAATATGTATGGTGTCAGGTGGGGACTATACTTATTAGGGGATCACACTGTAAGTTACATAAATGTCTAAACACTATGTTGTACACCTGAAACTAATAAAATATTAAATGTCAACTGTAATTGGGAAAAAAAAATTATCATGAATTAGTCAAAAAAAAAAGTTGCAAGCAAAAGAGAAGAGAAACCACCATTGAGGTAAATTTCATTTCCTTAGGCAACAAGTTTTACTGGGAGACTAAATTTATTTAGCTGAGTGTGTGCTGTGGAAATGGAGTTGGATGATGAATTAACAAACCTTTTTAGGTCATGCGACCTCAGCCTCAACTCCAGAGGAAATCAAATTTCTAACTGCTGTGCAAGGAGGACGTGTACCACACAGAGAAAACAAACAGGACTAGCACATGCTAGCACCACCAATATGCTAACTCACTTATTAAGCTTTTGCTTCCTCTATTGTCCTTGTGCAAGGCCAAGCAACTCAGAAAAACAAGCACATAGCCTGGCAACAGTCTTCTGCACACCCTTCTCTTCTCAGACTGTAGCTCCTTGAGGGTCAGAAACCATGCTTTTTCTTCTGTGTATCCTGAGCACTGATGTATAGCAGTTATAAAGCTAATAAACATAATTTGAAGTAGGATTCAGTGAGAGGAGACGGTGAAAGGCCAGAAAAAATGTTTTCTTTCTAAAATTAGAAAAACCATCAACATAAAAACTATTTGTTATTTGTAGAATATTTTAAATAAAAAAAAGAAATTAGAGAATGTTCAGAAGATAACTGCAATGGGCCCAAATCCTTTTTCTTCTTTGTCATGTGTGCTGGTTAATTGTATGTGCCAGCTTGACTTGGCTTTGGTGCCCAGATGTTTGGCCAAACACTAGTCTGAATGTTGTAAAAATATTGGTTTTTAGATGTAATATTTAAATCAGTAGACTTTGCCTGGCCAGGCGTGGCTCAGCGGTTGAGCGTCGACCTAGGATCCAGGCGATTGGGGTTCCATTCCGGGTCAGGGCACATGCCCGGGTTGCAGGATCAAGGCAGCCGATCAATGACTCTCTCATCATTGATGTTTCCATCTCTCTCTCTCCCTCTCTTTTCCTCTCTCTGAAATCAATAAAGATATATTTAAAAAAATAAAATAAAATAAAAATAAATCAATAGACTTTGAGTAAAGCCGATTGTCCTCCATAATGTGGATGGGCCTCATCCAATCAGTTGAAGACCTGAAGAGAAAAGACCGAGGTCCCCTGAGGAAGAAGAAATCTGCCTCCCCACTGCCTTCAGACTTGAGCTGCAACATCAGCTCTTCCCTGGGTTGGCTCACCTGCCTACCTCTCAGATTTTTTATTTTCCAGCCCCCATAATCAGTGAGTCAATTCCTTAAAAACAAATCTCTCTTGCATATACATCCTATAAGTTCTATATCTCTGGAGGATCCTGACTGAAACAGCACGTAACAGTTACCTTTTGAGAACATAATTAGAAGTTGGCAATGAATGTTTTGGTGCTGCTCTTAAAATATTGGGACTATAAGTACAAGTTCTAAGGGGAAATGTGAAAGGCACCTAGACTTAATATCCCTGATGGAGTACACATAAAAATCCTTCTAATATTGTTACAGTTGTAACTAGCTAGTTATTATTAATAATAGGAAGAGAGCAAAGGGGAGAACAGACATTATAAACATGGTCATCGGGGCAGTTTCACCAGAAAACTACAGTTTCACACTCCCCAGGAAGCCACTGGTCCATTCACTGCAAAGCCCTGCGTGAAGGGGTCCAACCAAGGGGAAGATGGGCACTTGTGCAGTGAAGTCTGCGGTGATGTAGGGAAGGTGTTTGCCTGTCAGTCTAGCCTGGAGAACAAAGATAATTGGCTAGGGTGGCAGAGCCACTGCAAGCCCACGAAATCCTGAAGGCTTAATTGGTTCAGCTCCCAGTCATAACTCTGAGACAAAGTGTTCTTGCTCACTTGTTCCTCTTGTTTTGCTCCTGCTTCCTTGCACTCACTTGCTCCGTGACTCACACTCGTCTCCACAGCCATGTGGCTCTAGAAGCTGCCTGGCCCAAGGCATGTGGACCCCATACACAAGGGACTACAGTTGGGAACACAAGCTAAGCTAGCCAGGTGCTAGACTGGATTGTGCTTCAACATGGAATGGAAACTCTGGTCAGTGGCTTTAATCCTAGTTCTGCTGAAGACAAAATGGGACTTTTTCCATGGTGGGATAGTGGGAGATGGGACCTTGGAGGGGAACTCCCTTCGTGTTACATCATCAATAAAGCTTTCCATGATATCTCATCCCCCCATGGGGGCCTCGGGAAACTCTTGTTCCCACAGCACCACAGGAATCCATCAGGGTCAGTTGGGGACACAGAAGGATCCCTACCGATAACAATATGATCACACTGGGTCTCATTTTCAGCCACTGACCTTCTTTTAGGGGAAAGATCATTTAATTTACTGTCTGATTAGCTAGAAAGGCAAAAGTGGAATTTAATCAGAGGGGCATGTCCAAACAAGTAGCAATGTCCTTCCCCATCACACACCATTATTCAGTCAGTAATTAAATTTTTGTTCAATCCTGACTATATTTAGAGTACTGAATTTGGTGTGATTAGGGCTGAAACAGAAGCAAAAAACAATGTATCCCCAGTAAGCCTACTTACTAAAGGAGTAAGTTTAACTCCACATGTGGACAGCAAATCAATTATAATATTTCATAAAACTATCATTGTTAGGGAATGTCAGATGTTATGTAAAAGAACTTTTCTTATAATGTAAACTTTTTCATCCAATACTGAACTTTTATTCTAACTTTTAAAATAATTGGAATTTTTATAAAGTATGTATATTACCATTATTAAGGAAATCCCAAAAGTTTGCCTTATCAGTTTTATGCATCTTTATTTATAACTCCAAGTTTAACTTAGTTGAGTCATTTGGGAAATACCTTAGGGAGTTTCAGATGAACTAGGCCTAGACTTCCTATGACTTACATACTAAAAGTTCATGCTTCTTTTCATAAATATTAATAGAAGTTTATCATTTACTAGTCATTACTGAGTCCAAGGCCTTCATTCTACAAATGCCAGAACTCACTTCCTGGATCTGGAATGATTTGCTCCCAGTCACTTATGATAGTTACTTTAGCTAGTTACTCTGGCTAGTCCCACAGCTAGTTATATAGTAAAGTTACTGCTCAAAAACAGCTCTTCTGCCTTCAAGGAATGTGCTGCTATTGCTCTAACTGTCCCCAGGTTGTCTAGAAATGGGGTAAATGACCTGTGAGGAGTCCTTGACACACAGCCCAGTTCCAAAGGTTGATCCAGGTCTGGTTTAACCTCAGGGCACTATCTGTCCATTCTGTGATTTGTTATGGCCTCTGAGTCTCATAGTGATGTGATAGTAACCTTCAGCCTTCCTGGCTTTGGGTCATTCCTAGGTCACAGGTATTCAGATGGGTAGATCAGCTATGAGTCAGACCTGTGGGTTTGGTCAACTCTGGGCAGCACGATTACTATAACAGAAACTCAACCTCTTTTCTGCACAGGGCATGTAGGAAATACATTAGCAACCATTTATAAACTATAAATAGAGTGTCTCTTAAAGTTGAGTTGAAACTGAAGAGCTGTTCAAGGAGTTCTCAACCCAAGTGTCCTTGAATTTTAAACCTACACTTAATCAAACTTCTACCTTCCTCCTCCACAATCTCAAGATCCAGACAGGCCCTCCCCAGTCCTCTGTGCTCTAGATGCAGACTGTAATGTAAAAGGGATCCAAAAGAAGTTACATTAGAATTTATACCCATTTCCACGCATAATGCTACAAGTACCATTTTACAATTACCACTATTTGTAAAACACCAATTCCTCTTTACCTTAATACCAAATCTCATTTGTAATTTTCACAACGCAATTTCTTCTAATTCAGCAGTAACTACAAAACCCTTAAGAATTAGCCTAGAAGTCTGCATTCCAGTGTTGGGAAGGGAAACTGATACTTTTCAGACGGGAACCCAAAGACCTTAGTACCTATTAACATAGTTGGTGAGAGTGGGCAAGGGTGGCCCATGTTAACCTAAGAATAAAAAGCCAAAGTGGCTGCCCAGCCAGCGTGTCTCAGTGGCTGAGCATCGACCTATGATCCAGGAGGTCAGGATTCGATTCTTGGCCGGGGCACAAGCCCAGGTTTCGGGCTCAATCCCCAGTAGGGGGCATGCAGGAGGCAGCCGATCAATGACTCTCTCATCATTGATGTTTCTATCTCTCCCCGCTCCCTTCTCTCTGAAATCAATAAAGATGTATTTAAAAAAAGAAAGTTTTAAAAAAGCCAAAGTGGGAGGCAACACGAATTTATTTGAGATACAAAAGAATAGCTATTTGGAAAGCACTGATTTAGGCAGAAACCCAAATAGTGTCCTGATTAGGGGGTGAAGACAGGATTTTTATGAGAAAGGGAAGGGGGAACAATTATATGCATAAAAGGAAGGAATTTCTATTGGTGTGCATAAGTCAAGAAAGGACTTCCTATAGCCAGAGAAGTTATTCTTTAGCTGTACATGGTGGTGCTAATTCTAAAGAACATCTTTAATTATCAGTTGAAAGATCAGGACATCTGCTTTCCTCTGGACTGGGCCAGAGCAGCACTGTATTTCTGTGTCTCTTTAATTATATCTCAAACAATACAATGCTGCTCTGGCCCAGTCCAAAGGTTATTTTGCTCAGTTCACACGTTCCAAAGTTCTGAGGAGTAAGACATGCAAAGCAGTTCCTCTGGAATGGCTGTTCTACGTACATTTTAAATGGCTCCAGTTAGTCAACTTTTCAGGCCCACTAAGCATTTTGCATCTTCCACCGGGCTACAGAGTAAGGGGCCAAAGCCTGCTTTGTGTGGGGCTATGTGGGGTGTTCCCTGGGAAGGCAGGTCCTGCCAGAGACAAGGGGCTACCATGGAACAGATCAGGCCTATTCCCCCATAATTCAGTGGTGACTTCTGCTCTGAGTGGGGCTGGTCTTCAAACGAGACCAGCACTGGCTGTTGATTGATTCACTACTCAGGGCAATGCCCAGTCCCCCGGTCTTTGTTTTCCAGCAGGGAGGCCCCTTGTACAGTGGTCTAGGGGGACCTTTTGTTCCCACATGATACAGAATCCAGCTCTCCTTGCCCTCAGCCCAGCGCCCTTTCTGTATTGCCTCTGTGCACCACACCACCATTCGCAGAATTACTTCAGTGACCCGAATGAGAAGAGAATAAGACGACTCCGGGCACGTTAAAACATCTGTTCAATAATATCATACCCCAGTCAGTACCCTGAAACACAGATTACACCCTCTCTTGTGGAGAAAGAACATTCATGCTTCTGGGATGGAGTTTGGATTTTTAGAAATTTTATCCACATGCCTTTCTATTCCCAGTTCCCTCACATCCCCTCCTATTATAAGAGCATACACTTAAGTCTTCTTCAATCCTTCTCAGAAAATCAAAACCAAAAGACTACAAGCTTGGGATCTCCGCTTCCTCTTGCATCCTATAGGAAAGAACTAGTCTCCGCGTCATAATTTCCCTTCTCTCCCTATTTGCAGGGAAGTGATCGATCAGCCATTCGGTGGCTTGGCTCCTAGCTTTGTAAAGAGCAAGACAGTCACACTCACTTCTGCTGAATCTGTTTCTCTTTAATTAAGTATGAGTTAGACTCTATCAGATAGCAAGGAAGATGCTCACAGGTGTGATTCAGACAATGGTCTGTTCCAGTCTCAGGCCTTCTGAGACCAGGATGTCCAGAATATGGGAGGGAGGACAGAAAGGAACCTTGTCATTAGAGATACAGGTGTTGTGCTGGTGATTCAGATGACATACCATCTCCTCATCTATTTCAATGCCTGCTAGAGTAATACTTTTGTTCAAGTTAAAAATCATAAAGCAATTAGTGGTTTCTGAAAAGTGATTGTGAAGAAATGAGGCTGCTTTCACAAGCTATGGGTCCTCATACATTCTTTGTACATGTTTGAAATGAAGGTGACAGCTTAGATCTAATTTTCATGCCGCCTTGGGAATATCAGGGCCAGCTGTGAGTCCAGTGTGAATGAGGACATACTCAGACTCTTAGGAGGAAAGGCAAAAGCAACTTCAGATCTGATGGTTGGGTTCCTGGGGGTGGGGTGACTCAATTGGGCAGAGGATGCATCCAAGGCAGTCCCCAAGTCTTTCTCAAGGGGATCAGGGGCCAGTTAAACAGCTGGGGCTACCTGTAGGTTCCACAGTGGCCGAGATGGGGAAGGAGAGGCAAACCAGGTCAGAGGTCATTAGGAAAAGCTGAGGGTCAAAAGACAGAAATACCACCCACAAATGGTCATTATCTAGGATAACAGGTCTACAGAGTCTAAGGTAAGAATCACAGTACATTAGATTGAAAACAGAATGGGAATAGGTGAGGGAGACATTACAGTGCCTGACATAACTCGGGGGTGTTGGTTGTTAGTGGGAAAGTAGAAGGTGGTTCAGTTGGAGCCCCTCAGAGAACCAGAGGCAGGATAGTCCAACAGCAGAACACTGAAAGCTGTGTTCTAGGTGGCTTCTGGTAATGACCTTCAGAAGCTCTCTGGCCTGGATTCTAGGGCATTCTTGCCAAGTGCAATTTCTCTAATCATGCAGCAAAATCCCCAGCACTTCCTGTTCCTGATAGTCCTTGCATCAGCTTGACAGCAAGTGGCAGCAACGTGAAAAGGGGAAATAGGAGTATACAGATGACACCAGGTGTTACTGGGTGGTCAATTAACAATGACAAGAATATGGCCACATGCCTGGCCAGGCGTGGCTCAGCAGTTGAGTATCAACCTAGGATCCAAGAGATTGTGGTTCGATTCCCCGTCAGGGCACATGCCTGGGGCTCGGTCCCCAGTTGGGGGTGTGCAGGAGGCAGCCGATCAATGACTCTCTCATCATTGATGTTTCTGTCTCTCTCCCTCCCTCTCCCTTCCTCTCTCTGAAATCAATGAAGATATATTAAAAAGATCATATGGCCACATACCTTCAGCACAAAAGACACAATGGCCAGTAAGAGAGATCAAGCACCTTTAGGAACTGGGGAACGAGTTCTGGGTGGGGATGAAGACAATATAGGCATGCCCCTGCCCCCCCCAACTCTCCTCCCGCTGTTGCAACCCTGCAGAAGAGGCTGAGGGAGGGTGTCCTCAGTCTCCCGCAATCACTCTCTATTCTCTCCCCTCCAGCTCCAACACACAATACATTGACCTATGGCTGCCTCTGTGGTCTTCGACGTGTATGTAAATTATATCAAGCTACTCTCCCACTATGAAAACCTCAGTGGTTTCTCACAACCTGCACAACAGGCTGTCTCTGGCTCCTGCCTACCTACCTGATTCTCTCACACCTCTTCCTGGTCACCTCCCATACACTCCAGCCACACTGCCATCCTTTCTGTCTCTCTACAAGCAAGGCTCTTTCCCATCTCAGAGCACCTGTTCTTACTGTTCCTTCAACCTCAGGTCCCTCCTCCAGCTCTTTGCTTGGCTGGTTCAGCTTTCATCTCCAGTGCTCTTCCCTGACCTCCCTGTCTGGTCACTCTTCCTCTAGTGACTCTCACATTCACTGACCTCCTCACAATGTTTGTTTGTTTGTTTGCTTTCTATTATCTCTTCTGAGGGCAAGTGCCTTGCATGTCTTGCTCACTATATAGCCAGGATCCAGCATCGTGTGCTGTGCAAATTTGGCACTGCAATATATTTGTATAAATTGAATGGATTAATGAAATAATTCTTAGGAGGTGGGGGATGGAAGAGAGTAGGACCAGCAGGCCTATGCTTTGTGAAGGGATTCTGAGTCATCACCACCTAATTCTTTATCCCCTGCTGCCATCCCCATCTTTCCTCCTCGGCTCTAGGCCCTTTTCCTATGATCAGAGCCAGCTAAGGTACAGAAGAGGCAGCAGCAGCCACGGGTGCAGGCTTCAAGCGTAGATGGAACGGGCTTCAAGGTGCTGCGATGTGAAGGAATTGGCAAGTGCTCTCTGACCCTAAAATACCTATTCCATCTACTTGCCACATTGTCTTATTTATTTATAATATATCTTTATTGATTTCAGAGAGAGGAAGGGAGAGGGAGAGAGAGATAGAAACATCAATGATGAGAGAGTCATCATTGATCGGCTGCCTCCTGCATGCCCCCCCACTGGGGATCGAGCCCCCACCTTGGGCATCTGCCCTGACCAGGAATCGAACTTCAGTCTCCTGGATCCTAGGCTGATGCTCAACTACTGAGCCACACCTGGCTGGGCCACATTATCTTATTTTTTAATTGAGATATAACTGACATCACATTGTCTGAAATCCTCCTATTTGCATAGTCGTGCCTTTTAGCTAAGCCATTGCCTCCTGGCTGCTCCTTTTTCCAAATGTGAACAGCTCTGAGCAGGGTAACACAAAAAGTTGTCACCAGCTCCTTGCTATTAACTGCACAGAGCACTGTCTAGAGCTGCTGGATCCCAGGGGCTGCATGAGCCTGCCTGGGAATGAAGCAGAACCAGGTGGTTCCCTTTTGCCAGAAATGGAAAGTCCCGAGGGGCCACCACTCCTACTGTAACGATAAGAATGAGACTGGTGAGGTACAAAATCATCATTTACAAACTGAACAGTTGAAGCAAGTGGTAAATAGAATCCAAATGATGCCCAGTGCCAGCTCAACTGCAGATCAGACTGACTGGGCCCCCGCACTAGTGCCCCCCAAGCTGCCAGCCAGCTTTAAGGGTTTAGCCTCATCTGACTTCTGTAGAGAAGAGGCTTCCTCCTTCACAAGTGCAGGAACAACAAGGCTGGATCAGATATTAGCCCTGAACCTGCCCAACCTGCCTCACAAGGGAATTATGAAGATGGACGGAGATAAACGATGTAATCTGTCTTAAGTAATGCAAATGAAAGCATTAACATTGATTTAAGCAGTCCTGCTCAGGAACTGTCCCTTCCTCTGCCTCTCTAATTACTTTGAAAAGTTTTATCATCAGCAAAATGAAAAGACAACCCACTGAATGGGAGAACGTATTCGCCAATTATACATCTGATAAGAGGTTAATATACAAAATTTATAAAGAACTTATAAAAGTCAACACCAAAACAAAAAAATTATCCAATTAAAATGGGCAAAAGGCCGGAATGGACACTCCTTCAAAGAGGACATACAGATGGCCAATAGACATATGAAAACGTCACTAATCATCAGAGAGATGCAAATTAAAACCACAATGAGCTATCACCTCACACCTGTCAGAATGGCTATTATCAATCAATCAACAAACAACAAGTGTTGGCGAGAGTGTGGAGAAAGGGAACCCTAGTACACTGCTGGTGGGAATGCTGATTGGTGCAGCCACTATGGAAAACAGTACGGAGTTTTCTCAAAAAATTAAAAATGGAAGTGCCGTTTGACCCAGTGATCACACTTCTGGGAATGTATCCAAATTAACCCGAAATACTAATTCAAAAGAATATATGCACCCCTGTGTTGATTGTAGTGTTATTTACAATAGCCAACACCCAAGTGCCCATCAGTAGATGAGTGGTTAAAAAAAGCTGTGGTACATTTCCCCAATGAAATACTACTCAGCAGTAAAAAAAAAAAGAAAAAAGAAAATCTTACCTTTGAGACAGTATGGATGGAAGACCTGGAGAGCATTATGCTAAGTGAAATAAGCCAGTCAGAGAAAGACAAATACTATATGATTTCACTTATATGTAGAATCTAATAAACAAAATAAACTAACAACAAAATAGAAACGGACTCATAGATACAGAGAACAGACTGACAGCTGTCAGAGGGGAAAGGGGAGAGGCACTGGGTGAAAAGGTAAAGGGATTACGAAAAACAACAACAAACCCCCTCATAGAGAATAGTAAGGTGATTACCAGAGGGAAAGGGGAATGGGGGGAGGTAGGAGAGGGTAAAGGGAGATAAATGGTGATGGAAGGAGACTTTACCTGGGGTGGTGAACACACAATACAATATATGGATAATGCATTATAGAATTGTTCCCCTGAAACCAATGTCAACCCTATAACTTCAATAAAAATAAATTTTAAAAAAGAAAAACCCCAGGATGCACACCACTCTTGGAACCAGCACTCGGTATGCTGGTGTTTCAGGTATCAGAGTTTATAAATGACACTTTAAAATCATTGTTTTAAGAGGTTACACTTTTCTCCCCTTGCTGTTTCTCATCTCTCCTTTGCCGCCCCCCCCCACCTCTCCCTCTCCCTCTCTCTCTCTTTCTCTTTCTTCCCCCGCCACCCACATTGGTTCCAAAGTCGGCCCCACTGACCTGAAGCAGCAGCATTGGTCTTGAGCAGGAAGCCAGTTCCAATCCAAGTTCACCAACACGAAACTATCCCCTCTCTGGAGGACTGGCTGGTAGGCTCTGCCAGCATGTCCAGCAGTCTTACTAAAGGCCTCTGTAAAGCCATACCTGTGCAAATCCCCCAGCCCTTTGACACAGCTGTTTGACTTTGAATGCCAATCTAGGCCTTGAAATGCATCAGGCCTAGGTAGTTTTCATTTACATGTGAAATTTTTGCTCTTGCTTTTCTTGCTTTACAGGACTTGATTTTTCAAGCCACTAAAAGGCTCATGGAGCTTTCTATTTTCATAGCTAAAGTTCTGTAAGAATTGTTGCCCATGGATCCTTTCCCACAGCCTTGATCTAGTCTGGGTCCCGGAGATGTACTGCATTCACATTTACTTCAAGCAGCAAAACCAGTATAGCTTATTAATATCTAAGAAAAAAATTAATTCTGAAAGAAAACTATAGGGCTATAAAAAAGGAGCAGGGTTGACCCTTCTAACACACCATCTTGATAAGGAAAGAGAAGTCTGAAGATTGTTCAATTGATTTGGCCAAAGGCACATTACTGCATATGACTATCAAAATGGTCCTAAAACCATGGCTTGTGCCTCAAGCCCCACATTATTTCTACTGTGTAGGGCGATAGATAGGGTACTTTGGCAGGGAGAGCCAATGTGAAGGCTGCACAACCAGTGTTTCAATTAGGATTAGGTTCTGTTGTCAAGTATCAGAAAATAAATGTAAGACAGTTAAACAAATTAGAAATATAATTTTTTTCCACAAAAAAGAAAAAAGGTAAATAATCCAAGATTCACATCAAGGTTCCATATTGTCACCGGGTGATCTGAGCTTCTTCCAGCTTCCATCCACCTTCTTCATAGGGTGTCCACAGTCCTTCTGCTGCCAGGATGGCTACCAGATTTCCAGCTATCATATCCATGCTTCAGACAGGAAGGGATGAACTAAGGAAAACAGACACTCAAGCCAGCTGAGTTAGTCCACTTTAAAAACCTTCCCCAATTCCTCAATCCATGCCTTGTTTGTCTTTAATTGACCAGGACTGCGCCTTATGAGGAGGTAGACACATTACCACTCTGGATAAAATTGGGGTTCTGTGAATAAGAAAGAGGAAAACATCTTCAGTAGGCAATTAGCAGTTTCCCTGAACTGGGAGGGGTGACTCTAGGTGCCCCCCAGGGACCCATCCTATGGGAAGAAACATGGAGGAAAGAGCCAAATGCAGTGGAAAACCTTCAGGACTCATATTACTTAATCTCTAGGTAGCCTTTCAAACACTTGATCACTCCTTTCTTGTTAAGCGCCTCTTTCTTCTTTGGCTTCCAGGAAATCATATTCTGGTTTCCTCTGACACTGGCCTTGACCTCTGGTATTGGAGAGACCTAGGGCTCAGGCCTCAGATGACTTTACAATCCATTCTTCTCCCTGGAGGTCTCCTCCAGCCTCTGACTTTATATACTCTTTCTGTGCTAAAGACTTCCCAGTTTTTATCTCTAGCCCTGTCCTCTACCTTCTAGCCTCACTTGTCTGTCTGAAATCTCCACTTAGATGTTTAATAGGCCTCTCAAGACTAGCAGGTCCAAAGCCAAATTTTGTATTCAGCCCCCAAAACTGATTTCTCCCCCAGTGTTCTCCATCTCCCTAATACAACCATTCACATGTTCTTGCCAAAAGCCTCAGTGTCATCCTCAGCTCCTCTCATCCTAAATGCCAAACCTTCAAAATGCATCTGGAATCTAACCGCTTCTTTCCAATCCAGGCTACTTTCCTGGTTCCAAACCACTATTAAATCAGCTCTAGCCAAGCCTATGCAATCGCCTCTTAACTAGTCTCTTTGTGTAATGGTTAATCTTATGTGTCCACTTGACTAGGCCATGGGGGTGCCCAGATATTTGGTTAAACGTTTTCTGGGTTTGTCTGTGAGGGTGTTTCTAGATGAGAGTGATGTTTGAATCAATAGAGTATATACAGCAGATTTCTCTCCCCAGTGTGGGTGGATCTCATCTGACCCACTGGAATCCTGAATAGAACAAAAAAGGCTGAGGGAGGGAGAATTCCCTCTCTTGGCCTGACTGTCTTTGAACTGGGGCATTGGTCTCCTCCTGACTTTGGACTCAACTTAAAGTCTCCAGCTTGCAACTATGGATCTGTCACTTCTCAGCTTCCTTAACTGTGTGAGCCAATTCTTTATAATTCATAAAAAAATAAATAAATACATAAATTCTATTTGTTCTGATTCTCTGAAGAACCCAGACTAATACACCTTGCTTTCATTCCTTCTTTCCCATAGTCAATTCTTCACACTGCAGCCAGAGTGAGCCCTTTAAAATATAAATCAGGTTCTAATGTTTTTAAATAATTTGTCAAATGAATAACTTCCTTCTTGTTAGATAAGTTAGATCTTATTTTATTTTAATGAAAGTCCTCAAGTAGAAATAAAAACAATATATCATATACATGTGTGTGTGCATGTGTGTGTATAATATATATCATGTTATATCCTTATATATATTTTATTACATATTATATATAATTTATACATTATATATCCTTATATTATATATACTTATATGTATAATATAAATCCAGTTATATCCTTTTGCTCGAAACTAGCGAGTGGCTTATAGTATCTTTGCTGTCCTCTCTCACCACATCTCTATACTTTCCCTCACTCATTTTCTCCAGCCACAGTGGCGAGCTTGCTGTTTCTTACACACGCCAAGCATACTCCTGCTGCAGAGCCTTTGCACCAGCTGTTCCCTATTCTTGAAATGCTTTGCTTTCAGGTCTCTGCTCCAGTGTTGTGTCTTCAGCGAGGTCATTCCTGCTAGCCTGGTTCTCATCACTCTTCACCCTCTTATTCTGCCTTATTTTATTTTCACAGCACCTATTACTACCTAATGTGATGGTATATATTGATTTATATAATTTTTGTCTGTCTTCTTCATGAGAATGTAAAAGCAGGGATTTATGTTTGTACAGCACTACTTTATCCAAAGTGCTGCTAGTGTAGTAGATTGCAATGCATGGAATGCTTGTGTGTCCCCCCACCCTACCCCTGCCCAAAGTTATATGGTGAAGCCCTAATGCCCACTGTAATGGTATTAGAAAGTGGGGTCTTTGAGTATAGTTAGGTCATGAGGGTGAAGCTCTCATGAACGAGATTAGCATCCTTATAAAAGGGACCCCAGAAAGCTCTCTCACTCTCTTTCTACCATGCGAGGATACAGGGAGACGGCTGGGAACCAGGAAGCAGGTTCTCACCAAAACCCAACCTTGTTGGCACCCTGATCTTAGACTATTAGCCTCAGAGCTGTGAAAAATAAATGTTTATTGTTTAAGTCGCCCGGCCTATGGTAATTTGTTATAGCAACCTGAACTGGCTAACATATAGGTGCTCAATGAAGATTTGTTTAGTGAGTGAATTAATTCATATTAAGGGGAAAAAACAAAACCCTTTAGGAGGCACAGTCATAATATGGCTTTGAGTTTTTGTTAGCGAGGCTTATATGGGGCTTTAGAACATTATTCTTTAGCCTATACAGAAATCCCAAGAGACAGGTGGATCAAGTTGGCAATAACCTAATAAGAATCCTCTGATGAAAGACATAATGTGTCCTATTTATGTTAATACTAATTCCTTCCATCTTATAATAACCACTGCTTACTTCCAACAATATAATCCCTATTCCCCTGAAGAAAAATGTAAAAGTGTTGCTTTATCTTCCAAATGGCATTGAAGATGTAACCCAAGTAGAGCCCAAGAAACATGAGAAAGAGTTCTGTTCTAATCCATGGAGGCTGTTGCTGATCTCAAATTTTAGAAACTGACTGGGTTCCTAACATCACACCGCCTCTAGCAGGAGGGAAGGGATACCATGGGCTTTCTGACCAAGCTGCTTCTTGAATGGAGATACCAGGTGATTGTAAGAAAAGTGCACATGTAGAGTGGGAATCAGTGTGTGCATGTGGCCAAGGGATAAATAAGAGCAATTAGCCTGAGGGTCATGGTTTCAGAAAGGTCAGTGATTTGTAGTGCGTCAGGACCTCAATGACAGTGAAAAAAATGTCTAAGTGTAAGTAGGAGAGTGCTGGGAGAAAAGTTACAAAAGATTCCTGTTGACCTGGATAGTGTAGCTTAGTGGTTAGAGCTTGCAACAAAGGGTCTCGGGTTCAATTCCCCGTCAAGGGCACATACCTGGGTTTTAGGTTCCATCTCCACCACTCGGGTGCTCTCTCTTAAAGGTTAGTTCATATTTCTCAAGGTGGCATTTATATATATGGAAAGAAAGTACTAGGAGAGATCATGAATGATTTTTTTTTACTATTATTTTAGGGTGAGGTATGCTTCTCTTAGCAAGATACAAACCCCAATATCCACAAAGGAAAATAATGACAAGTTAATTATGTAAAAAATACTACAGGGGGGAAAAATCATTAAAAAGTATAATACAAATAACAAACTGAAGAAAAAAATATTTGCTCAGCCTATGACCAAGTATGAATTTCCTTAGTATATAAAGATCTCTTAATTAATCAATAGATAAAGAAAACAGCCCAATGGAAAAACAGACCAAGGACAAAACAACAAAAAAAATTAAACTACTTATAAACATAATTATTTTGAATGAACAAGTGCAAGTCACTGGTGTATAAACAAGTTTCTATCCTAAATCTCTACAGTGAATAAGTGTAATGTTTACATTCATGAAAGCAAGTTATTTAAAACACACAAGAAAGCAGGTTGTATCTAGATAAGTGGCAAAGCTAAACCCTAGCCTACCCTGTCAGTAACTTACAGTCTCTGATTTTGTACCTAAATTAATAATCAGTTTTTTGAACAAATACTCAGGGCCACCATCATAAATATAGAATTCTAATATATCAAAATGGTTTGTTCATTAAACCAAAAGTAAATTCCTCAAAAAAGCATTTATTATTATTATTATTATTATTTAGGAATAGAGAGTCTTAGGCTGTCTCCTCTGTGTTAAAAATACCATATTCACCCTGCAGGCACACAGTTTGGGCAGGAAAGAGAAAATCCTGTCCACACTCATCATTCATGGTCATGGCTTTAAATTGCTTTCTTTGCCATTCCTGTCACCTTGGTCCATCAAGCTTTCAGCACCTTAGGCCATAGACATTGCTTCTTTTTTCTCTGTTTCACTTGCTGTGACTGTGGCTGTATTCAGCTTTCTGGGTAAGATCATTAGTTCTTGTTAAGAGGTAATTGTCACTGGCTGTGCTAGGTAACATGCTGTTCTGCCTCGGTGGGGGACACTGTGGGCAGCATTGCCACTGGGCTTCCCTGTCAACAAGAGACATCAGGACAGTAATCAACACATCTTTTGTTTGAAGAAACTGTCCCTTGGGAATTGCAGATGGGCAAATAATTCATACTAAAAATATTGCTTTGGCAAACAACAACAAATATGTTCCTCGGACTAGAATACAACCAGAGATGGCATGCAATCCTGGGCAGTGTGCATCTTTGGAAAGGAAATTAATTTGAAAACCAATGTGTTGGTCATGGAGAAGTCACACCAGCAAATACCTATCCACATGTCTCCTTCTACAGGAAATTGCTCTGCCTACAGCCTTGCTTCCTAAGTGGCCATGATTGAATGACATTGCCCTAGTCTCTGGGTCATGGCTGACTGGGCAAAGAGTGAATGTCCCACCTGAGCCTCATTCCAAGGTTGGCCTGGCCCCAAATGATAAGCTAGGAGTATTAGTTTTCAAGGGCTGTCATAGCAAATTACCCTAAACTGAATGGCTTAAGAAAACAGAAATTTATTCTGTACAGTTCTGAGGCCAGGGGTCTGAAATCAAGCTCCAAAGGCTCTAGGGAAGATTCTTTCCTTTTGCAGTGTCTGCTGGATGCCAATAATCCTTTTTGCTCCTTGGTTTTTAAATGCAATACTCCAATCTCCCTCTGTTGTCACATGGCTTTCTCCTTGTGCTCTTTTTTTCTGTGTCCAAATTTGACCTCTTCTTTTAAGGACACCAGTCGTATTGGATTTAGGGCCTCTCTAATACATTATGACTTCATCTTAATTTGGTTACAATCTGCAAAGATTCTATTTACAAGTAAGGCCACATCCACAGATACCCAGAGATAAGACTTGAATATATCCTTTGGGGGCACACAATTCAACCCCCAAACACTGGTTCAATCAAAGCTTTTATCTTGGGACTGTGAACTAAGAGACACAGAGGACTAACCAGTTGTAGTGAAGTTCAAAGAAATACACAATGCTGAGCTTGAATCAGGGCCACGGCAGCCGAAAGCTATGTGCAAGCAGGACTTATTTGGAGCAGAACAGATGCAAGGTGGAAGCCAACGGAGCTGGGAAGAGACTGGAGCAGCCACAGAAGGAAGCAGAGCTCCCAGAATGATCGGGATGGTCTCTGAAGCTCCTTGTACTCCCTTGGCTTTCACTTCTGGTCCCCCCAGCTATACATTAACCCCCATCTTTTAAAGATAAATACTTTAACAATTTGTTCCTTGAAACTACTTGAGCTAAGAGAGAAAAGTCCAAGGAGAGTCTTTTTAGAGGTGAGGAGACAGAGGCTCTGAGAGATGTGGTGGCTCCGACCCGGGGTTCTGTCCCCAGTGTGGCCTTCCTTCATGGCCAGTTTCCCCTTGATGTTCTGGATTCCCAGGGCACCTCTCTGGAAGAGTCATAATTATCCACAGGCCACCAGGAACATATGTCTTTTAAGGTGACCCGGGAGGCATAACAGTAGCACAATTGCTGCCTTTCTGTTTCTATCTGGGTTTCCAGATTCCAGGCCAGTTCCTGCGTGGACACGCAGATAGGCGAGGGAATGCGGTTGCTGGTTACCTTCTCCATGAACCTCACACGCGTTCAAAGGGAAGCTGGCACAGGGCCTGGGCTAAGCCAGAATGACGTGGTCAAGAGGGCCCTTTTCCCTTTCGACCTGGAGGCCCCCTACCAAATCTTTCCCCTAGCTGACACAGAACAGGCCCACTCCATAATTTCCAAACGCTAGTGGCAATCCAATTACCACAGCCTTGAAAGGACCAGGGAGAAGGGGGAGAATGGGGAGCAGAGGGGAGGAGAAGGCATGTGGCCTGGGACCGTATTACATTCTACTTCACTTCCTTCCTGCTTTCTACCACCGCCAAGGAGGAGTTTTGTGCAAGCATAAAATAATTTGTCATTCCGGGGGTAATACAATACCATACATACTTGTTAACTTCCTAATAAAGCTCTCAGCTGTGAATGTCTGAATACTGATACGTTTATTTTGTTTTAAATTTAAATATCAATTAAGAGGAGAAGCCCAGTTTGGAAGTCGGAGAAGTGGCTTCTGGTTCTGTCACTCTGAAGCCGTGGAGCTCTGAGCAAGGCTTTGATCTGAGGAGTGTGAATGTGGATTTAGGAGCACCCTTGTTCATTTGCTGACCCATGACGCCCCTGGGGCTCACCTTTGAGAGTAGAGGTTATAAAATGTGGTGGAAAATGACCCAGTTGGAATGCCAAACTTCTGTCAGAATGTGTAGAAATTTACTGCAGATTATCTCATTTAATCCTCAGAGTTGCATTAAAAACAGGTTTAACAAATGAGGAAGGAGAGAATTACAGAGATTAAGGGGATTTCCAGGACTTGAATTTCTGGTTGAGCAGGAAATACTGGGAGGTCATTATTACTCTGAATTTTTTACTTTCACTAGTCTTTTTCCCTTAGAGCCAACCGGGGAGTGAAATTAAGAAGAAGGAGGAGTAGGAGCGGGGGGGGGGGGGGGGGGGGGGGGGGGGGGGGGGGGGGGGGGGGGAGGAGGAAGAGGAGAAGGAGGGTGTGGAAGGAGGGGAGGAGGGTGGGGAAGGGGGAGGGGGGAGGAGGGGGAGGGGGGGAGGACAAGGGGAGGGTGGAAGAGGAGGGGAGGAGGGGGAGGAAGGAAGGGAGGGGGAGGAGGGAGAGGTAGTGCAGTTTTAAGATACAAAACGATTACCAAGACTTTATAATAATGTAGAAAAATGCTTATGTTAAGGCATTACATCAAAAAAGCCAGATGCAGCCTGGCCGGTGTGGCTCATTGGTTGGGCATCGTGCCCCATGCACTAAAAGGTTGCCAATTGGATTCCAGGTCAGGGCACGCGTCTGGGTCGTGGGCTCGATCCCCGGTAGGGGGCATGTAGGAAGCAGCCTATCAATGTTCTGCTATCACATCGATGTTTCTCTCTCTTTCTCTCTCCCTTCCTCTCTCTCTCAAAATCAATAATTTTAAAAAAATCTCTAAAAATTTAAATTTAAAAAAAGCCAGATGCAAAATACAAACATAGTATCATCTCTGTTTTCCAATTCTCTCTAAAGCAGCAAACCTAAACAGACAAAAATAGAATTATCTTTCCCAACTCTGGAGATAAATACACCAAAATGTTATCTTTCTGACTTTTTTTCTTTCTTAATTTTCTATAATAAACTATTAATATCTCTAGATTGAAAATAAATGCATTATAATTATCTTAAAGGAAGCAATCACTCAGAGTTGTGGGTGGAAGGTCAATATGCTGACTGTCTACTGTTGGAGTCCAAGGAACTGAGGGCATAGGAATCACTCCAATTCTTAGTTCCGTCCCCACAGGAAATGTAGGCACCACCGCTACTTGTGGAAGATAGGGGAGCAGTTGGGAGGCGATCTCTCCTTTGCCAGGCATCCAACTCTAAGGAACACTGACTGTGTCCCAGGCATTGTAACATAATGACAAATAAGTCAAGTCACTGCCCTCAAGGAGCCACCATCTAGTGGAGGAGGCAGCCAATGTCAGAGCAGTGTGACTAGGCTGGAGCCACGTGCCCAGGATGTCATGCACTATGTGCACGTGGCAGCTGCAAGAATGCCAGCCTGGGGTGCGGGGAGGGCTTCCTGGAATGGGTACAATCTGGCCTGGCAGCCAGCACATCGTGACACTGAAATGTTGGACCAACTTCCAGTCCCACCTTCAGTCTGGGCACGTTCTGCTCACCCATCTCGTCCACCTCTCTCGACACCTACAGGGCAAAGCTGCTCAAGAGGAGAAGATAATGAGCTTGATAAGGGTGAGAGGGAGAGGAAAAGGAAGCCAACCCAGGCCAGGGAGCAGCTATGCGGGGGAGTGGTGGCAAAGTAGGCCTATTTAGGGAACTGCAAGCAGTCTGTGTGGTTAGAATCTGAGAGGATTCCATTCTGAAGCTTCTAGGAAGCCATTGGAAAGTGGGTTTAAGGTCAGATTTGGTATTTAGGAAGATCGCTGCAGGACAGTGTGCTGAATGAACCAGAGACCAGGAGACAAGGGAGGAGATGGCGTGTGGCAGGTGTCAAGGCGCACACAGGGTGTGCGTTTTAACTTGGCCAAGGAGGCCAAGCTTTCCCTTCACATCGCCATCACACCATATGTGTCAGAGCTCTACCTCCAATCCTGGAGTTTATGTGGTATGTGTGTGAGCATGTGTGTGTGTGTGTGTCTGTGTGTGTGTGATGTATGTAGGGAGTTGTGTGGTATATAATGTGTGTATGTGTATGGTATGTATAGTGTGTGGCATGCTATGTGGTATATGATGTGTGTGTGTGGTGTGTGTTGGGTGTGTGGTATGCCTTGTGGCATATGATGTATGTGTGGTGTGTGTTGGGGGTGTGTATGGTATGTGATGTGTGTGTGGGTGGTGTGCTGGGCAGGGTTACCAGGCATGGGTGAGTACTAACCCACAAAGGCTGCTTACTGGGGAAGAAAGAGCTGCCTGCTGTGTCTGTTGGCTCTCCCTAAGTCTGCCTCTGCACAGTTCCCTCCTTCCCGGGTTGAGGTTTCTCCACTCCATGTTCTCTAGCCCCCATTCTAACTCACTTAGTCTATGCAAAAGACAAAAGACAAAAACAAAAGTCTATGCAAAAGACAAAAACAAAAGTGTCTCAGCATACATACTGAGTCTTTCAGAAGCATTTTCCTCCTTTCTGTTTGCAGGTCAGATGGTGAGTGCTGAGTAGAAGAGAAGGGGGCTATGTGATAGAAGCCCTTTGTGACAGTAGTGACTGAATGGTACCCCCAAAAAAGCTTTGTCCAAGTTCCACCCCCCAATACCTGTGAATGTGGCCTTATTTGGAAATAGGGTCTTTTCAGATGTAACTAAGTTAAGGATCTCGAGATGAGGTTGTTTTGGATTTAGAGTGGGTCCAAAGTCAATGACTGGTGTCCTTATAAAAGAAAAGAGATCTGAGACACAGGGACTCAGAGAGGAGGAAGGCCATGTGAAGATGAGACAGAAGTTGGGATGATGTGTCTACAAGCCAAGGAATGCCAGGGACTGCTGCAGCCATCAGGGGACAGAAGCATAAGCCAGTTTCTTCCTCAGTGACTCCAGAAGGAACTAATCCTACCAACACCTTGTTTTGGACTTCTGGCCTCTAGAACTGTGAGACAACGAAGTTCTGGTGTCTTAAGCCACTAAGTTTGTGGTAATATGATGTAGCAGTCCTAAAAAGCCAATACAGTGATTTAGTAGAAACAATTTGAGGTGAGCAGAGAAAGGGATAAATATCCAGTCATTCAGATAACTAATTAGGGAGATATCCCATAACTGAGCAAGACACAATGAGGCCCAAAGCAATGCTGGGGCAGCGAGAATGCAGAAAGGGAGAGAGATGTAAGAAATCTCTATTTCCTGTGTTGAAGGGCAGACTCTTCTCTGTTAGACCCCGATTTCCTAAAGTGGGGGTATGTCACCTCCTTGTCAACAACACACAGAGCACACTACTGCTTCTCTCTCCTTGTCACTTTTTTTTTGTTATAGCACAACTTATATACTTCAAATGGACAAAAAATTAGTATCATTTACAGTATCTTAAGATAAACTGACTTTAAATGGGAACTTCCTTTCCAGCACTTTGAGGTTGACAAGACATATCTAGAAAATTTACTAGTGTGGAAAATGAAGACTGCTTAAATCGAATGGGGGAGGGGTGGGCTTGTGGTTTTTCTTTTTGATTAATTGCTGTGACACTGTCCTTCAGGTGGCTGAGGGAGTTTCATATTTTCTTTAGACATCATTAGGCGCCAAAGCTCCTGCAGGACAACTTTGATACTATATGAATTCTGCCACCACTCCATTAGAACTATTAACTCCATTCATATTAATTTTTGTTACAAATCTTACAAAGGGGGGTGCTTCTGGGTATTTAGGTCCACGTTCTATTTTAAGGCTGTATATTCAGTTTTCATAAATTGTTCTTGGGGCCCAATTATCATCCCTGTCCAACTTCTAAGTGTCATGTCTTCGTCACCTTCTAGACCCCAGCTAACTGTGCCATCTCCTGTTCCTTTCTGGCCTTCTTTGAGATCTTCCAACAGTCAAAAATTGCGAGGGACTTTAACTCCCGAGCCCGTGGTGGCTGCTATCTTGAGTCTCTGTCACTCGAAGGCCGTCTCCTTGTCACTTTATAAACTCTAACTACATAGATGTTATAAAAGATGGCATCTAAGAATTGAGCACATCAAGTGTAACAAGGTGTCCTGAAACTTTAGCAGAGGCCCCAAGTTTTGAGGACGAAAGAGGAGTGCCAAGTGGACCCTCATCCCCAAAGCCGGGTAGTGTATTGCCTTTGTAGAGCATTCCAGAAAATGTGAAATGGCTTTGCCAGCACTGGCAGATCACGTGCCTCCAGACTGCGAAAGAGAAGGTGAGAATCACAGGGAGGTTGAAGAGCCTCCTGTGAGGGTTTCTTTGCAGAGAAGGGTTGGTGTGTTCCTCTAAATGGGTGTTTCCTCCTTATTTTAAGCTAACGAGAGGAGCTTAGAGAAAACCGCACTTGGAGATTTGAACTTGTCTTGACACTTGAGGGATCGGAACTGTCGCCTGCCTCCTGCCTGGGACGCCGAAGCCAGTAGGCTGCGGTGCGAGCTGGCCTGCCTGGCGGCTGCAGCTGGGAGAGATGGTTGCCTGGGAACCGCCTGCTTTCAGTTGGGCAGGACAGGGATGGCTGTGCGCTGGGGACCGCGGAGAAGCAGCTGGGTCAGGCCATTCGCAGAGGGGCCCCCATCCAAGCAGGCAGCCTAGGGCGGGGCTGGGGGCTGGGAAGTGGCTCTGACCATTGAACGAGCCCCTCTCTGGGAACCTGGAGCTAAGTGGGAACTCACAAGCAGACACCTGAAAAAGGTATCACTTGTCCCCGAAACTTGTCAGGTGAGGGACGGGTCAGTGATGGGCTATCTCCGCAGAGCCCACAGGAGTGCAGGCTGGCTCCAGGGGCCCGGATAATAATTAGAGTTGTGCCTTCAAATTAAATATTCTGCACTCACTGCAGACCTCTGGTGCTCTATCCATGGAGGGGCCCACAGCAGTATCCAAACAGTGTGGAAAAGGTAGAGCAAACACTAAAGAAATAACCAAAAACTAAATTAGCCTCCCAGCTGCACATTTCTTAGCCTGAAGTAGGCCTGACCCAGGAAAGGGAAGTTTTAAACTAGAGGGGGCTTTTGAGTTTCACTATTTCCCTGGACTGGACTTTTTTCTTTTGGGGGCAAGAGTTCAGCTGTGCCTTTATTCATGTTAGTTCATTAAAAATGTACTTGTTGTAAACAGAACAGAATATAGACCCATAACTGTCAGAGGGGAAAGGGAAGGGGGGGCTGGGTGAAAAAGGTGAAGGGATTAATAATCCCCCTCCACACACAAAATGTACTTGTTTTAAAAATCCTATAAATAAAGTGACCATCGCCTTAGGTAGGCTATAGGTCACCCTTCTCGTGTGGTATTTTTTTTAAAGCGGTATCTCTTATAAGAACCTTATTGATCACACAGTAGTTATAAGAACGTCAGATATAATGATATATGCAATTGAAATAAGGCAGGCTGATTAAGATTGTATATAATGTAAAAAGATATACATGTTAAACGTTGGCCATGTGGAGATGCGTGGAGTAAGAGCATGTGGCAGGAAGTTGGGGGTCCCTTTGTGATTGGGTGAGTGCCCATGCGCAGTGACACTGCCTTTCCCCCTTTACTCCAGTAACTTTCACTAACAGACACAGGTATTCCACACATACCTAAACACAAGGATGTTTTCACCTGCTACCTGTATAATCTCACGTGACCTTGCTGAGATTTTCTGAAATTCGCATGAAAAAAGGCGAGAGTAAACCCCATGCAGGCAACAGGAAAAGTCAAGTCGTTTATTCTAGGTTGAACTTAGAAGACACTTAACTCTTGCCATTAATATTTGTAAAGAGCATATGTCTCCTTTGCTACATTTACCACACAGTTGATATGTACTTCACATGGGGGAATTTTGATGGCTGTTGCATATAACAGTGATAATGGAAGTACTCTTAAAAATGTGAGAAAATTTTAATAACATATCTTAGTCATTCATTTAAAAGATAACCTGAATCATATACAGCTTTAAACCAAAAGGTAGACGGGAGTGCATTGGAATTGTAACGCTTTTAGCTTTTGTAATCTATGGTTTCAATTACTAATGAAATGGATGCAACTGCTTGTTTGTTTATGAAATCAAGAACTAGTCTGAGTTCTTAGAGAAAATCCAAAAACAGAAGAAATGCTATTCGTTTTTCCTTTGGGAACTTTTTAGAAGCTGGCCCCATGTTATAAATCTTTCATGGTTCCTATGAAGCAGCGCTTGTGTGTATGTGTGTGTGTGATCATCAAAGGAAAAACCAAATAAGAACTTGCTAACACTGCAAGAAAGTTAACATGTGGTGTATTTGTTCTAAGGAATCAGGAGCTTCAACAACTAGAGTCAGAATTTTTAACAAAAATACACTCCTATGTATCCTGCTTTATTCCAACTACTATGGCAAATCACTTTTGGAGGGTTATGCCTGACAACTGATGTTTAAAGATCCTCCTGTAATGATTTTTCTAGTTGAATAGAAACCCTACTATAAAAAGCCAGCATTTTCCTGAACCCCAAAACAACATCTCTTTGAGTGCCTTTAAGTTACTGCTTGAATTGCAAGTTCCTACTGGGGGGAGGGAAAGCATGGAAGTAACTCCAAGGTCTATTTTATTGGCAACTTAAGAGGCAGAGTATTTTTTTTTTTAAAAACTTCTAATGTTTGAAAATGAGAGCCTAGGTTAAATAATGTAATTTTTCCAAAACTGAATATGCTCATTTGAAGCTCAGTTTTTCTGTTCAAACCCCACTGCTTTGATGACCTGAGATTAGGCAAATCGATCAGTCACAATCAGTAGCATCCCTGTTATCCTTGCTAAGGATTTCAAACATTCTAGACTAGATGGAGTTTGTCTTATGCGGACATTTGCATTCCGAATGTCTCCTGAGAGGCATATACCACATGCAGGAATCCATCTTCATCATTCTCACTTTCCTACACCAGAAGTCGTCATGGAAACGCCACCATTCAGCGTCCCTTCACCAACAGGAAGAAGGCTTGATTAGCATTCAGCTGTATGCCTTTTGAATTCTCCTAATTAATTACTCATGTTGACATGATCTGGTCCAAGGGACTTAATTTTATCCAGTACAGGGAGCTGCTTCTCACCCTTGTATCTTTCTGTTATCCCTAGGAATTTGGTAGGATGCTGTTCTTGGATCAGGTGGTCACCTTCTCCCCTTTGTTGAAAGTGTGAAGCTGTTTGAAAGTCTTCTCCCACCACAGGGAGAGGGAGAATGGGCTGCAGTGACCCAGGCAACAGTGACTTCCATTGTGCATCCCCCACCCAGCTCCACAGCTGGGTCGGCTGGGATGGTCCTTTTATTATGCGAAGGTGACCAGAGAGGTGACAGACTTGCCTCAGATTTCTTCCAGAGCTGGCCTGGAATGGATCCACAGGGCAGGTCTGAGGGGGAAAAGTAAGAAGAAAAGGACATTGTGCTCTGCTTGCTTCTACCAAACCCAGCTCATTCAATAAACCGGCGACTGTAGGATCAGTAGGATTTGGGGACTGAGCGGTCAGCTATCAAGCAACACAGGTCTCTTTTTGGTCACCATGTATCTCTTGTCCGGGTTCAGGACAAATTCCACAGCACCACACAGCATGGGTGAAGACAGAGGCTTATTGGGAGAAGGGAACAATTACTGGGCTGGGTCATCAAGGGAAGAAAGGGCAGGAGGCTTCTGTTCAATCACTCCACAGAGAGGAGTCCTGGGCAGGGCCTCTGTTGGATGTGCAGCATTGGCCTATCTTCCAGTGAAAGGAACTGCCCCCTTGATACTGCAGGGGAAGAAAAAGTTTTCCTCAACCTTCTTAGGGTCCCTGGCGGGGTCTGAAAATCAAACTAACAAAGACAGGTGAACAACATATAAATTTATTCAACGTAAGTTGTATGTGACATGGGAGCAATTGAAAAGAAGCAGATCCAAATAAAACTCTACCTTCTCCCATTCTCTTAGGGAGGGCAGCAGGATTCTTAATCACTAGAGACAACTCCAGACTCTTTCAGCCCAGAGATGGCACCAGAGTGATCTACACAAACAAAGCTTGCAAAAACACCCTTATCTTTCATTAATTTCTCCATCCAAATTGTCTTCCCACAATTTGTTGCCCCCAGAAGCTCAAAGTCCCTTTTCTTTGTTTCTACATATTTATTGTTCTTTGTTAAGATGCTCTGTAAGCACAAGTTCTAACCATCCCTTAGAGTCACTCATCACTACCTACCCCTGTGTTTATGAGCAGTGCTAAAATTCTGGTTGTTTTCCTCTTGTGAGTCTGCTTTTTGTCAGTCTAATTTGCAAGGCCTCGGCTAATGAATCTAAGGTAAGCAGAGAGAAAAAATTTATTTTCTTCCCTGCAATCCAAATATGGTTTCAACCTATAAGCACTGTAAAAATGTTAATAAGGTATTGTATTTTTAAATTAAGTGTTCAAATCTGGTGTGTATTTTACATTTACAGCAATTTGAAATTTATAGCAAATTTCTATTTGGACTAGACACATTTCAAATGTTCAGTAGCCACATGTGGCTAGTGGCTAGTGTATTGGAGAACACAGACTAGTTCTACCAGACCCTAACCCCTTAAATACCTGTCAGCCACAATACCTGTGTTTCCTTGAAAATACTCCAAAATTATTTGGTGCCTATCTTGGTAGGCACTGTTCCCCTTTCTTGGAAATTCCTTTTTCTATCTGTCTTTTGAATCTTGCCTTATCTCAAATGCAAGACAAAGCTTTTCCACCTGGACCAGATGTGCTCACTCATTTATCCTATCAGAGATGATTGCAATGTACATACACATGTCAGTTTATCTTTATTGTATTCTTGAGATAAGCTATTGAGACTTATTTTTGTTTCTCTTCTTACGCCTTCGAGATTGCTCTGCATATAGTAGCTACCCAAAAAGGATTTGTTTTGAAGTGGACCACACTGAATTCACTGCAAAGGAAAGGAATCAAGCCACTGATAGCTAGTGAGACATCTGCAGAGCAGTATGTTCTCTCCCTACAGGGAAACCAGAAGCCTGCTGCCTTAGTCACCCCACATGCAAAGCAACCATTAATTATATGGAAATTGCTCACACTGCACAGCAATTCAAAAAAGTTTTCATCGTTAAGTTGATGACTATATTTAATTTGGCTGTTATCATTTTAAGGCTGTGCAGGGCTCCCCATCTCCTTTTGGTATCTTGTCTATTAACTCAGCTAGAATATTCTTTTTCATGTCTTAGAAAATTGCCAGTGAGTCCTCATCAGGCACTGAGGACTACTGAAAGGAATTGGAAAGAAATGGTAACTGCTTTGAACAAATATTTACAAAGTGCTCACTCACATCTCCCTGGTTCCATTTGATCCAAAAGGGGAATTCTGCCTGTGCTAGGAAACAGTGAAGTAGCACTAAAGCGCTAGGTTTCCTTCTGAGTCTGGTCTTTCCCCCCTGCTTGTTTCTGTCTGCCGTGAGCTGCAGAAAGCACCAACCTGCCTTCCTTATAGACATCTCAGGGCTCAGGTTATTTGAGTTCCTTTTTCAAAGACTATAAAATATTACTTCATACCAAAGACTATTTACTAACAGTGTCTAAAGTGTTACTTCTCATAGGTATTTGCACTGTGCTCATTTCCCAATAGAAACGAAGTCCTTGTGGGTCTCTGACCTACCCTGAGTGGCACATTTTATTTTATTTTATTTTATTTTATTTTATTTTATTTTATTTTATTTTATTTTATTTTATTTTATTTTATTTTATTTTATTTTATTTTATTAATTCTCGACCGAGGATATTTTTCCATTGCTTTGCAGAGAGAGTGAAAGAAAGAGAGAAATAGAGAAACACGTGAGAGAGACACATCGATTGGTTGTGGCCCAACCAGGGCCAGGGATCAAGCCTGCAACTGAGGCACGTGCCCTTGGCAACAATCGAACCCAGACCCTTCCGTCCGCAGAGTGTCACCCTAACTGCTTAGCCAAGCCAGCCAGGGCGAGCCGCACCCTTTAGACTCTCCTATCTGCATAGAGACCGGCTTCTCATTCACCTGTAATACTATAGATTTTGCTGAATATGGGGACCCTCAGGTAAAATAAGATTACTCCATGTTAAGAATTTGGGTTTGGCATAAAAACCCCTGGGTTGACCAGTTACAGACCATGAGATACTGAGCAAGTTAATAAACTTCTCTGAGCTTTGTTTCTTTGTGGATAATACTATTTAGCTTATAAAGTTGCTGTGAGGTCCAGAGGAGATAAGGTGCAGTGCACCGTGTGTCCGATACACAGTAAATGCCAAACACCTCTGAGACATTACTCACAAAACAGTAAGTAGCATGCTTTTCATGCCTCCTGCAATCCAGACCCTAGGCTGGCTTTTCACACAAGACCCTTTTCATGACCACGTACAAAATGATTGCTGCTGTCCACTGGGGGAACCAGGCGAGGCTGCCCAAAGCTGAAGACGAGCAATCCAGGGGCTCCGGCCAATATCCTTGGAACATATTTGTGAAGGGGGAAAGCATGTGCTTCTTTGCATAAGGATTATTTTGAGCTGATTGTTTTGAGAAACCAGGAGAAGCTCTGAAAACAGAGTGAAAGTTACCCTTTTATAGGGGAAATTTACATTAGATGTGGGTCTGTAACAGGAAGAGCAATTATCAGGGAAAACTTTTCACCTGAGAGACTTACCTACAGGGCAATATTTGCTCACCAAATATTTCGTAAGGCTGCGTAATGCCTAAGTACCTAATAAACCCTGGTGCTAGTGCAGATAAAGAGTGGTGCTGAGATTTAATTTTCAATAATCCTGGAAATATTTACTCAAACAAACATACATTTATTATAATATTTGTCAGTTATCTTTCATTGAAATTTTTATTTTGAGGCCATTGTAGATTCATATGCAGTTATAAGAAATAATACAGGGAGCAAGAGAAAGATCCTGTGTACCCTTCACCCATTTCCCCCCAGCGGTAACAACTGCAGAAGTATATAGCACAATATCACAACCGGGATATTCCTGCCGATGCGACCAAACATCTCCACTCACCAGACGATCCTTCGCGTTGCCATTTCATAGCCACACCCACTTCCCTCCGGCCTTCATCCCACCGTAACCCCTATCAGCCACTACCCTATTCCCCATTTCTATAATGGTGTCATTTCAGGAATAGTCTACAAATGGGATCATATGGGTTTCTTTGCTTCAGACTGCAGTAGGTGACAGTCAAAGCATATATGTGCGCTCAGTGAGCTAGAAATATGAGTGGAGGGCATATTAGGGGCTTGAAGGTCATAAGCTAAAGACGTGGGCGAGGGCCAGACCTTATATGCCATATGTAATAATTTGGGTATCATTCCGTAGGCCACGGAAAGCTGTTTAAGGATTTTAATTAGAAATTAACGATTTCAGATGTGTGACTCAAAGAGCTCACTCTGGCAGCCAGGAGCTGGCACAGTCTAGGCTGAGAGCAGGAAGGACAATGGGAGCGTGGTGTCAGCCGGCCGTGGAAGGGATACAAGAGCAGAACGAAGCCGCGGCTGCTGCGGATAAAGGAGACCTGAAAGTGAAAGAAGGGAGGGCGGGGAGGTGAAGGGCTGGGCCAGGACTCTGCCTTGGGTGACGGTTGGGGAGGAGAGCCGTTTGCTGGGACAAGTGAAGGACAAGATCGGAGTTACGAGAAGGCGTCCAGTTTTCAAATACTCATTTCAAGGTACTTGTGGGACATCTGTGGACAGTGTCCAGGAGGATATGTGGGGAGAGAGCTCTGAACAGAGGTCAGTCTTCCACCCACACGTGAGGAGTAATGGAATCCACAGTGACAAAGGGGTCCACAGAGACTGTGGACACAAAGAGCAGACAGCAGGACAAGTGGCTTCCCTTCTATTTTCTTACCTTCACATTAGGTATAATGACAACCATCAAGCATACATTATGTTTTCAGGGAGGGAAGTATGCAAGACAAGGCTTAAAACATTATAGAATTTTATAAATTCAAGGTATTACTACTGCAAGAAAGAGAATCTTAAAACAAAGAACTATAATGGAATACTAGCAAGTTTTTAGCTCTTTTTCTTTTAGCACTAAGCACTTTTTTAAACTTTTCCAAACCTACAAGTCGTGCTCCTGTTTTTGAAGAACTGAGAAAGGAAGACATGCAATTACAGTGATATTCTGAGTAGGTGTTTAGGCATAAACAGCAGCTTCCACATTCAGAATCTTATAATTAGGGGCAGGTCTCTAGCCGAGCTCCAGAGCAAGGGGGCTGGGACCATATAAAGCAAAAGGATCAGCTCCTCACTGAAAAAATGTAAAACCAGTGCCCGCATGTATCTCTTCTGACTCTGGCACATTCACCTCTGAATTTTTCGCTTGCTCTGAATACCTTCTGTCAATAAAAGTTCACTGGAAGAGAGTCCCATGCAAGAGAGCTCTCCTGCAAACCAAAACATGTATAGTCAGATCTAGTCATCTCTCCTCCCCTCCAGTTCTAGCACCATCCCCAGCCTCCCGTGGGAGTAATTTATTTCCTTCACTTTAAATATTTTATTATTAACAGGATTCATGAATACTATAGTGAAAGCACAGAGAGAACTCCAAATTGGTTAATAAAGAAAATGCACAGAAGTAGCTAACTGCAAAAAATTCTGTGCTAAGCTGTAATAAGCTCTATGTATCTGAGAAATAAAATCACAGGTTTGCAAATATTTAAGAGAATTCACATGTGCTTATCAAGCTGCTTCCCTCTTTTTAGACTGAAGGAAACAGGAATCATTTATTCAGTTTCTTCCTGTCATGATGATTAATGAATGCTTTCATTCATCTGGCCAGTGTCTATCTGGTAAGGGCTATAAGCAAGTCACTAGGTCAGGCTCTGGATGAGGCCTGGGGCTTGGAAGAGAGAGAATAGCTTGAAAAATTTACAGTCCGCTGGATACCAGTGATTTAAGAGGATCTTTACTGTGATGTTATCAAAATCTTTCCACATTTTTAAAGAATTCCATATTACCTAAGGGACCTCAGGAAACCACAGGAATATGTACTGTGGATTCTCTGTATTCACTAATTATTTTTTTGGATAAAGCTTTCTGTAGTGAGTTTTCTTATTTATCTCTGCCTAATTTCAAAGAGGGTGGGAGCTAGCAGCTCAGGATATTCAATTTAAGAGTTGAATAAAGGAGGCCTGCGCAAGTGCAGTAATGAATCCTACATAACCAGATGGTGTGCCAAGACTACATCTGCCCAGCGGGAAAAACCGAGTATTATTGCACGAAGTTATTCTGTGTTGTTCTGAAGCTTCTCTGAATACAGTTGTAGACCAAGCCAAGGCATTCAATCGGTAGGGCCGGTTTATGGTTTCATAATGGACGAAATTCAGTAAGATATAAGTGTCCTCCAGGAAGACCCCATCCACTTCTAGCCCATGTCTCTGCTTTTCATCTAGGCTTCATCTGTATTGGGAAGGATTCCTCTTAGTTACCAGCAAACTTAATGGTGCTGAGCTCCCTGCATGGAGGAGCAGAGTGATTCCCCACCATGTGGTATAACAGAGTTGGGGCGGGGTGGGAGGGGGAAATCATGTTGAGGGCTGGTGTTGGGAATCTACATGAAGAGAAAAGACCTTTTGTAGGTTGGGGGTAGGTGAGGTAGTGTTGGGGACGGAAAAGATAGAGAAGGGAAGACGCATAAGAGTGGTTTTCTACTATTACTGGAACACATGGCTTTTTATTGCTTTTAAATCAAGAATGGGTTTTGTAGGCTGGCTGGCTCTTTTGTCCAATAATGAATGAGGAGTACCAGCCAGTTTAATCATGCAATCAACAAATATTTATTGTCCACCTGCTATGTGCCAGGTTGTTCCAGGAGCTGGAGAGACAGAAATGAACAATGCAAGGAGCTCATATTCTGGGGTGGGGTGGGAGTGGGGGGATAAACATACCAAGGAGTAAAAAGCTAGCATCCCTGTAGCACTGATCACCCCAGTGCCCTCAATCCAAGTATTCACCATTTTACATGTTTGCACGTCCTTGGCCTCCCATCCACATGCTCTGCCTACATAGGACCATTGGCATGACAAGAGGCCACTCATTCTTGACTCCGTGCTCTTCTCCTCATCTTATTTACCCTCATGTCTCACTTTCTGCCCCATTCACTCCTATGCATTGTCTACAACAGAAGCACAGGGAGCAGTTTTTAGGATTTAGCCAAGACCCAAGGCCTGAGGTCCTACTCCCCACTTTCCATTTTGATGGACTTCCTGGCGCGACCATACCACCTGCCTAGCCTTTGGTTTGCTGCAAGCTCTCAGCTTCTGTACGTGCCCCTCCCAGTCTTCACTTGTGTATATACTCCTCTCTGCACCAGCTGTCACGACTGAACAATAGGTGACTCCCAACACACTCACCACTCTAGTGCCCGACACATGCTTGTGCTGAGAAACAATAGCATCCGTCCTGCTTCCCAGGCCCAGCAGGCTGTCCTATGCCTGTAGGCCTCAGCAGGCGCAATGTCTGCCCATCATGTCTCAAGACGTCCCCCAGTCCTACTGGAACTATTCTAATGCAAACTGCACTTTTTAAAAAGCAGAATCACCACCTCTCTGGGGCTTGGGCTTAGACTCCCCAAGGAGGGTGGAGGGGTGGAAGTGCAAGCTCCCAGCCTCTGCACTTGGGCATGAACCTACTGAACAAGTTTGAGCTGGGACATTTGTGAACTCTTCCCTGTCACACTTCGAATTTGTCATTATCATCTGAGAATGTTGTTTAGGCATCATAAATCATTTTAAACATATTTACTATTTGCATACAAGATAATTTTGCCCCAAGGTAAAAGTAAGTGGTTGATGTTAGTTGATGAGCAGTTCTGTGTAGTGCTCTCTAACAGATGGTAACACCTGAGAGGCACCATCCCCCTCTTCAGGGGACAGGCATTGTGGCTTGCCTTGAGTTTTACTTCTTCCCACTACCTTCCTTCTCTTCCCCACTCAAGAATTTAGGTCATTTGCTAGTCTGCAGGGGAGCTTGGGACAAAAACACTGTCTTAAAGAGCTATAAACTAAATCAAAGGCATGGCCTTTGGTGAGCTTCTCTGTGTCACAGAGAATCAGACCCTCCAGGCACTTTGATGTCCTGGGGAGATCAGTCACAGATTCAGGAAGCAGACAAAGATTTCGTGTAAAGCAATATAACAAACAAATGCAAATCAAAATCATAGGGCTATAAATACTAGAAGGGCCTGGGATAGAGATGCAATATAGAGATGACAGTGAAAGAAGGCTTGCTGGAAACAGATCCTCCCAATATAGTGGGTATGGTGCCTGCTGGCAGTTAGCACCACATCAGCCGCCAGATAGGAAGAAAACTGGCCAGAGATGCAGGGGAAAAAATCCAACGTCTGTGACAAGCTGTCAGACAGTCATTAGCATTCCCCTGACCACAGAGGAGCTCACACTTGAAGGTCTCGCCTGATCAAACACACTTTCTGCATAATAAAGTATTGAGCTGACTCTTGGAATAAAAAAAAACCCCTAAAGGTCTCCTTGGAACTACACTGCCATTTGGAACATGTCACATCCCCATATGGCCCATTTTCTTTCTTACATTTCAACTATTAAAACGGAAGGAAATGACTTACTTTATTTAAAGAGTAACTGACACCTGATCCATGTTCTTTCTTCCAAACTGGGTAACAAAGGTGCTTGTATTTCTCATGTAATAAATAGTACTTAAGTTGACCTAATACATTCCTGAATAAGAAACTAAGATAATCCTAAAAAGGATAATTTAAACAGAACCGCTAGATTTATTTTACCCACTTATACATTCTGTATATACTTTAAATACATTTGCTTCCCCTTCTCCCCCAAAGAAGAGAAACATCACTTTTCAATTTGTTGTCCAAATTTTAAAGGCATATTTTTTTTTTACTACATATTAGTGTTAACAGGTATATACTCAAAACTTCCTAAAGGAAGTCACTTGGAAATGTGTCCTATGTTCATACTTGTTGCATTATCAAAAATAAATACTTTTCCCTAAGGTAGGTTGACGCTATGAAAGAGTATGATTCAGGGGTCAGAACCACTGGGCTGCCATCCCATTCTTAGATTCTCAGGAGTCTGTAATTAATTCTCCATAACTCATCTTGGGTGTATGTATATCATTAGGATTTGTCTGGACAACAAAGAGTTTAAGGAACCCTCAGGGTGAATAGCAATGTTGGAGGTGTTTGTTTTATCCAGCTAATAACTTCATTTCTGAGAGGTTACACCCAAACTCCAACAGCTGCAGGAGAATAGAGCCAGCGCCTATAAGACTATGATTGCTGGGATGTGTATATCCCTGGGCTCAAAGCCCTAAAGGACTATAACACAGTAATTCTTTCCCATGCGGACTCAGGTTCCTCAAAACCACCCAAGGAAGTACTAAAACCTTATAAAGAAAACTTAAAACCTTATACAGAAAAAATAGGAAACCTTGGCAGACCCAGGTTGTATGCATACTTAGGAAAGCGCCCATATTCTTAGGTTTGCTAAAATATACCAAGAAAGGCAGAACTTGAAATAGAAATGGTATTCATACTATTTTCCTCATTTTACATGAATTATATGAGTAATTAATTTCCACTTATCATTCTTTGTTCACTGGAAATTTAACTGGCTATCCCTCTCTCACCATTTCAGAATTAGAGGCGTCTAATTAGTTTCTTTTTGTTCTAGATAATATCTTCAAAAGGAGTATCTTTTTTTTTTAAATCTGTGTGGGTCTCTTCTTAATGTACCTTATACTCTATCTTTTAGAATTGGGCTCTGCTTCAAAAAACGAACAAACAAAAAAACAAAACAAAATCAAAACAAAACAAAACAAAAAATGCAGTTGCTCAAGGCTTTCATCAGGAACCACAAACCTCCCACCTCTCAGCTCTTTCTGTCCTTAGTCGTGTGTTTTCTCCCTCGTGGCTGCAAGGTGAGACAGAGCATGGGGGCCTACCAACATTCTTTTCCTCTGGAGGCCGGCTACTGGGAAGGAAAGCCTGCAGGGATATTCGCCTACATCTCACTGGTGTCCCATCAATAGGGAATCTTTAGCTGAAAGGGAATCCAGGAAGGCAACGATTTTTAACTGATGATATTTCTGTCCTA
Source organism: Miniopterus natalensis (assembly GCF_054644295.1). Classification (NCBI taxonomy): domain Eukaryota; kingdom Metazoa; phylum Chordata; class Mammalia; order Chiroptera; family Miniopteridae; genus Miniopterus; species Miniopterus natalensis. The sequence goes on along the minus strand of NC_142090.1, from coordinate 62,849,577 downwards.
AACAAATGAGCATTTTGTTAGATTGGAAGGAGAAAATGGAATCCAGTAGATTGCTACCTATATTTGCTACAAATATCTTCTGAATGTGTAACTATGGGGCAGTTGGCTTCTATCTCCTATTTTCCATTTTCCCAGCTCCTCAGTATCTCTATTCACATACTCCCTCAGGCTTCGGTTCTTAGGCCCTAGGTTACTTTCAATTATCTTCTCTTAGCTTTCCAGTATTCCACTGCAAAAACCTCTGTTCCTTTCCTGCCAGCTCTCTCTGCCTTCTTTTGTCTTTGTCAATTACTTTGTTCCTCCCCCCCACCCCACTTTTTTCTGAGTCCCCCTAACAAAAGCTGCTCCTGATTCAAAATTCTTTTGTTAGCCAAAACTTACCCAGAAATAATTTCATGATAATCCTCTTCTAAGTCTCTCATTGAATATCAGACATGAATCAGATATTTTTTATCTGTGGGATTTTATACTTATTATATGGGTGTGATCTTGCTGACAAGGGGGCAGCACTCAGGTACGTCTTTGGTTTTTGACTGAAGGGCGTGAGCTCAGGTGACTCTAAGATACATTCCTGTGCCAAAGATGCAGAGTCTTAGTCAAAACCAGGAAAGTCTAAGCGGAGACTCTCAGACTCTGGCAGGAGCAAGGCAGTGTGGAGACTGGAAAATATTTACCTTTGCAGTGTTTCTTTTAATTTAAAAAAAAAAAAAAAAAATTTTTGATTTTGAGAGAGAGAGAGAGAAACATCGATTTGTCGTTCCACTTATTTATGCATTCATGGGTTGATTCTCGTATGTGCCCTGACTGAGAATGGAACCCGCAACCTTGGCTATCAGGACGAAGCTCTAACCAAATGAACTACCTGGCCAGGGCTGTCTTTGCAGCATTTGTAAACACGCTGCAATACTTTGCTGATTTGCTAATGAAATTGTGAAAAGAGAATATACACATGCATTATTGAATCTACTGTGAGCACGTGCTCGGGGCAGGAAGGGGTGGGTGGCTGAGAGGCTGAAGTGGGCAGCCAGACTCACCCAGATACATACAGAAACAGAAATGTAAAGTCAGCACAGAAGAACCCCTTGGCCACCCACAGCAGCTGGGAGAAGTCCAAACAACTTTGCTCCCAAGAGCGACCTTACACACCCAGTCGGACAGCTTGGGACCCAAGGATGTGACTGAGATACACTTCCTTCTTGGGAGATGCAGACTATTTTTTGGCGGCAAGATTGACTTTGAATCCAGAAAATCTTTTAACTGCATAACTCTAGCAAATGTACACTTTAATAAAGTGCTATGCATGTAAGGATTTTCTACCCTACCTGCAACTTCTCATGGTAGAGACCTTGAAAGCTGATCTGGTGCCCTGTAGGGACATGAAAAGATGTAACAACTGGACAAGAGAAACAGTAAGGAGAGGGATAGGCTAAGATGTTGGGTGTGGGCTCCATCACTCTCAGACAAGACAAATGACCACTGAAGAAGGGAAAAAAACGATGTACAGGGAGTGCCAACCGAAAAAACACTGGAGAGGAGGTGAAATGACACTGAGATAACACACTAGATAAGACATGCTGAGCCTTCAAGATCCAGTAGTTTGTGATGAGAAAGCCTACTTATAATTTCATATTCAACATGTACTCTTACAATTTAGAGTTACTCTATTTGTTTGATATCAAAGAAAGTGATTATGTAATACACCAGCTTTTCATACTGGTCCTTAGTAGACATTATGTCTATCAAACCCTATAAGACATTGTTTAAAAATGAAAGGCAAATGGATGCCTTGGTGAGGCTTCAGTTACATTTAGCTGTGGGCAGTGGGCTTTCCGTTGAGTTGCTGCTGTTGGGACACACGCAGCAGATCTCTGGAAGGCTGTACTGACAGTTTGGATGTGGAACCCTGGTCCTTAACTCGATGGCCACTGGCACCCTTTTTTTCTCAAATCGTGTTCTTACATATGTATTACAAACCCCTAAAAGAGAATGATACCTTTTAGATAATTTTAACTATAAAATCAAATATAGTTAGTACTTATTAGAGTACTGAATTAATAAGAACACAGTAAAAAGTATAGCCATATAAGAACACTATATTCTTTGTCTATAGTTTTTATTCAAAGATATTCAAGAAATGAGGGAATATTACTTGGAAATAACTATATTTATGTCATCAGTTTCTAGACCCTTTTTTTGATGTCTAACAGTGAGATAATCTAAAATCACTAATATCCATTGTTGTCTTTGCCATTTTAGGATATGCTATTCAAGTTCACTAAAAATTCCCAAGCTTTTTTTCCTAAAACATACTCACTGGATCATAATTCAATAAGATTATCTTTTATACAGAAGACTATCCTTGATGGAATCGAGCTTACTCAAAAAATGGCTCTAGTCCCCTTGTTTTTTTGTTTCCATTATTTCTACATGAAATCTCCAGTGGAAAATATCCATGTAAAGAGTCACTCGATTGTTGCAAACATGTGGTCACATCAGTTGCAATGGACATTTCTTCACTTTCTAAAACTTTCTCCAAGAAAAGGAAAATTATTTCAACATGCTTTATCCCAACTAGAAGTGTATTTACAGAAGCAAATAATTTGTCTCTGGCCATACCATGTTCTTCTTAGATCAATATTTAGATGAACTTTGTTCATTTTCACGTTTCAGTACAAGTTACTGCATGTACTAAGTGAAGAATAAATTTCCTATTTTTTAAATTGCCAACTAAAGTATTACTTTGGTTGTAAATAAACAGACTTTTATTTCTTATGGCTTTCAAAAATAAATGTAACAGGGTTACAAATTTAACTTACATTACAACCAAAATTTGTTCCCCTTGACCGTCAGTAGTGGGGGAAACTGGGCGAAATCATAGTTCAAATGAATAAAGGAAATGATCCCTTCAGATAGTGCTCAGCTTTGGGGGAAAGGCAAAAACAGAAACAGCCTCCCAGGTCTCTTATATGGCATGTCTCCCTGACTCAGCTCCATGGGACCTTCTGTGGATACAGGGAAATAGGTGTGGTTTTCACAATTCCTGGGTCGGGGTCTTGGGCACACTGAACAGATGATGGACCTAGTTCACTTGGTTGGTTCTTGCCCAGCTGGTATTTGTGGCTCAATTCTGTGGCTATTGTATAACAAGAGGTGCCACAAAAGTAGTCCCCATGTGTGCTGGTTTGGCAACTGCACACCCCCCTCCATTCTCCACACAGGTTTTCACTTTCTTTATATCCTTCCTTCTTCAACGCTGATGGTTAGGAACCATTGGAGCCGCCCCTGAGAGCTGCTCTTAGGTCTCCACGTGGTGAGAGGATGGGCTTATCTGTGGGACTTGCGGCCACCCTGTCATCTGGTCTCTCCTTGACTGACTTAGTCCCATTCTGGTTCTTTGGGGGCTATAGGCACTTCTGAGTCCCTGGCCTCACAGCTTGTTCTGTAACCCTCTCTACAAAGCACCCACCCCCACTACAGCAACCCCCACTGGGATGCTCTCCACCCGACTCAGCGATGCAGGGTCCTGTATATATGCCACATGGGAACCAAGGCCACTTGGGGAAACCACAAGCCCCTCCTGACCATCTGCGCTGCCAAGTGGTGTGGGTTCTATCCAGGCTGGTCCAGAACAGTCTGTAGGCAGCCCTTCCCAGAGCCCCAAGTGGAGAGTTAGGGCAAGAACCCCCTGACCTCTCTACCTCAGTTTTCCTCACTCATCTAAGCTGGGGGGGGGGGGTGTGTGGGATGGGGGTAAGGGGACACACCATCCCTGTCCTTTGCTTTATTGGCCTTCCTTCTCCATCTTGCTTCCCTCTTCCCTCGATTCCTTGGGAAGAAAAACAGATGGGTTGTCTTTTATTTTGTGATGCTGTATCTCTTTCCACGTAGCAGCAGCAGGTCTTGGGGCTTTGTTGTCAGATAGCAAAGGTTTCTTCTCTAGCCCACGGGGACACTCCATAAGCTGGATCCTCTAGGCTGGGACTGTGCTATGTTAAAGAGGAGAGATAAGAGTATTTGGGAAATCCTCTCTCAAGGCAATAGCCTCACTTGGCATCTTTTTTTATATTTTTTCTGCATAATCTTATTTCTTATGCCAGAATCTGAATAATATAAAATAATGTTTTTGCATCCCTTCTTACTATAAATCCCAGTTTCTACCACTGTACACCACCCCCAGTCAGTCAGATGGGCACTCAGGCCAACTGGGCAAACGCCACCCTCTCAGAGAGGCAAAAGAAAGAAGTGCTTCACAAATTTTCATAATTTTAGCCTGTTACAAAATAAACATGCCGCCATGGCAAGTCACCTCAATTGCTTATGGAAATGAATGAATGTGCCAGCTACCAATTCCTTAACAAAAATCATGAAAGATGCAAAGATGTGGTTTTTATCTCCTGGTGGAGTTTTTGTCACTATATAAAAAAGCCAGAGTATTCTTTGTTTTTGCAGACAAATTTCTTGTACCAAGTGTATGACAGTGTATTATACAAACAGCCACTCCTCTCTGTGCATAGATAGCAAAGCTTGAAGCTTTACCAAGCACCAAGCTTAGCGGGGGCCCATCGGTCCACACTGATCCACGCACACGGAGTGTCAGCTTATGGTTCAAAACGGAATCTTGGATGAGACTGAACACATTGATCCCTTTCATAGCTAACCGAAGCAGCACACAAAAGGAGGATTCATCCATCCACACTCTCCCCCTTACTGAGTAACTACCAACAGCTGACTGCAACCATTACTGTCATGTGGCTTGTCAAACTCATATCTACTTTAAGAGGAATGGGTTTTGCAGTCTTTGTAACTTGCTTCCAGATATCCTGGGTTTTCACATAAAGTTCAAAGCAAATCTCATCATTAGACAAGAAACATGCTGGGGCTTCTTTGGTATATGTCCTGTCAATATGATTTCCTCAAAAACATTTCAATGCACAGAAATGTACCCAGTGCAGGAGCTTCTTTCCCTTGGCACATGAATTTACCACTTAATAGGATGATTGTATCCAAAGCTTCTCAAGTCACACAAACTCACATGTCCTCACGGTTTTGCTATAATCAAATCACCCTATCACACATGCATAACAAGTGTATATTCTCACGTTTTAAAAAAGTATGCTCAGCCCTGGCTGATGTGGCTCAGTTAGATGGGAGTCAGGAGGTTGTCCGTTCGATTCTGTCAGGGCACATGCTTGGGTTGCAGGCTTGACCCCAGCAGGAGGTGTGCAGGAGGCAGCCGATCCATGTTGCACTCTCACACTGACCTTTCTCTCTCTCTCCTTCTCCCTTTCTCTCACTCTAAAAATCAGTAAACTATTCTTTTTTTAAAAAAGTATGTTCGGGCAGTTTCAGTGTTTGAAATTACAGTCTACAGAATACATTGCAATTGTTGAGTTCTACCCTCCCCACTATACAAGTAAAATTGAATAAAACATCTGCTTCTGGTTCTACTAGTGCCATAACATGGCATACAAATTTAAGAAGATATGGAATTTTGCTATTGGATAAACTGCAATCAACAAATTAACAGCTAATGGCTAACTGCTCAAGCTAATCGATCTCTTCTGCTGACATGTCATTATCTACACATGTATTAAGAAATACTCTGCAATGTGGCAGGACAGATGAAGCCACAACAGAACAGCTCTATATAAGTGAGTAAACTCACCAGCATGTGCATTATTACTGGCAATTGCTGTTTTATATTTTTATGAATAGCAGAGTTGTGCTTGATGCAGTTAGGTACATTGGTGAATTGGGCACTTGCAAGATGTGGGGCCAATGAATCTCACTGTGATGGGTAAATCTATGTTCTTGATGGTAAACAGGCATGTCCCCGTCTTCCAGAAAGGGAGCTCCAATAAATAACCTCTAGAAACGTAATATCCAACATCAAGAGACAGTGTAGATTTTATGTGTATCATCCCAGGTGATATTTGGAAATCTTTTCTAAACCAAGACCTGTGAGTACCTGGCTATCCTATTAAATTTTATCTCCAAATATTTGTTCAACAATTTTTTAGAGGTGATGCCAAACTCTGCATGGAGAAAGGGTAGAATGCTGGTAGCTGTCCTCAGCTCAGGTCTCAATCCTTCATACCCCCAAGAACAAAACAGCAAGCATTCGGTTAACCGAACCAACACTCTGTATCATCTTCAGCAGTCTATCAAAGTATTCCCTATAGAGAGTTTTTTCCCTGAGGTAAGTTCTGGTCAACACAGTTTTCTTAATCTTGTTATGTCTCCAGAAATGTTTTGGTGCCCCTTACAGATGGTGCCTCGAGCAGACAGATGCCCAGTGGACTTTCTCCTTGATCTGGCTTTGCAAACATCTAGACCGTAGCTAGAACAGGGCTCTCCTCTACCTGGGTGGCCACGTTAATAGGGTTTATTGAGAGAAAAATGTAGTGACAGAAGGCTAGAAACCCTTTACCTGCTATTCTGTGAAACTATGGGGAGCATGGGGGATGCGAGGCTCATACAATCCTAGAATCAGGGAACCAAACGTAAGAAATGGACATAGAGAGAAATAGAGGGACTTTTCTTTCCTTTTCTTCTCCCCCCCCTTCTCTCTTTCTTTCTCTTCCTCTCTCCCTTCCTTTCTTCCTCCCCCCCCCCCCTTTTTTTTTTGGTAATATAAGTAGATGTCTTTGTAACCTGTCCTGACTCATGGAGACTGAGCAAAACGTTAATAACTTATAATGACTTATATTGGCAAAAGAGATTCTTAGGCCCCATTTTCCCTCCTAATAAATAAAACTGCAGTTACGTAGGGTGAGGGTAGAGATGCCTTCGCTTTGAGTTAGGTCTTGAGAAGAGTGTAAGAAGCTAGGACAGAGGTCCTTCCACTTGGCTGTTTTCCAGCATAGATCGGACCTGACCAGTTCAAGCATACTACTTAATCATTGTAAGAGAATTATTAAGTTCTTACATGCCCAAGAGACTATGCTAAGGAATTTACATACATGGTCATGACACTGCTTATCTCTATTTTATAGGTAAGGAGAGGGAGGTTCAAATTTCATAAACTTAAGATTGCCCAGCTGGACAGAGGCAGAGCTGGTATTCACACTCAAGGAAATGACTTCATCTTGGCGTCAATAGTAAACTGGGACAATTAAAGCTACTTGCAGAATAATTAAATAACTAAACAGCTGGGAGGTTCTGGGCATCTATAACTAGGTCTTGAACCATACAGAGACTCTATTATTAACTTTTGCTTTCCCTAAATGTCTTCTCATTTTAAGGAAATTTCTGCAAGTCTTCCTCTTGATAGTTAGCTATTGTGGACCAGAATCCCTGATGCGCCCAGGGCTGGACAGGAAATGGCCAGATATTTCTTTGTGCATTTAGTGAGATGCTGATTCTTGCTGCAAAGCACTGAACAGGGATAGATAGAGGGCGAGGTGGAAGAAAGGGGTCTAGAAACTTGTGCTTTGATGTATTAGCACGATGAATTTGACTCAATTTCCAAATACTAGTCATTATGCTGCATATAATGTACAATATCAGAGTCACGTGTCTCGATCTCAAGGATATTTAAATTCTAATTATACAAGAGGACCCTACAATGTGCTTTCTTTTTTTTTTTCTTTTAAATGGCAGCATGTTATTTGATGAGTAAATAGTTTCCTTCCTGTTCCATGTAATCTTCATAGGGCAGGCATGTTTATGTTGGTTTAAAGAAGGTTGATTTGGGCATTGTGAGGAATGAACCTGGGAGAAAGAGCACACAAACACAGAGAGCTGGCTCTGTTACTATTTAGCTCTGTGACCTTTGGAACAATGCTTTGCTTTTCTGTGTTTTGGGCCGCATCTGAAAGAATGAGCTAATGATATATTCCAGGTGCCTCACAAATGCCAGTTCCCAAGAAGCTGCCTGCCTTCTGGGTCTTTTGGGATTTTGCAGTTGATGTTGGATGAACACTTCCTACTATGCACAAAGCATTTGTGCCTTAGGTGATGGATAGAACAATGAACGGGTCATTGAGGAGAAAAAGGGACATCTGTAATATTTTAATAATAAAATTTTAAAAAAAGGGAAAGACTAGTCTCTTCAGGGAACTCAAAATTTTCTACGCACGGAATCATTTCCAAATGACTAGAGCCAACTCTAAGGGGTAGTGATGAAGATACAAAACACTAAAATGAGAAGCCTGGAAGCTTTCTTTTAGACAAAGAGATTGTGTCCCTACATATATTACTAGAGCGTATTCTGATACATGCAGTTAACATGCAATTTCAAGTTGTGTAAACTGATTATGGTGTGCATTTTCAGAGACCCTGGGGGCTACCACCCTTCAGCAGGTCCCTTGTAACTCATGTGAAAGTGGTGCTATCTTGGCTACCCCCTCTTTCTCCCACCACTCCCCATGTACCCATTACTTCCCAGTGTGTATGCAAATAGGATTTTACAGACTGCAGTTTTGTTTAACAAAATACTTGTAGACACGTTTTCTCCAAATCGTTTCCTTACTTATTATTTTCCGATATGTCTAATACCAACATTTCCATGGGCAGTGTGGGAACAAGGGAGGACTACAGATGGAAATGAAAATGTCTTTCCATTTCTTTGCAGCACAGTAACGTGGAAAACATGGGTCACTTAGAAGCAGCGTCATCATTTTCTGGATAGATGAGAGCAGTGTCCTTAGACTTTAGTGCACAGAGAACCGGGTAGTTGTTAAAAATGCGAGTAACCCAAGCCCCATCACTAGAAATTCTGATTTGCATTGTAAATTAGCCCCCTGTACAGTTAAAAATGCTTTCAGCTGCATGTAACAAAATGCCCAATAATAATCTAACCATCTCACGTAAGTCTCCTAAAAACGGTTGCAGGGTTGGTGGGGCTCAGTGATGTCATCAGGGCCCCAGGCTCTTTCCCTCTGTCCCACCTTCTCAGCATGTTAGCTTCCCATCTTAGACGTGTCATCTCAAGGCCACAGATGGCTGCCACTTTCAGTAGCACATCCCCTCAACGCCATGCTCGCAGGAGTGGCACTAGCCAGCTCTCCTTGAGCTTCTCCTCTCTCTTTCGCTTCATCTTCTTTCAGAAGCAAAATCTTTCCTAGAAAGCCCATCTCCGGCAGAGTCTCCTTATATGCTTTTGGCCGAACTGTTCCCGGAGGCCTCTCTAGCTGCAAGGAGATGCGAAGGTGTTTGGGACAGTACAACAGGTAACAGGACTAGAGTGTAACACGGAGACAACCATGTTGGTCCCCTCTGCACACTGCCACCTGGACATAACTGGGGCTCTGTTTTAAATGAAGCAAGGGATGGCTGTCAGGGGGACAGCCTCTGATGTCTGCCGGGGCCTGAGGGGACTCGGAAGCAGGACCACACTTCAAACCAGTGGTTGTCAAACATCATTTGGGTGAATATCAGAATTATCAGTGCCAGAGGCCTGAACCTCACTGATTCAGTGGGTCGGGGGTGAGGCCTGAGTTATCAGGATTTTTTTTTTTTTTTAATTCTCACCTGAGGATATTTTTTCCACTGCTTTTCAGAGAGAGTAGAAGGGAGAGAGCTAGAGAGAGAGAGAGGGAGAGAGATCAATGTGAGAGAGACACATAGATTGGTTGCCTCCTGCAGGCGTCCTGGGGCTGGGGATCGAGCCTGCAACCAGGGTATGTGCCCTTGGCTGGAATCAAACCCGAGACCCTTCAGTCTGCAGGCCATCGCTCTAACCACTGAGCCAAACTGGCTAGGGGAAAGGATTTATTATTTTTTTTTAAGCTCATTAGGTAATTCTGGACCACTAAGAATCTACTGGACCAGTATCTCTAAACACAATTAGCAGCCCATGGAGATAGTCGGATAATAATAGTACTTGCCACATAGGCTAGGAATTAGACTTGGTATACGTAAAGTGGAAACTCAAGCCAGCACGTAATAGTGCACAACAGTTTCGGATCTCAGTCCACACTGCTCTTTGGTCGGATTGGTTTTAGAGGCAGATTCTAGTTTTCTTCTTTCTTTTTAAAACAATATTTATTTACTTTTAACTTTATTGGGGAATGATTGATGAATATAATTGTACATATTTAAAGTGTACAATGTGATGATTTGATAAACATAGATTGCAGAATGATTACCAAGATCAAGAAAATTATCGGTTCTTTTTTTCTGTGTGGTGAGAATGCTTAAGATCTACTCTCAGTAACTTTCAAGTATACAAAACATACTATTAACTATAGTCACCATGCTCTACTTTAGGTCCTCAGAACTTATTCTTCTTATATCTGAAAATTCATACCCTTTGCCTTACATCACCCCATTCCTCCACGCCAGGACCCTGACTACCACCATTCTTTTCTCTCTATAAAATTGGCTTCACAACTCCATAGCAAATAAAGCAAATAATCCAATTAAAATGGGCAAAGGACCTAAATAGACATATTTCTAAAGAAGACATACAAATGGGCAACAGGTGCATGAAAAGGTACATCACTGTTCACCGGGGAAATGCACATCAAAACCATAAGATCCACCTCACACCTGCTAGGATGGTTATTCTGAAAAAGAGATAACAAAGGTTGGCAAGGATACGGAGAGAAGGAAACCCCTATACACTTGGTGGAAATGTAAAATGGTACAGCCATTATGGAAAACAGTATGGCAGGTCCTCAAAAAATTAAAAACTGACCTACCATATGACCCTGCAATCCCACACCAGGGTATCTATCCGAAGGAAATGAAACCACTGTCTGGAAGAGATCTCTGCACACCTGCATTCACTGCAGCACTATTCACAGTAGCCAAGGCATAGAAACAACCTGTGTCCACTGACAAATTGACTAAAGAAAACGTGGCATACACACGCACCAAATTGGTCCAGAAAATTACTCTTTTGGAGCAAAGTATACCTGGCCAGTGTATTTTTTAGGAGTTTTCAGACAGGTATGGTTTCAGCCTGATTTTCAATCTTTAAATTGGGAAAACTTAGAAGTACTGAAAATCAAAGACCAGAGAGTGCAGAATCTTGAAAAGGCAAAACAAAACAATAAAGGCCTAAAGACAGAAGTCATGGGTGAGCTTTCATGGCCATGCTTTTATAGTGATTTTCTAGCGGACACGGTGTGGGGTGGTTCAGTCCCCCTTCAAGTTCAAGGCACCCATCCCTCAGCTGCTTGGGAGTGTCGGCAGCTGATGGCTCTCGGCTGAGTTTCTCTCAAGGAATTACCCTCAGCTGAGAGAGCTGCCTCGTCCAAGATCATGCCCACTCCCTGGGCAGCCCTCGCCCCCTGATGGGTAAATACTGCTGAATAAAGGCCAGGCAGCCTTGCCCTAAGTAGGACAAGACTGAAAGGTCATCCCAGTTCTAGACTTTCCCTGAGGGATTGGCTTAGGCCTTTGTTAAAAAAGCCTTACAGGTTCAACATCTCCTTCTGCACAAACCTGTTTCTCTCACTTCCCTACAGGTGTGAATCCCAGCAGCACCTCCCAAACACCTTCCTGACAGTTCATCTCCAGCTGGGAACAGATTCTAACAAGTCCCATCAGCCCTGAGGACAGAGTGTTCACCAGAGGCCTCCAGGGTGGATGTGTGTGGGTGCATGTGTACAGGCACAAATGTGTGTTCTTGCATTTAATTTGTGAAAATAAGCATGGGCAAATGATCTAGCAGTCTAAAATGGGACTGGAAAATAAAATATTGGATTTTAAAATTCCATCATGAGCTTCCATTTTTCTTTCTAAAAGTCTCAATTTCCTCTGCCAAAACGAGTTCCAAAAGCTAACAATGGAAAGGTGAAACATTCAGAGCGGCATCAAGAGATCAAATTCATTTCCTTCAACAATGCACTAGATATGACATGGTTTGGGCGTAGTGAGACAAGGTGGTAGACCGTCAGCCACAGTTAGCTAGCCAGGGTATGTAATTTGAAAAATAATAATGCCATTTCATAGTTCAAGTTAACATTTAAGAATTCTCCACCATATTTTCAAAAATGACTCAAGGAAATTATTCCCCCCAAATTTCACCTCGAAGTGAGAATAAGACCTGAAAAGGCAGCCCGGATGGAAGTGCTGCTCTTTAGGATGTGGCTGGTCTCTTCTAAAGGGCAGCAAAAGGCCTGAGTCACTGACCTCCAGGCCTGCTCTTGGAAGGTGTTAATTTGACTGGAACTGACATGCTGATGCTAAGCTAGTATTTGCAAACTTCTGGAGAGAAAAATTAATAGTGTCTAAGGATAGGGTAAGGTGGAATAGGTTTGGATATTAAAACACATGTGAGATTCATGTATGTAGATATCTATTTCATGCCCCAAAGGAGACAATTCTGTAGACATTCTCTACGTCTTTTGATATCCTTGGTTTTTGTGAAAATAGGAATTGCTTCAAAAGAGCATTTCTTAACCCAATCTTAAACAGTTAGGGCACAAGGTGCTCTTAAATGTGGTGGGAGACCAAGAAGGCCAGATGTGGGTGAGAGGTGTGTGAAAGATTCTGGTTTCCTGTGATACCCATCTTGGGTAAAAGTTTGGCTTCAAAAGATTTTTAAAAATGTAAAACATACATTTTTAGAGGGAATCACCTTAGGTTAAAAATTACATTCTTTAGGGTGATGAATACTATATACATTGCTACATTTTAAGCAAACACTTGAAGCAAGAGAGTATACAGCATAATTCAATGTTTCTAAAGCGAGGCTCCATATTATCTGCACTAGAATCATCTCAACTGCTTTTGAAATTCAGATTCCTGGCCCCACTTCAGACCTACTCAGTCTAGAATTCTGCACAATAACTACCACACCAGGTGACTCCTGTGCACATGAAAATGCAAGAAAAAAACGGCATAATAGGATGACTAGCTTTAGGGGCAAAGGAGTCTTCAAAGATAAGTGTAGCCCAAATCCCATAGGCTGTGACCAAAGTACACAGGTATGTTACAATACAAGGTTTAAGTAATGAAGTCATGGTCTGAGATGCTTTTACTTGAACAAATATTTACAGATGACCGACTCTCTGCAAACCTCTGTGGGAGACATAAAGGTGAATGAGAAGTAATTCTTTTTTTTTCTTTTAAAATTTATCTTTTTTGATTTCAGAGAGAGGAAGGGAAAGGGAGAGAGAGAGAGAAAGAGAGAGAGAGAGGGAGAAACATCAATGAAGACAATGAAGAGAGAGTCACTGATGGGCTACCTCCTGTATGCCCTCTGCTGGGGACTGAGCCCGAAACCCGAGCATGTGCCCTGACCGGGAATCGAACCTCGATCTCCTGGATCCTAGGTTGACACTCAACCGCTGAGCCACGCCGGCCAGGCTGAGATGTAATTCTTGCTCTTTGTGAATCTAAAATGTCATCTTTCTACTTTTCAACTAAATATGTAATTCAAACTTTCCCCAGTTCGGTTTTTATTCTTACATCTCTTCATGTAAGATTGTCTCTTGGAAGTCATTTAGTATAATGCTTATAAAATTCCAACTGGTAATTTTATTTTTTGCTCTCCATTTATTTCCCCACTCTAAGATCAAGACCAACATGCTGGATGGGTGAGCTCATAAATAGAAATAATTCCAATCTACTCTGCCATCAAACTTTGACAGGCAGGTGGCTTTAACAGACAAAATCAAAATTAATATATTCACAATGTCTGTGCTTAGTCTCTGAATGTAATTTGCCACACTACTATTGATTTGTTGGTATGAGCATGTCCCAGTCCATTAACTGTTCCAGAGAGTTCTTGGATCTACAACATTAAGGTTCTAACTTCAGCAACAAAAGCCCAGACCTGGAGTCTATTCTATATTTTATGATCTGAATTTAAAAGCTGAGAACTTGCAGACCCCTAAGAAGATGTTTAACATTAGAACCTCCTTGAGAGACTGAGGCAGTACCTGTCCAGAAGTGCACAGGGTCCAACCCTTAGCCTTTACTATCTTGGCGAAGACTAGGGAGTCTCTCTCAAATGTAGCTTTAATGAGTTTATGTCAAGCTAAGCATGCAGTGTAGAGCTTGCTTCTAAGACTCAAAAATGAAGGAATGTAAGATACTCCCTCAGTACGTGTTCTCTAAACTTGAGTTCATGGAGCCCCCATGGAAGTGTGAGAGCAAAGGCATTCAATACAAGCTTACTGCCTCCTAAGACCACATGGGTCTGCTCATCCTTGATTGTCTAAATGAACAGGACTTTAATAGACTGAATACTAATCAGTACACTAATCAGTGAGTATTGCACACATCATAGGAATCAGAGCGGGCTTCTCTCTCATTTGGGTCTCTGAGGTCAATCCTTTGTTGAGCTCTCTATGTAACATTTTCACTTCACTGGGTCAGTCAGCAGGTGAGCGGGGTTCTTGAGTTGAGAGCCACATATACACCACTGCCACTGAAGACTTCAGGTAGCATAGATTTTGTGGTTTTCACAAGGTGAGACAGATTCATTTGTCTTATTCTAAAGAATACTGTGAAGGGTGATATTCACTTAAAAATAACAAGACAAGAAAATATAACTGAATACCAAAAAAATAATGAACAATAGAAATAGACCCATGGGGCGGGGTCCGGATAATGGCAGTAGCAGACATGGATTTTATAATGTCTGTGCTTAATATGTTTATAGACATAAAAAAAAAAAAAAATAGGATTGGGAACATTGGAAGACACCTGGGAATTTAAAAAAATACAAAATAGAAATTCTAGAAGTGAAATATTTGATAAATGAAACCAAGAACTCAAAAGATGGCCAAATAGTGAACAAACACTATCAACAAAACTTTTCATTATGGAGGTTACTGGTTGACCTCCCTCACTCTCTAATCTCATAAAAAGCTTAGCCTCCGAAAGGCAGCCTCATTTGCCTTGAAGGCTTCTCCTGGCAGGGCTTTATCTCAGGTAAATGGGCATCTGTAGTGTTTGACTTGCTTTTTGCTCCTAAGTCCTTGCCTTCACTGCTCATTTTGGTTTGATGTATTTGAAGGCTGTCATTGGCTCTGTTAGTTAAGTTGTAGTAGCCTTCTCTAGACACTGAGGATTTTATCTTTTCCTCTCTGTAACCCCAGGACCAGCAAAGTACCTGGGAACAAAAATAGTCATTCACACCAGGCCAGGCGCAGCTCAGCGGCTGAGCATCGACCTAGGATCCAGGAGATCGGGGTTCGATCCCCCCTTCTGGGGCGTCCAGGAGGCAGCCGATCAATGACTCTCTTATCGATGTTTCTCTCTCTCTCCCCCTCTCTCGCTGAAATCAATAGATATGTGTAAAAAAAAAAAAAGTCATTCACATGGATACAAGAATTGGGCTTGAAGAGTAGAAGGAAACTGGGGAAAGGGTTAATGAGACAGACTTTGAAAAGACAAGCCCTAGGCAAAGGCCTGAACTACACACTTGGAAGTTGCTTCTCCTCTCAAGGCAGTTTCCTTCTGCCTCTTCTTCCCCTAGCTCCACATCCCCGGCCTCCGTCTGGCCAGCCCGCCCTTCACAACGTTGGACAGAAGCGTGACCCTCTTCTCGTTACTAACAGATCATGTCTATTCTCTGTGGGAGTATAAAAATGGAAGATTGCACCCAAGTCCTGACTGATGGTGATGGAGCAGGGGTCGGGCCTGTTCCCACTTCTCTAATGGTAACATTTCTCCCATCTCAGTGTTTAGCAGAGGGCTCAAAGGTACAGCTAAATTTCATCCAATGGGAAGGAAATTGTGAGGATCATAATACGATATTGAAGTCACTCTTTAGTTACCTTGACTGAAGACTAGAATACTAAAGCAGAAAAAACTGGTGAGCCAAGTTATTGGCCTTTTCCTGTGCGCAGTGCGTGAGGTGGGAAATGGGGTCCCTGTACCTGCATTGCCTCTGTATCTCCCCTCCCCAGCCAGACTGTTGAACTAAACGAGAGTGAGGCCCTTGAGGAATGTTTTGTTCTCTGCGCTGCTAATGGGAGGGGGCTACTATTCCTAAAACACAGTTCAGAAATGTCAGGAACAGTCAAGATTTAGTTGAACCACATTGTTCATGGCTCTAGAAGCCAGAGTGTTACTCATCAGACTGTTTCTGTCCTTCTTTCTCTTACAAAAGAGGGTGTGGACTGACTGGTTTAGAATTAGGGTATTAGGAGATCCCATGTCTGTGTTACCACACCCCAGCCTCCTGCATATGATTTTGACTTATATAAAAGCTAACAAAATTAATTAAATATTTGCTGACCTAGTGTGTACAGAAGAGCCAGGGTTGAATCTTGGGAGGAATTACCTGTGGGAGAGGTGAAAGGAAATAATTGTGACAACTCCTCATTTTAACATGATATGCCAAAGGGTGAGGTTAATTTTTAATTCTTAGGTGTGAGAAGTACAATAGTTATTTCAGAGAGGAAACAACTACCATCCTGTCACATAGGTGGAGTCTGGAGGATAATGGTACCAGTTCAAAGGGAACCAATCTACATACCTTAATGTAATTTAAAAGAATAATTAATGTCACTGATACTATTAACTGTGCTTTTGGGTAAAGTCACTGTTTCACATTTTCACAGCATCTGTTTCCCTTCCTCCACTTATTTCATTTCAGTAACAACAGAAAGTTTGAGTAATTATACATCTAATTATGTGTAATTAGATATAAAGAAAAAAAAAGAAAATTCTTTAAGACATCCTGACAAGTGAGTTTCAAATAATTCTATGCAGTGATCTAGAGTTATCAAAGAGCAAATTTAGAAAATATTCTGTAAGTTCAGGATTGGTAAAGACTACTGAATTAGTAAGAGGCCAAATAAATTTCTACTGCTTAACATGTAGCACAAATCTTATATTAAGGCACTAATTTACATTATTATGAGGTAATGAATTGCCCTAAATGAGGTCATTTGTGATCTTAAATTAAAATTTGATCATGCAGCTGTTTTTAATCTCTTTCCACCCTCTAAGTCAACAGTGCATTATAAAGAACACTGAATATGGCCATGTTTTGAAACTTCAGACTCAGGTTAAATTTCACCACTCCGTTCTGCTTCACTTGCTCTCATTGAGTCACTCGACCTCTGAACACCAGTTTTCCATTTGGTAAATGTGTCTGAGGATTTAGCAGCCTAAGAGGGTCTAAGGACAATAAAACATGGAATGAAGGTCTAACCTGGTAAAGATTATGAGACTTTCAGATGGAAAAAAAATACCAACTATCATGATTGCTTAAGGATTTCAGAAATAACTGGTCACGTGTTTAATTTAGGATCACTAAGAAAACAGGTGATTCACTTATTCCCTGACTTTTTTTCTGCTTCTACTTTCAAAATTTTGATATTTTAAAGAGGAAGAAGACTGATTTGAAAGTAGCTAGTTTTCAAAAAGAACATAATATAAATGAAATTATAAAGTAACATTCTATTATGTTTCAAGGCTGATTAGTGTTATAGCGAGGTGGTCGCGGCTGAAATTGGGGCCTAGGAGATGCCTGAAACCCTAATGCAGTGAGGTGAAACAGAAACAGGATTGAGTCTGGTGCAGCCTCACCTGGATTTGGCTGTTGCTGCTCCACATGTGATTTACTTAAGCACAAACAATTCAGACGTCCTGAAATACACTGTCAGACTATTGGGCGATTTTCTTTTTGGGGCCACAAATCCAGACCACACGTCTCTGGGTTAAGATGGGATTTCCTCTGAAGAGAGTGAATGTTTTCACTGTCAGTTTCCCAGGGGAAGGGTCAGTTCTCCAGCAGGACGTGAGGAGAGAGCGCCTCAGACCGAGTGAAGGGAAATCTTCCTCATTTTTCTTAGGGTAGATGTCAATGTGGCTCTGACTCTAAAGGTGTGGTGGTATCCGGAATGCTTCTAGAAGTGGGGGGTAGGTCAGCTACTTGTGGCGCCTTGGGAATGGGGTTTGGTAAGAGGCAAGAGAATCCCACTGGGTCTGGGCAGCTCTCTAAATTATTCTATGGAATTTTCCTTCTGTTATTCAGGAACATCATGAAGTCTGGACTCTGTTGTGCTGTGGTAATAAGAGAAGATAAGTTCCTTCCATAAGGCTACATAAGTCACAGCAGAAGATGGCAGTGCCTAGTGCACAACTATTATCCCAGGAGGCGAAAGCAAAGCACAGGACAATCCTCTGCCTCACTTTTCAAAGAGTAGAGGTTTACTTGTGATTTTGTTCCCAAGAGCTGTCCTCCGCCGCAAGGAATGCCATTCAAAACCACATGCACCACTTTTGCCAAACAAGATGACATCAATTTGGGGTTAAAAATAATAAGGCAGATTCTTACTTGTTTTGAAGTATTTTCGTTGGGTAGGTTCTAGAAGGAAACATTTCCAAAAGGAAGGGGAAATTCTAGGGTCGTGCTGGCATGTATTCTCCAAGCCCTGTCTCTTCCTTCTCCTGTCAGTTAATTCTAGGAAAGCTTCTTCAGCTGGGGAGAAGGAATTAAAATTCTCGATAGGTAATTCTTTAAAAAGTCTTCAAAACATCTGATAGAAAATGGCAGCAATAAAAAAAATCTTAAAGAATTGCTGATGAGAAGAAATGGAAAAGGAAAATACATGGGATGAAAGGATAAAAGAACAGGGAATTCGAAGAGCCATAAATTCAAAGGCAAAAAGTGAGGGGAAATTCAACCAGGCAAGTAGGTTTGTAAAAATTTTTTTTATAAATAATTAATCATTCTATGCCCAATTATTCTAAGCACATAGTTACAGCCACCTCATCAAATACAATTACTTATTATATAAACCTAATTAGCATGAAAAAGCAATAGTTTTAATTAAAGAAAAATCCAACTATTAAAATGACCATAGCTTTCTACTCCTGTTACACACACACACACACACACACACACACACACACAACCACTGAACAGTGCAAATACAGAAAGACAGCTTTGCATAGAACTAAAGGAAAAGTTGAATCACTGCTTCTCTTTTTTAAAAAAACTATCTTTTTTTATTGATTTCAGGGAGAGAGGGAGAGGGACAGGGAGAGTTGAAACGTCAATGATGAGTTGTCATTGATGAGCTGCCTCCTGCACGCCCCCAACTGGGGATCGAGCCCGCAACTTGGGCCTGTGCCCTGACCGCGAGTCAAACCGCGATCTCCTGGATCCTAGGTCCATGCTCAACGGCTGAGCCACGCCAGGCTGGGCCATTGCTTCTCTTTTAAACTACTGTCTGGATTTTATCACCATTCCTCTACAATCTAACTGCAACAAAATTAACAGAAAGCGAAATTCAACCTAAATGCTACCAGGAGTACGATTCCAGTGTTATAGGAACAGAAGGAAGAAAGACAGTGCAGTTTAAAGTTCTATGAAAAAAGATTTGAACCTGAGAAAAGTTAGACGTTGATTAGTTGTTAAGACTAAGACACTACTCAGATTAGTTCTATGATGGCACATCAAGCAGTTCTACAGACAAGGAAGTACTGTTAATCTGCCATTAGACATTCAATAAAGAACCCAAAGAGCTTATGTCCCAGAACTGAATCTCCTAAAAAAGACAATGAATATTTCATTATTGCAAAGCAAGCAGCTGTATTCAACTGCACTATACAGAGGCAATATATAAAAGAGTATAAACGCCCTGGACAAATTTTCAGTCCTGTGAAAAAAACATACATCAGTAACAGAATATGAGAAACACTAGCACAAATAATTGGTGGTTCTTTTGGCAGAAGAAATGATGCAACACACAGATAACTTTAAGAACTTGTTAACCTCAAAATAAGAAGCCAAAGTGAGAGGCAACAAGTGTTAATTTGAGATAAAAAAGAACACCTATTTGGGAAGCACTGATGCAGGCAGAATCCCAAATAGTGTTCTGATTGGGGGTGAAGGTAAGGGTGTTTTTTGTTTGTTTTTATGAGAAAGGGAAAGGAAATAACTACATGAGTAGGAAGGAATTTCTACAGGTACTAATAAGCTAAGTTATTCTAGATATACATGATGGCGCTAATTCTAAAGTGTATCTTTCATTTTCAGTGGGTAATCAGGGTATCAGCTTTACTGTTAGCTTTGCAAACAGTTGTTTGAAATACAATGCTGGTTTGTCCCAGTCCAAAGGTTATTTTTCCCAGTTCAAACATTCCAAAGATTGAGTGGTGAGACTTGCAAGGCAGTTCCTCTCAAATGGCTGCCCTAGCTCTACTTTAAAATGGTTCAACTTTCCACAAACTATAGTCAAGTTCTAGGCAGCAATACTAAATTCATTTATTAGTAACAAATCAAATTCATGGCAAAACAAAGTTTACTCCCGTGTGTTACTAATAGTGACATATTTAGAGAATGCCAATGTTGCTGACTTAACTGTAGTTGTTAAATGTTCATTCTGTCTTAAACACTAAAGCAGTTTCTATTTGGACAACCTATACTGTCAGCATTATTAAATCTGATGTAAAATATGTTTGAGATAGAAAATGTTTGCTGAATTTATCTTCTTGTAAAATTTATCCTTGGACTATACCTTAAGAAAACTTGAAATAGGTGGTCAATCTGTATGTTTAAATTCCTTTTCTAATGACTTACCAATTAGTGATACAACTAAATATAATTGGGAAACTCCTTAGCTTTTCTAAAGCTGTTTAATCCACATGACAGTGTATATATATGTATATACACACATACATACATATATGCACATATGCACTAATAAGGAACATACTGGATAGCAGGTTACTGAAAATGGAGGTAGATATGCTAGACTCAAGGGCCTTATTTGGAGTCATTTGCTCAGGAAGAGGTACATCAATTTTCACTCATATTTTAAAAGTCGCAGACTGATTTAAATCAATACGCCTGAGCTCTGGATGAAATATGCCTAAAACAAAGTTTTTGGACTAAGATCACATTTCAGTGAGCCTTCATATATGAATAATTAAACAAAGGTGGAAACATTTTTTACATAGTAAGAGCAAAGAACTTCATAGATAGAAATAACTTTTGAAATATATAAAATGTTTCATTCAACCCTGGCCAGGTTTCACAGTGGTCAGTGCACTGGCCTGTGCACCAAAGGGTATCAGGTTCGATCCTTCCCGGGGGTTGGGGCTCATGCGGGAGGCAACCAATAGATGTCTCTCTCTCTCTCACATCAACATTTCTCTCCCTCTCTCCCCCACTTCCTCCCCCCTCTCCCTCCCTCCCTTCCACACTCTCTAAAATCAATGGAAAAAATATCGAGTGAGGATTAACAAAAAACTAAACAAAAATGTCTCATCCAGGTCTCAGATCAAATATTACCTCCTCCAAGGTCTGCTTTGACACCCCCTACCCAGAAATTTGCTCTATCATACCACTGTTTTATTTTCCTAACAACACTCGCTGAAGCATCTTGTTCATTTATCTATGAACTTGTTTTATTGTCTAGCTTTAGAATTAAGGCTCTATAAGAACAGGAATCCTGTATGTCTCACCACTGTATTTCGAGTAGATTCTGGGCACAATTATTTGAATGAATTATTTTCTCAGTATATAGATCAAAACATACCAAGAAATAGAAAAGCAATCTTCCTCTCTCTCTCCACACACACACACGTCTAGACTACAGAATAGATGTTTTTAATTTTTTTAAGGTACATTAATCAACATTGGAGTTAGAATATTTTGTTGCTGTAAAAAAATTATATATACTGCAGTAAAATTACTTCAGCCTACTCAAAGTGAAAAACTTTGATCGGAAAACAATTTAATATTTTTGGTAAAATAACCCCCAAACTACCCATAAGCAATGTTTCTCTCCCAACTTTTACATAAGTTAAAAATAATCAGATAAAACAGCTTTAAACATGGTAATTTATTTTACACAACTGTTTAAATCCATTGTTTAAAAATGTTCAAAAGGCACTTTAAAAAACATGTTTAAAAATACATTTTTCTGACTTATCGGTGATCACTTAAAATAAGCAAGTCACCAGACATTTTTAAACCATTCATGATACTATTACCTTACATAATTTTAAAATTCCAAAACACAAACATTCACTGTGTAATATAGCACACTGCTTAGCAGTAAGATTAGTTTCCCTCTAATAATATACCTTATATGAAGTATTAATCTGCAGGGCCCTGTAAAGTCATTTAAACTGAACTGATATAAACTGAAAACTAGAGAGGTAAAGGAGTTGAAATAGAACACTAGTTTTAGGCTGGTTTCTCTATAGAGAATTGGTAACATTTCTTACTCTGTATTAATCTGTATTAAAATTTCTATTTCAACTTCAATATATAAACATAAGTAATTTTTAAAATCAATAGTTACATTTAGCATAAATGAAACCATAGGTTATCCCCCAGATTTATTAAGTATGTCATTGTCAGGCCTACTATAACGAAGTAGAGAAATCAGGCAAATGAGTTTTTGGTTTGTTTTTGAGAAAAGGGGGGCGGGGGGTGAGGTGGTGGTGGAATCCAAATAACTTTCCTTTAATAATTATATATCTAGAATTAGTTAAAATTGCAGAATTTCAACTAGGGCAAGTATTCTGAGAGCCAGCAGACATTATTCTTAGACAGATTTTTTACTTCTAAACTCATAGGAAACTTAAAGTTAATAGGTATAAAATTATCAGTAATACAAATTCTAATCACTAATAACAACCAAATTAACCTTGTGAAGGCAGCATTAAGAGTCGTTAGAGGGGGGAAAAAGAGTAGTTAGAAAATGGAAATTAGTTATAAAGAAAATAAAGGAAGGGCAATCAATACAAAGAGGCAGAAACTGTCAGAGACATAATACTCTAAAATGAAAATTTAAATGGAGAAAATGACAGACTTGATTAAATCAATCAAGTGAGAGATTTTTCAAACCTCAATCTGGTAATATATAGGATGTCTCAAAAAGATGTATTCACATTTTGAATAATTATTCATTCCAATGGGTTAAATCTGAAAAGAAATTATCAATTGAGCTATCAGAAAAAAGTGTGTATACATTTTTGGGGGATACCCTGTAGTTTGATAGGCTCAAGGAAATGAAAAATTAATACTCAACAAAACAATTATGAAAATAACCAGTTAGCAAATTTAATGCCCAAACCCAATTACCATATTTCAAAAAATATTCAAAATAGGTCGGTGATTTATTTTCTAATCTTCTTACAATAACAAAAACTCCTCTGAAATTTAAGGTATTCGAAAATAAGTAATTTAACTCTGGGACAATAATCTGCTTTGCATCATCTATGAACTTCCCAATTGAAAATACAAGCATACTGTTATGGAGAACATAAGATAGCAAAGCCTTGTTTTAAGACCACATTAAAATCATTTATCCAAATGACAGAGATCTTAATTTAAAATATGTCATTATCATCATGAAATCTGGTTTTATGTGCTCTATCAAATACTTGTATTTTTGCTTTATAAGGTCATGTAGGTCAACTGATTCTTCGAAGTGATGAAATTTTTATAGTGTCAAAGTTAGCAAAAAAACATTCTGCTTATTGTAGAATAGTATTTTGCTATCCCTATTTAAAATTTATTAACAATTGTGAACATTTGTGAATGACACTCATTTAGGTATGCTTTTAATAAATTAGTATGTACTTACTTAATGATCCCTTCCTGCCCCAATGTGAAATTCCTAAACTCGAAGAATTATAAATTTGACAGTGTGGCCCCTGATATTGGTCACTCTGAAGGAGCTAAAGAATTTTGCCAAAATAAATGATCCACTGACTTTAAATCATCTTTAAAGTCTTTTACATTTAATATAGTGTAATCTTGAACTACACTTATTTAAAACATGCTTTATCTAAATCTTTAAAAGATACCTTACTTATGCAGCAATAATCCTTAGCATGTTCCAAGGATTATCTGCTCAGAATCACCTAGATTTTAGAGTAAAGGTTCTCAAACTAGCATGAAAAAGCCTCACCTGGAGTGGAGGGCTTATGTATATGTAACTGCCAGCCTCTAGCCCTACAGTTTCTGATTCAGTAGGTCTGAGATGGGGCCCAGGAGAGATGGCATTTCCAACAAGTTCCCAAGTGATACTGATACTGTAGGTTTACACCCTACTTTGAGAACCACAGCCCAACTTAGTAAAAATGAATAGTCCAGCGCCCCATGCTAGATTCAGAACTTCTGGGCTTGGGGTCTTGAAATCTGTGTTTTAACAAGTTCCCAGGCAAGAGTATAAAAGCCACAATTTGAGAAGCATCATGACAATTTGGTTAATTTTACTATTATTGGCTACTGTATCATATCACATGTAAGTAAAATTGAAAAATTTTACATGTCAGTAAAAAAAAATGACTAACCTCTGGGCTGACATGGTACAAAGAACATACATGCTTTGAGTAGAAATCCCAGCTCTGTTCCTTATTAGTTGTGACAGTGGAAAAGTTACTTTAATTCTGAGCCTCAGTGTTCCCATCTATAATATGGGAGTAACACCCAATTTGTGAGGATTAACACTAATGTACAAAGAGTATCTAAGCACAGTACTTGATGTATAGTATGCGTCAGGTAAGAACTAGCTATTCTAAGAAATGAACAATATATTTCCTTCAATATCTGACTTGACTAAAGCAGATTTTTCATTCATTTAAAACAAATATTTACACTCCAAGTTAATAGAATAAAATATTATACTTATTGCTTCATACTCTGGGTCAGACAGTGATCTAAAAGCCATACATATATTCACTCATTTAATCCTCATAAAATTCCTGTGAGGTAGGTAGTATTATTGTCCCTAATTTACAGATGAGGAAAGTGAGGCACAGAGAGATTGATTAAATTACTCAAGGTTATAAAACTAGTAAGTGATGAAGCAAGAATTTAAGTCCAGGCAGTCTGACTCGGGACCCCAAGATTTATCACAATGTTAATTTCCTATGAGTAAATTTTAAGGTTTGTGGATATTTATGATAAATCATTTATACTTCTAGTACAAAAAAGTAGCATATATGGAATTAAATAAATTCATATCCACACCAAGGTGAAGAGCTGTTCAAGAACAGAATGAATGCCTTGAAATTTTGTCATATGATACCATCACGAAAACAATAAAAACAAATTTAATAGGTAAAAATTAGAGTTTTCACTACATGGATGGAGTATCCATAACTGGCCACTAAGGAGAACATCCTCTCAAATATACCATCCAAAGAGGTCATGGTTTTGACATGTTTGGCACAATAAATATAAACTATTTAGCTAAGCAGCAGAGTTAATGGTGTGACAGCCATGTAAAATTAGCATAACGATAAACATAAGAGAAATGTAAATCATTTGTACCATTTAAGATAATCTTACAGAAGTCTATAAAATACTCTGTTATGATACATTCAGGTAATATTGCTAAAGATAACAAAAATTAAAAAATTTTTTCTTCCAGAAAGTCTTTAAATAGAGGGTCACTAAAATTAGAACAAAACATTCATGAACATGTTTCTGATGACAGTCTTGAATGAGTATTCTGCTCAATCGGAATTATCCACCCATAAGCAAAACCATCATCCCAAAAAAGAGGGTGTGGCCAGAGTAGGTTTACAGCTGTGAGTACTCAAAACACAGCATTTATTATTTTATTATTTAATAATTATTGTATTATTTTCCTTATGAACAAATATAAACCTACTTTTGCCCCAGCCTGTACATAGTAAGCAAGCATCAAAATTCAGATGTTATTCATAAATTAATGATTTAGTCTTTTAATATCTTGACATATTTCAGCTTGTTTAAGCACTTTGTATTTTCTAATGTTTTTAATTAACTCTGGTCAAAATCTTGCACTCAAATTATTTTGCCAGTGTTACTAATAACTACCTCAGATCCTAAAAATGAATTTTAAAACTGCTTTAAACAAATTATGAAAGTCACAAACAAGTTCTCATCTCTCAACGGGATAAGAATGAAAGGAACTGTAATTATGTAGTTGGAAAGCGTTTTAAATAATTAATTAAAGTGTTGCTTAGTAATTCCTGAGAGTGGCACTGATATAAGAAAAGCATTCCCCCAAAAGCATTAAATTTACTATTTATTAGTTACCCATAATTAACAATGGGTAAATATGGGAATATTAAAAAATCCATGTTAATCAAATGCTATTAATGCTTTGAGTAAATAAATATTAATAGTTGAAAATGGTATCCAAGAATGGTTAAACATAATCAGAAGAGACAACAGGGACTCAGCATAGTACCTTAGAGATATAGCGGGTTTGGTTCCAGACCATTATAATAAAGCAAGTCTTGCAATAAAGCGAGTTGTAATCTTTTGTTCGTGGAGGGTCTTGCCTTCAGTTTGTAAAAAAACCTAACATCTTTGAAGCACAATAAAACAAAGTGCAATAAAACGAGGTGTGCCTGTAAAAGATTAACTATTAATTAGAACCAAGTATATATTTATTACAGTCAAGGGCCAATGATCATTTCAAAATGTGGTTTTATTAATGCACATTAGGATGAGTGCCATTCTTTTTCTATCTTCTTCTGAAAGAGATATTGCCACTTTAAAATAGTCACAGCGAAATTTAGAGAGCCAAAAACTGCATACAGGTGCGTGTTGGGGGGGAGGATTGGTTCATTTATACCATACTGCATATATAAATTCAGGTCTTGAGTTTATAAATACTGAACAATACTTCCTTCTAAAATGTTAAGGCAGATCTGTTTAGCGTCATGTGTGTGTTACTAATATGGTGCAGTGTAGTTTTAGCAAATTTAACTGTTTAGCTTCCCAGTGAAAATAATACATGTGGTCAAAAACAGGTAACAAAATCTCTTTTCTAGTCCCCCTGCCTGGCCAACATTATAAAAACACAAGTTTTTCATATATATATTACTGCATCAAAACACATTTTAACAGACTTCACAGCTCATTAAAGCTTCAGTTTACAGTCATTCATATGAAGATTTCTAATATGAAATGTTCACTTAGAAAGAATTCTTCACTGGGCTTCCAGTGTTCAATATCAGAAATGCAGAAGTTCTTCAGTGCAATGCTAGAAATTTAACCTCTGTTCATTTATGCTTTTCTTTCAAAGTTTCCCAATTTTACTTTGGATCTTCATTTTTGTATGCTCGACTTATTTCCTTTAGAATATTCTCAGGTAAGGCAGGCTGATATCTGTATGCATATCCATATGGACGAAGATGATAAACGAGGTATTCTAACTCATACATAGTTTTAGGATCAACATAGTGAAAAGAAATTGCAAGATCGGAACAGCAACCAGGACCCTAAAAAAGTAGTGGAAACAGGCATTATTAATAAGTAGCAGATTGTTAAAATACAGTATCCACATAGTGATAAAAGAAACACTGACTTGAACAGTGTCCAATAATTTAAAATGGCAAGGTTTAGCCCAGCCAGCATGGCTCAGCGGCTGAGCATTGACGTATGATGCAGATCTTGGTTCGATTCCCAGTCAGGGCACATGGCCGGTTTGCAGGCTTGATCCCCAGCAGGTGGAATGCAGGAGGCAGCCAATCAATGACTCTCTCATCACTGATGTTTCTCTCGCTCTCTCTCTCTCTGTTCCTATCTGAAATCAATAAAGATATGTTAAAGAAAAAAAAATGGCAAGGTCTAAAGAGGCACCTAATTAGACCTGTGGAAGGACTTTTTAGAATTCCTAATGATTTAAAACCAAACATGAAATTACTGAAGAATTTCAAACTGAAATAATATTATCTTACTCAACAGTGTTTTAGCAGAAAAAAATCTTGTGTTTTTTTTTTAATGAAAGGAGCAAAGCTTTATCCTTTTACAAAAGGATAAAGCTCTATTTCTTCAAGTTTTGCTTTCTCTTCATAATTCTCTCACTATAAATTTTTGCATGGCTCAGCCTCAGAAAGATACCTTTGGAGCATTCAATGACTACAAAACCTTGCCCATTGTGTGTCTGCAACCCAATACTTCATCAATACTTTAACCCAAACAGTACAGTATTTAAGAGAGGAAGTTCTGAGTCAAACCTAGGTTTGAATCCAAATTCTGCCTACTAGTGTATAACATAGGGCAAGTTATTAAATTTTTATAAGCTTCAAATTCCCCATCTGCAAAAGACAGTTAAAGGAGATAATGTGTATAAAATGCTTGAGACTATGCTTTGCCTATAGTAAATACTCAATAAATGTCAGGTATTATTGATAGACCAACCACATTCAGGTGGCCAACAGTAAGTCAGAGTTAAACCTTTGTTCACTTACATAATTCTCATATATTCCTAATACAGTTGGTATGAGAACAAGTTTAAAACAAGACAAAAACAAAATAAAAATACAACAAAGAGGAAATGAAAAGCATAAAAAGATAGAAAACAGAAGGGGGAAAAAAACTGGTCACAGAATTAAATAGTCACAAGATCATTTGGGGATCAGAATTTGTATCTGGATAATGTTTTATCCAGGTGACTCCAAAAAAGCTCAGATTCTATCTAATGTCTTTGCAAGGACCCAGGGAGAAAAACAGTCTAGCAACTTCCCAGAGAAGATTCATATTGACCTATATATTGAACATTTAATAATTCATGTTTGGAAGTAGTAAAAATTATCAAGAAATTGTTCATTATATTTTCTCTGGCCTGATTCTCAACTTTTCCATTAAAACAAACATTGTGAGATCTTGGACAACTATGTAGTCACTGAAAAATTATCTGATGCCTACTTTTTATACCTTGAGGGAATACAGGGTGTCCCCCAAAAAATGTATATACACTTTAACAGCTGATAGCCCAATTTTGAAAATGAAATGTATTTATTTTAATAAACAATGTCTTTATAATTATTCAAAGTGTGTGTATACATTTTTGGGGACATCCTATATAATAGAAACAAATATGAAAAGTAAACATATAAGTCAACTTGTGATTACCTAAACCAGCTCTGTCCAATAGGTATATGTGAACCACATAATATAGTTTAATATTTTCTAGCAGCCACATTTAAAAAGTAAAATGAAATAGGTGAAATTAATTTGAACACATTTTATTTAACCAAATAAATCCATATTATTATTTTTAATATGTAATTAATATTTTAAAAATTATTAATGAAATCATTCTCTTTAGTTGTGCTAAGACCTTGAAATCAGGTGTGAATTTTATACTTAAAGCACACCTCAATGTGGACTTGTCACATTTCAAGCGCTCAATAGTTACTATGCTTAGTGGCTACTATACTGGCCAGTACATATTAAACTAAAAAATTGGAACAAAAGCAGTTAGTTTTAAATTGCTGATCCTTTGTATAAGCAATTTTATTTGACTCTAAAATACTGTATTAAAATTTTTTATAAGATTTACTGTATTAATTATGTTATGCTCTACTGTATTATTGTTTTTTTACTGGATGGCCAGGATACTGTCATTATTAAGCATTATAAGCAATAAAAGAAAATAAAACAGCTACGATTATTAAAAATAAAATAGTTCTTTGCATATGATTATGGTTACTTCAAAAACTCAAGAGGGTCAAGTAAAAAATCATCGGAAATAAAGAATCCAAGAGCAGAGCCAGATTGTAAAGATGCTTTAAAAAATCAAAAGCTTTCATATATACAAAGCTAAGAAGTGTTAAGAAAGTGTTAAGTAGAATAGTAAAAATATTAGATACCTAGATACCTAAACTGGCAAGAAATACTTAAGAAAAATAAAGTTCTGAAGAAAATGATAAAACTTCACTAGGGGATCTAAAAGGCAACTTAAAAAATCCTGGGCAAAGACGTCCATTGTCCTTAAATTAATAAATATTTATACACAAGGATAAAAACATAAGAGTTGCCAAAATAATTTTAAAGAGAGGGAAATAAAGGAGAGAAAGACACACTCTTAGATTAATACCTTAAACATTTTGGGCCAGATAATGCTTTGTTGTTGAGGGCTGTACTGTGCATGTAAATGTTCAGCATTTAGTGGGTTTACAATCTTGTGGGTTTCTACCCACCTGATACCAGTAGCAATCTCTCAGTTAACAACCAAAAATGCCTCCAGAGTTGCTAAATGCCTCCAGATTTCCTCTGGGGGGGGGGGGAAGCCCCTGCTTGAGAACTGCTATTCTAGGTGATGATTTGAAAGTGCTGGCCTGTGAAGAAGAGAATGATAGCACAACATATCTTATTTGTATCACAGGGCCAGAGAAAGAAAGGTATACAGTTGCAGTAACTTGCCTAAAGACATTATTAATTAATAACAGAACTGAGCCTAAAAGCTGGGTTTTGTGATTCCTGTTCTCCTTCAGTCATTCGCTGCTGCAATGCTCACAACAGTGAAAAACTGGCAACACTCTACTAAATGTTTATCATCAGGAGAATAGTTAAATTACAGCACATTCATATATTAGATTATTACACAGCAATCTAAATTAATAAAGCAGATACACAGATTAATGTTGACAAACTTTACTGTTGTGTGAAAAGGGCAAATGTACATATGGTATAATTCCATTTATTTAAAAATCTATAAAACAACATTATATATTATTTATGGATACATAAACACATAGGAAAAAATAAAAACAAGGATAGCAATGACAAATATTACATTCATGACGGTGGTTATCTAAAGAAGGTAGTA
This sequence comes from Miniopterus natalensis, assembly GCF_054644295.1. Taxonomy (NCBI): domain Eukaryota; kingdom Metazoa; phylum Chordata; class Mammalia; order Chiroptera; family Miniopteridae; genus Miniopterus; species Miniopterus natalensis. The sequence goes on along the minus strand of NC_142090.1, from coordinate 62,819,134 downwards.
GAAGAACTGGATTGGGGAGGATACACATGCCTTTTTCTGTAGGAAAAAAATCTGAAGCAAATATAGTAAAAGGTTAATATTTGGTAAAGCTGGTCTGTGGGTGGAAAATATACTCTTCTCAAATATTTGTCTATACAGCTGAAAAATTTAATAAAATAATGCGCTTTAGATAAAGTTCTCAAGAATGTAAGTTAAGGTGTCGAATGAGAGCTAAGGCTTATTAGGTGCTCAGTGTGTGATAGGCACTGCTCTGCACCATAATCACAACTGGATGAGACAGGTAGATCATGTCCATTTTACACGATGAAACTGATGCTAGGAAGTTAGGGAAATTCTACCCATCTAAGGTCATTCAACTACTGTATTAAGTGGGAGAGCAGGATTTGAACCTAGGTCTTTCTGAACCTCCACGTCTTTTGATGCATTGTTCCTTAACCACCCAAACTAGAGTACTCCACTCCACTCTGAGTCACTCTCCACCCCCTTACCTGGCTTTGTCTTCAGGGCACTTACCACAACCTAGAATCATATTATATCTCAATTAGTCTGTGTGTTTACTGTATGTCTCCTCATCTAGAATGTAAGGTTCATGAGAACTGGAACTTGGCCATATTTACTGCCAGTCTCAGTGCCTGGCACATAGTAGTACCAATATTTGTCGAATGACTATTGCTGACACTCTTACTCCCATTTACTTTGGTATACTGTCACTCTATGTAAAAAGATAAAGGAGATTCTTAATGTTACTAAAGGAACATACACATATTAGCTAGGTTTTTTTAAGTAAGCAAAAGTCAGTCTGAGTATATTGTATTAAGATTTCTAAACTTACCTCTACAGGAGGGTAATAGTTATAATTCCAGTACCAAAATGTTTTGGGTAGATAACTCTTGATTAAGTGGTGTTCTGGTATAAAGGGATGAAAAGTTTCTCTTCCAATTGTATCTCTGGAATCTCCTGCTTCTACATTTATAATTTCCATGCATCTTCCCAGTGCTAAATCTTCAATGGAAGAACTATGTGTACATTTCTCTGATTTAAATGCATCAACAAATCTCTTCAAGGCTTCTTTGCTCAGTACATATCCTGCTCCTCCACTCATGTAGCCCTGCTTTACGTAGGGCTTAAATCTTCTCCCAAAGAAAATGGGTTCTTCAGGGTTGTGTTTTGAGAGAAGCCATCTCAAATTTTCCAGTATAACATATGTATCGTCATCGGCTTTCATAAACCAGTCAGCATCTTCTAGATAGTGATCATGAACATACTGAAAAGCTTTAATTGTTTTCCAGTATAGCTGGTCTCTGCCTTCTCTAGTTTCTAATCCCACAGCAGGGAAGTCTTTATCTTCTTGTGAACTCATAAACAACACTTTATTACAGCGCCGGGCCCATGTAGCTTTGACATGTTTAGCCTTTTTCTCTAGATTTTGAGGTCCTGTCATAATCCAGCAAAGAATTCTAACCTTCTGAGAGAGGTTTTTAGCAATGTCTGTGTTCTCATCTATTAAACAAAAAAATTTTAAGTAATATTTATTTACATATATGTAAGATCCAAATAAATTATGCTGAAGACATTTTCTTAAACAACTTCAAAGAACCACCCCACCCCTGCCCCCCTTCTATTTACCTAGCTACCATTAGTGATTTAACTGAAAGAAAGCAAAACTCAACATAATGTGAACTGATGTTCTGATTTATTGGTTTCATGTCAATCTTATCCAGATCACTGGAGCTAACAAGAGCTGTCACTATGACTTAAATCCTTACTATTCTATCTGTGCTTCACTGACCAAATAGCATCAGCAATACCTGGGAGTTTGTTAGAAATGCAGCATCTCAGGTCCTACCCCACACCAACTGAATCAGAATCTTCATTTTAACAAGTTCTCTTGGTAATTCGTATGCATTTTAAGCACTGCCTTAAATAGTCTGCTTTTCACCTTCATTCTACATAGAAAGCTTCAGCTGGTTCTTAATAGAACATTGGCAAGAATTTTTTGTTGCTCTCAACAAACTCTGAAAGGCAGGAAAGATATGCTGCTTAAGTGGCAGTTCATTTCAAAGCTCACAAGAGTCCACTGTTATGAATTTCTATAAGTACCCTGAGGTGGCTTTAAAAAAGGTTTTCCTAACTACCCCAGTTCCATGAAGAGGCATTAATGCAGAGTTGAGATTACTTCTAACAATAACATACGTCATTACAAAATGCAAATCCACCAGTCAAAAAAGGAACATATGAATAGGTAGAGGTAGTATTTCCAAGATCATGTAAAGTAGTGTTTTTAAAGTATGGGCTTGCAAAGAAATGTGTAAGGAGCATGTGCCAGAATATAAAGCAGCCTTTTAATTTTTTCACTGAGGAAGTCTTGCTTCACCCTCCCCCTCAAAAAACGTCCAAAGCAGTGAATTTAAATGATTTACATCCTGGTACAAGTTGCTTATCTTGGTGCAATAGGTAACAAACAATTCACAGGCTGTCATACCAGAACCACATGTTGAGTAACAATGTACAGAGGAAGAATTCAACTATAAGATTCTAGGTCAGTGCTTGCTGAAGGACCATTTTCTATGTCCAATAGTTTGCGATCTATACTTTTATAAACATGCTAAAAATGAAATACTGAAAAATAAAATTAAAAAAATATATATAAAACACAAGCTCCAATAAGTTTTTATATTTAGATTTAGACAAAATTACCTGTCAAATTACCATAATGTTTCTAACTGTTTAATTGTGATTTTAATACTTCTTTAGTTGTGGACCAGCATGAGTTTGCAAAACCACACTTTGTGTAGCAATGTTCTAAGCAGAATCCTCAGAAAGTATATCCTTAAAGTTAATGTCAACCAGTGAGATACGAAAGCTAAGTCCTGTGAACAATTAACAGCTAAAGACATAAATTTCTAGTTAACTGATTGAGAGGGAATAGAAGGCAAGGTTGGGGCAGAGCATGAAAATATACTCATGCCCCACTGAATATCAAGAATTAGCAATCTAAAAACAGACAAAAATCACCCTATTTTCAGTCAGAGAGCAGGCACAGTTCTTATACTTGGGAGTCCAATTTCCTAGCTATACAGACATACTACATCCTGGATGGAGAGAGAAAATGGTGGAGGCAGGAATCCCCAGTATACTTCACTTAGAGCAAGAGAACTTTCTCCCACAGCACATCAAACCCTCTGTACATAGCTCCTAAGTTATAGCATCTCTTAGCATATGGCAAGTATTGGTTTGCACATGTGTCTTATTCATCCTTTTATCTCCTGTGCTAGCACATGCTTACTGCAAAGTAATTAATGAGTAATTGAAAGAAGGAGAAAGTAGTGGCTGTCAAATCCTATAGAGCAGTGCAATGGAATTTGGCTAGAACAGAGAAGAATGGGAGATAAAGCAACATCAGCAAAAACAAGAGATAATGCAGAAAATATGTCTTTAAATGAGTAGATGCTCACCAGAAGAAAGAACAAAAGGCATTGTGAAGTTTGGCTGAGTGCAGGTAGATGAGTATAACTGAAGGCCTGTTCTAGGGAAAATGCACTATAGATGGAGAGACGAAATCTGAAAAATGGTAAAGAAGGTGAACTGTTAGATTTAAGTGACAAATGAGATTGAATGGTAAGCAAAGAAAAGCATCTACCATGACTGCGTAGTTTCTGGCACAGGCGGATGGAATGAGCTATATAAAATAAGGGGTATAGGAGGTAGAGCCAGTTTTAGGAGCAGGAAGGAAAAGAAAAGGAGTTCATTTGCACACTGATTGAGAGGGAACAGAAGGCAAGGCTGGGGCAGAGTTAAGTTTGAGAGGAACAGAACTTTTAGCATACCCTACATTTTGTAGGCGCTGGAGGAGGCCAAACTAGCACAGCCTACTAGTAGTGGAGGAGTCTCAGTCCAATTGATCATTTCAAGACCCAGAGCAATGCTACAGACAGAACAAGTGCACAGTGATTGAACTGCTTTACAATAAGAACAGAGAGCACCTGCTCAGGGCTGAATCACTGTTATATAAACAGTCATACAACATAAGATAATCTGTAATAGCATGCATGTGCTTGTTAGTTCACAAAACTCAACCAAGATCTGACACCTTGCCCTACAACCTCTGCTTGAGAGGTAGAAAAGAAGTAATTTAGAGTCAGAAAGACAAGAGAAACAGCTCTTAATGAGGACCCTGATTGTTTTCAAGCTGTTTGCATTCTTTTCTGTCAAATAAACCACAAAATTTGCAGAGATCTTTGAATTGTGTTAATCCTTTCTTATAGTGTCTAGAACTGGGTTGAAGATAAAGAGAGTAAAGAAGAGATGAAAATTAAAACTATGGGGTTGATGACATCACACAGGCAAAGAAGAGTCAAAGGACAGAAACTTAGAGAAAACCTACATTTAATGGACACACAGAGGACTACTTGAGAAAGTATAGATATGAGGCCAAGAGTAAATGAAGTCATACCTAGTTTTCTAATTCCCTAGTTCTTTATGCTTCTAAAAAGGAAAAAAAGATTAGTGATACTAACTACTGATAAAATTATAAATTGAAATTTATATGTATCTCTTGCGTTTCTCTAAGAAAACATGACAAAGTAAAAACTAAGACCAAAACAAGACAATAGCAAAAACCAAAGACGCAGATATAAGCCATAATAAAATTAGACTAAATAAAAATTTTCAGATATAAATCTAGTCTGAAAAGGTTTGCCTTTCACCAAATTATGGTTTCTGAACTGTTTCTACTAAAAAATAAATTCAAAATTAATATTTTACTACCTAAATACATCTGGGTTTTAGCAATTTCTTTCTGAAGTAAACTGAGAATTGTCATTTAATGTCTGGAATTAAGATCACTTTTATCAAAAGACATACTGTGATATTACACAGTTTATATAACTCTTTCCAATTCTTTCAGTACTTACATAGACTGAAAAATACTGTTTAATACTGAAAAATACTCCTTAATAAAGTAAACCATACCTTTATGTTGGCTAGCATCTGCATTGAAGTTTATCTCTCCTTGTAGATGATTCTGTCCATTATCATCTGAATGCCTAGCATGAGGATCATTATGAAGAATCTTAGGCTGGGTGTCATCCTGTTCTCCCAACAAAATACTAAATAGCTGAGAACATAAAACAAATCCAACTGCTGATCCAGAGAGGAAGATTAAAAAATTCAGCCAAGATTTAGAGGCCATTTCCCAAAAGTATATTTCTGTAAGAAAAAAATTAACAGGATGTTGTAAATAATAGAGCATTATACATACCAAAAGTAAAAAGTCTAATAACTTTTAGCTACACTGGAAAGTTTCATATAAGAGAACATACCTAGGATTATTTAACTTTTATCTATGAATTTATCCCTCTATTTGCTGCTAAAACAGCAGCACATTATGGACAAGTCAATAAATGAATAATCATTGTTAGGGTGGGACATGGGTAAATACAGGTATGGGAAAATATGATCAGAATTACTTGAGGAGCATTTAAAAAATATAGACTTCCAGGCTCAACAGCTGAGCTTTCAGATGCCAAGTGCTGGGACAACTAAAATTTATATTTTTACTTTATTTTTTAAGAAAAAGCTTTGTATTATTGTTTTTTACAAAAACAACAAAGAAACAAGCAAAAAAGCACTGCATGAAGGAAGAAATCACTCTAAATCCCAGAAACAACTTTTGGTGAGTATCATTACAGATAGAATAACATCTTTAAGAATAACAGGGACAGAGATAGAAGGAGAGATAATTATAGCTAACATTTTAGTCCTGTATTAAGAGCTTTACACGAATTACCTTAAACCATAAGCTAAGGATCATTCATCTCATTTCATCAGTAACCTTCTCAGGGTTACACTAGCCATCTGAATCAAGAGTTCAGACTCTTGCCCTGGCAGGGTAGCTCAGAAGGTTGGAGCATTGTTCTGTACACCAAAAGGTTGTGGGTTCGATTTCTGGTCAAGGTACATACCTAGGTTACAGGTTTGATGTCCACTTGGGGAACCTACAGGAGGTAACAGATCAATGTTTCTCTCTCCCTTCCTCCCTCTCTCTAAAATCAATAAACATATTCTTGGGTGAGAATTTAAAAAAAAAAAAGAGTTCAAACTCTTTGCTATTTTACTATAGTTTTAAAGAATTTGTATTGTACTAGTCATGCTATTTTAAAGGTTTAACATACTGTTAGATTTACTTGAATTTATGAAAAAAATGGAAATTAAATAAATCTAAACAAACTTTGAACATCAGCTAAACATTTCTCACATGACCTCCCTCTTTTAAATGACCACCCTGAAGATAAAGATTATATAAAACAACTGGAGCCATGTATAAAACTTGTATGACTAAAAACTAAATAATGCTTATTTTTTAAAAAAATCAAATAAGACCTAACTAAAAAATGGGGAGAAAGACTATGTTCATAGATTAGAAGACTTAACATAGTAAGGATGTCAATTCTCCCTGATTGGATACACAGGTTTAATGCAATTTCTATGAAAAATCCCTTCAAGATTTCTTGTATAGACAAAATTATTCTAAAATTTATATGTTAAGGCAAATGAGCTAGAATAGCTACAACAATTTTCAAAACGTAGAATAAAGTGGGAGGAATCAGTCTACCTGAGTTGAAGATATCACATAACAACTGAAATTAAGACTATATAGTACTAGAGTATAAGACTCATGGATCGGTAGAACAGGATGACCAAATAGACCCACATAAATATATTCAACTGATTTTTGACAAATGTATAAAAGCAGCTGAGTGGAGGAAAGATAAGACTTTTCAATAAATGTTGCTGGATATCTGTAAGCAAAAAAATAAACCTCGACCTAAGCCTCACACCTTATACAAAAATTAACTCCAAATGGATCCTGGACATGTAAAATAAGCAACTAAAAACTTTTAGGGGAAAAAAACAAAAGAAAATCTTGATCTAGAAGTAGGCAAAGAATTCTTAGACTTGACAGAAAAAGCACAATCCATAATAGGAAAAAATTGATAAATTGGACTTGATGAAAATTAAAACTTGTGCTCCGCAAAAGACGCTACTCAGAGACTGAAAAGACAAGCTAAACTGGAAGAAAATATTTGCAAACCACATATCTAAGAAAAGAACTAGTATTTAGAATATGTAAAAAATTCTTAAAACAAACAGCAAAAAACCCAAACAAAAGCCAAATTAGAAAATGAGAACAAGACAAGAACAGATATTTCACTGAAGAGGACGTACAGATGGCAAACAAGCAAATGAGAAAATGTTCGATTTCATTTGCCATGAGAAAATGTTCGATTTCATTTGCCGTTAGAAAAATGCAAATTAACACTAAAAAGAAATATCTCTACAAACCCATGAGGATGGTTGAAATAAAAAACAGTGACTCCACCAAATCCTGGCAAGAATATAGAGAAACTGGATCACTATATATTGCTGGCGGGAATGTAAAATGATGTCTGGCCACTATGGATCAAAGAACTATGTGGAGAAAAATATGTTTTGACTCATGAAACAAATCTAACTTCTTATCAAAGTGAATTACTCTAGCACAAAATGACCAAACAAATTTGAATGATATGCCCCCAAACTGGTGAAGCAACCCTTACCTCCTAGAGTTTTAGAAAAACACACACACACACACACACAGAAAAAAGCTCAAAGACAAATCTCTACTTGCACCTGCCCAAGGTCCCAGCTCCCCCAGCTACTTACTCTCTGGAGTAGCTAAATGGCTACTTAGAAACTATCACCACCAGCAACAAAAATCTCTAGCTCAAATTTTAAAGGAAATATCCAAATGGCGCATAAAACAGTCATCAACACGTGGAAGGTAATAAAAAGATTTCCATCAATTTTTAAGCAAGATTAGCTAAAATTGATTTTTAAATGAATAAACAGAAATACATGGAACCTACATAAAAATCTTTAAGTGGGAAAAAAATTAAACACAGGATGCAAAAGGTAGGTGAAAGTACAGTTCTAAATACTGCTTGAAAAAAATATTAGGAAACTATATAGAACTACTTTATAGTCTCTGAGATTGAAGAGATTAAATCAATTATTTAGATATAAAAGACAAACAATAGAGCGCCAACCAAGAGAAAACGTATTTCCCCAAAAAGAATAGAACGAAATAGAAAAAAATGTCAGATATAGTAAAAGAAAATACCCTGAAATGAGGCCAAGCATCTAAGTATTAAAGGTTTCATATAAAACCCAGAAAAACCTAACATAGATGGATCAGTACTGAGAGAGATCCTGAACTTTACACTTAAAATCAAACAAACAAACCACCCATAAAAACTCTAATTACTCAGGCCAAGAAAACTAGTCAAAGTCAAAACATTAGGCAGAACTATAAAGCAAAAAATATTAGGCGATTATCTTCTCTTTATCATTATATGCAAAACAAAACAAAACAAAAAAACCCAAGTAGGCCAAGAGTCTTAAGTTATCAACAAACTGTCATTCAAAAATCAAGATAACAGGAAGACATTTTCAAATATGCAATGATTCAGTACTCCTATATCCTTGGTACACTACTTACATAAAAATATATTGCCCTAGCTGGTTTGGCTCAGTGGTTAGTGTCAGCCCTCAAAGTGAAGGGTCCTGAGTTTGATTCCAGCCAAGGGCATATACCTAGGTTGAAGGCTCAATCCCTGGCCCTGGTCAGGCATGTGTGGGAGGCAACCAAACGATGTCTCTCTCTCACATTGATGTCTTCCCCCCCCCCCATCTCTCCCTTTCTCTCCCTTCCACTCTGAAAGTGATGGGAAAAATATCAAGAATTTTTTAGAAATTTTAAAAAGAAAGATATAATTCATCTGAAAGTTAAATTGAGATTAAAAAAAAAAAAATTACAAATGAAATCATTCAATGAAAGGGTTAGCATACAACATGAAAGTTGTAATCCTTTCCCATGTAAAACTGTGGAGTAACCCTGTGTGGTAATTATGAAACAAAACATAAATGTTATTTTCCTGGAAAGAAAAGCTACATAGAATAAAGAAATAATAATTTAACTATAAGACACAGAGGCAGAAAAGGAATATCATGTAAATGAAAATGGAATGGGGGGCTGGAGAGAATATGCTAAGTACTCTGATTTCATTAGAGGGGTAACTCAGAGTTGTTTACGTTTAATTATAAAAATCTTCAAATGCATACAAAAGTGTAGCAATGAACCCCCATATATCCATCACACAAATTGAATTATAATAAAAATATGCTATATTTACTTCATTTATTATTTTGTCTATTGATTATAGAATTTTAATGCTTATCTCAGACATCAAGTCACCTCATCTCTACATACTGTAATATACATCTCCAAAAATATGGACATTTTCTTACAAGCCACAATGCCATTATGAAACACCAACAAAATTAACAAAAATTCGCCCGGCCGGGCGTGGCTCAGCGGTTGAGCATCGACCTGGGATCCAGGCGATCGGGGTTCGATTCCCGGTCAGGGCACATGCCTGGGTTGCGGGCTCGATCAATGACTCTCTCATCATTGATGTTTCTATCTCTCTCTCCTTCCCCTTCTCTCTCTCTGAAATCAATAAAGATATTAAAAAAAAAAAATGAACAAAAATTCTTTGAACTCAATCAAACCATAGTCTAATAAAATTTCCCCAACTGTTTTCTACAATCAAATTGCATCAATAAACTAACAAATGTCTATTTACAGTTGGGTTTATTCAAATCAGGATTCAAACTATATCCACATTCACAGATAAAATGAAAAAACAAGAGACCACATTACATAACAAATAGCTATTAAACATGAAAACCCAAATGAAACACACATTTCTGTTAAAAAAGCAAATTATCAAAGCTGACTCAAGATATACAACCTAGCCATGGCTGGTGTGGTTCAGTGGGTTAAGCATCATCCCATGCACCAAAAGGTCACTGGTTTGATTCCCAGTGGTCAGGGCACATGCCCGGGTTAAGACTCAATCCCCAGTGCGGGGCATGCAGGAGGCAGCCAGTTGATGTTTCTCTCTCTCTCTCCCCCCTCCTCTATGAAATCAATTTTTAAAATTTTTTTTAAAAAGGATATAAAACCTAAATGGGCAAATAACCACTGAGGAAATAAAGAATGCTGTCAAAAAGTCAGACTTTAAAAATGTCCAGGCTTTTCCTGGATATTCCAATCTCCCCCCAAAAACGTAATTTTTAGGCTACATAAATCATTCCAAAAAATTAAGTAGTAGATCTTGACCAATTCTTCTTTTATGTAAAAGCTTGATAGCAATATATAACAAAGTGAATCCTCAATATAGATAGCATAGAAAACTTCAGTTCAATCTCACTCTAAAATAATACATTATCAAAGAGAATGCAGCCCAAACATTAGTGGTCATCTTAAGTTGGATTCTGTGGAAGCAAACTCTGAGATGAGGCATTTTTATGACAGTGACTTACTAGAAAATATTCCCTGGAAAAACTTATAGGGAAGTAAGACAGGGAAGGGAAGAAAGCCAAGCAAGGGTAAAATACCAAGCAGTCTCATGGAGGATAATTTTAGCTCAATTTTGCAGGGTGCTTCTTGAGGTAATGTAGGCTAGACCTCAAAGTTGTACCCATACAGCCAATCACTAGTTAAGGGCTGTTCTCAAGAAACAAATTTCCCACACTCTTCCACAGCCTGTATATTGGCAAAGTATACTCTGGCAGTGTGAGGGCAGCTCTACAACAAAGAACCTTATGAGATAAACACTGGGAGTGAAAACATACTAGCAGCCTGAGAGCAGAAAGGAGATACAGGCCTATGGACAGAGTATTTGCATAATTTACCACAGTGACTTCAGGAGAGAGGAAATTAAAATCCACTTGGTTTAGATTTCCACTATGGGAACCTTCAAAAGGTTCAGGAATGAATCATTTAGTTCAATCATCCTACAGTGAAGACTACTGGTGATAAGCCCAAGGCTGTGTACAGAGATTTCAATTAATTTTTTGGCATCTACTCTAAAATATTAAAAGCCAACTAGGATTCACCACATATTTTAAGGAAAGCCTCTAATTTGAAAGAAAAAGACCAAACTAGACAAATTTAAAGCAATGAAAACTAAAAAACAAAGAAAACTATAATTAATATCCTGAGACAAAAAAATTGTGATCTCATTTTATTCATAAAATAAAAGCAAGTTACAAACTTTTTAAAAAAAATTCTGAGAACAAAAAGAACTCCTACAAATTAAAACTTAAGAAAATCAAAACTCAATAAAACAGCTAGAGGATAATGTTAAGAAAATTGCCCCAAAAGTGAGCAAAGCAAACAGACAAGGTAATGGAAAATAAGAGAGAAAACTGATAACTAAAGATCGGCGTGGAGGTGCAGATAAAAGAAGGACAAAGACATCAACAACCAAATATTTCAAGAAAGTTTCCAGACTGAAAAGATCCAATGATACCAAGCACAGTGAATAAAAAGACCCATAAAAATATATTATCAAGAAACTTCAGAATACTTGGGTCAAAGAAACCATTCTGTAAGCTTTCAGAGAAAGAGACAAAAGGCTATATACAAGAGATTAGGAATTAAATGGTTTTTTACTTTCACATAGCAACAATGAAAGCTAGAAAGCAATGTAGAAATGCCTTAAAAATTCTGAGGAAAAATTATTTCAAATCTAGAATTTTATACCCAGCCAGACTATCCAAAAGTATGCGGGATGAATAAAGATATTTTAAAGATATGACAGACTTTGTTTAGATCAATATTCATTGTATCATACTGTGTCTATTTGAAAGCACTAGTAGTATGGCACTGATACAGAAATGTTAAGCAAGCTGTTTGAGATGCAGGTCTGAAGCCTGGGAAAACATTCACAATTGGTTATCTGTACTCATCTGTATATTTGGATTAAAAAATTTTAAATGACAGTCAAATCTAAAATATGATCTAGCAAATAAAAAAAAGTAACAATGAATTATTATTCAATGTAAAGAATATTCTTCTAAGTGCTTTAATTTACTTAGTCATTCCACAATATGAAACAGGATAAAAGAGTTTGTAAATTCCTAATACTTTTGTTTGCCATGTGGCCCTGTGCTACAAAAAACTCAAAAGACAAGTTAAGATTTTCTTTAGCATATTCCCTTCTTTGCCTTCAAAATGTATTTCAGTGACTCTATTCAATCTAATCTAAGGAAACATTCTCAATAAAAAATTGAAAAGCATTTATGGCCCTGGCGGGTGTGGCTCAGTTGGAGTGTTGTCTCATGCGCCAAGGGGTCATGGGTTTGATTCCCAGTTAGGGCACATGGCCAGGTTTCGGGTTCAATCCCCAGTCAAGCAAGGGCACATATGGAAAGCAACTGATTGATGTTTCTCTCTCACATTGATGTCTCTCTCTCTCTCCCTCCCTCTAAAATAAAAAACATATCTTTGGGTGAGAATTTTTAAAAAAATAAGCATGTGTGAACAGTTACTACGCATATAAACCCTCAAGTATTTGCTAAATAAAATATTCATAACCAAAAATCAGAATCAATAAAGGGAAAATGACATAAACTATGGTATAATCACTGCATAGAATATCATACAATCACTAAAATTTTTTGAAGCTTACATGAAAACATGACTAAAACGCAAATGGAAAAAAAAGGATGCAAAGCTTTATATACAGTGTTATTCCAACTGTGTGTGTTAAAAAAAGCTATTCTAAAAAAAAAAAAAAATTACACCAAAATAGTAACAATTTCTAATTTTAGAGGTGGGATTTGCAGCAACTAAGATGGTATTCCTTTCCATATTTTTCCAAATTGAGTTTAATGAGTATACATTACTTGTGCAGCTCTCAAAAATGTTGGTCTCGGGATCCCTTTAAACTCTTAATTAGTGAGGGCCTCAAATAACTTCTGTTTATATGGGTTTTATCTATTCATTAGATTTTTATTAGAAATTAAAACTGTAAAGTTTTAAATATTTATTTATTTATATATAGTAAGGATAAACCCTGTACCTGTTAATATAAATAACATTTTATGGAAAATAATCTATATTTATTTCCTAAAAATATTAGTGAGAAGAGTTGTACTGATTTAAATTTTTGCTAATTTCAATATCTGGTTTAATAGAATACAGCTGGATCTAGAATTTCATATCTCCTTCTGCATTCAATTTCTTGCAATATATTGTATAGCTTCTTAAAAAACCCTGCCTGTATATTTGTGAGAGAACGAGTGAAAAAAGCAAGAAACACCTTAATACTAGTATAAATAATTTTTACTTTATGAGCCTCTAAAAGGGTCTAGAGCTCACTTTCCCTGGGCCACACTTTGAGAATTGCTGCATTATTTTAACTAAAAACTTTTCCCTCCAAAAACATTGAATGGTGGCTAGCAGTTTGCTGGATCATGAAATAAGCAGAAGGGAGGTTTGAAATTTCTGATTTCTGGGTGAACAGAACCCCAAATGGAACGGTCCATGTTCAACCTCTCTTCTCAACACAAAGAGTAATGTTTAAAGTAGGGAAGCAAAGTTTTTCCTTAGTTCAGTACACATTTCATTTGTGAACATGAGAAATTCTGGAAAGGGGTGTGGGGGGTGAACTAAGCCTACCAGCCCCACTGTGGAGGGGTCAATGGGGGGGGGGGAGGAATGGGATACCTATAATACTTTCAACAATAAAGAGAAATTTTAAAATAAATAAATAAATAAAAACAAAATACAAGATTTTAAAAATTTGATAATGTAAAAATTATTCTAAATGCTGTTTGGAAAAATAAACATGTGAGTATACTGGGAAATTCTTGAAAGGTGCATTGAGAGTTGGAGGGTAGATTAGGTCTACCAGATATTGAACAGTGGTATAGTAATAAAAATAGTTTTATATTCAGGTCAAACAGGCATATCAATATATCTGTGCATCTGTTAAAAACAATATTTAAATGTGTGTCTTAATTAATACTAAAGACATAGTGCTGAGAAACTTTTTCTCTACAACCAGACTGTCACAAAGTATATCAATGATATTACATACATCCTACTCCTGCATGGATGATGGATCATTAATGAAACAGAAAAAGCCTCAATTTCCAAATTACAATCAAATAAGGGTTTCTCAGACATAACATTCCACATTTACCTTAACTTTGTAGTCTTCAAGGCAACAGGACTCTGAGTGGGCTTCTTAGCCTAGGCCTGATGTTAATTAACTCCTTGACACAGTCTCCCCGTGCTTTAAACCTATCAAATATTGATTCATTTAAATTTTACCTAAACTATACCCTTCAAAACCCTATAATAATTCTGTCCCTTCTTTATTTAGTGAAATGCTGGCAATTTCTCTGATGTTTAGTCTCCCTCATAGCAGCAAGTTAATTAACCTACCTTTGTAAGCCCAAAGATATCCGTGGTGGTTTATATCAGATCAAAATAATCTACTAAAAAAACAAGTACATATGGAAATTTAATACGTAAAATACATAGCATTTCAAATCAAGAAAAAGATGGCTTATTCAAGAAATGATACTGAATTAATCTTTTGGGAAAAAGTAAAAAGCAACAAACTGGATCCCTACCTTTCTCTTTCAGATTTCAGATGTTCCTAAGATTTCAATATTTAAAAAATAAAATTAAAACAAAACTAGAAGAAAACATCTTTTTACATTTTTACATAATGAATTAAGCTCTTCCCCAAACTCAAAAGCTATGACTATAGAAAAACTGTATGAGATTATTCATTGGGTAAATTTCTGGCAGTGAAATTGCTGGTTCAAAGGTATGTTTCTATATTAAATATTCAAAACAGTCTATACAGGAAAAAAATAAGTATCATAAAGAGAAAAACAAAAGATCAACCTAACATAAAACAGGATTTACAGATAAAGAAAATACGATGGTCAAGGATGTTCAAATTTCATTCATATTAAAGAAAGGTATATTAAATGGAGATACTATTTTTAACCTATCATACTAACAAATTTAAGTTTAGTAGCACCCAGTATAGACACAGGTATGAGAGAAAACTGGCACTCATACATTCTTTCTCACAATATTTACCGTCCTTTGGAAGGGGAGTTTGGCAATATATGTATTTTTTATCCTCACCTGAGGATATGTTTATTGACTTTAGAGAAGAAAGGGGAGAGAGAAACATTGATCCCGCACGTGCCTCTACTGAAGATTTAACCTGTAACCTAGGTATGTGCTCTGACAGGGAATCAAACCCGAAACCTTTTGGTGTATGGGACAATGCTCCAACCAGCTGAGCCACCCACCTGGCTAGGGCTGGAAATATCTTTTAAAATTTTTAAATAAATATGCCCCGACCCATCATTTTATAATCTGAAATTTCTCTTACAGACAGTCTGAAAGATATTCATGGCAGCCACAGCTATGTTTGTTTAATGACAAGGAACTAGTTAAAATATAGTATAATCCACACCATTGAATACTCTGCAGCTGTTAAAAACAATGATCCATATGCACTAATATGAAAAATCTTTGCTCTTCTAGCAAAGATTATCACTTTTTGTTAATAAGGTAAAACAAACCCAAACTGAAATCATAAAAATAATAAATAAAATACACAAAAAAGAATATGTTTTCTTTCCAGTCTCTACACCTAGTTTTCCCCAAAGGTAACTACTATTGCTTCCTGTGTATCCTTGGGGAAAAAAGTAAAGCCTGTATCAGCATATATGTATGTACATCTTTTGATTTACATCAAAGAGATGATGCTCTATATTCATTAGTCTTCACTTTACCTTTCTTACTTATCTCCTCTCATAACACAACCTCATTTAACAAACCGTGTAAGATAAAAGATTTATTTTTTAAGACAAAGCACTACAGTCTGTATAGTATGATTGCATTTGGCTTTTCAAATGCTTCTGTATATATCTAAAATTCTGGAAAGATATGTACAGTAGCCCCCCCCACTCCACAGTTTCACTTTCCATGGTTTCAGTTACCTGCAGTCCAAAAATATTAAATGGAAAATTCCAGAATAAACAATTCATAAGTTTTAAAATGCCCACTGTTCTAAGTAGCATGATGAAATCTCGAGCCATCCAGCTCTGTCCCACCCAGGACATGAATCATACCTTTGTACACCATCTAGGCTGTATATGCTCTCCTCCAGTGAGTCAGTTAGTAGTTAGGTATTCAGATCCACTGGTATTGGTATGTAAGTGCTTATGTTCAAACAATCCTTATTAATAATGGCCCCAAAGCACAAGAGTAGTGTTGCTTTTAAAGAGAAGCCGTAAAAAGTGCTTCCTTTAAGTAAAACAGTATGTATGTATGTATGTATGTACGTTTAGTGAAAAACAGCATATATAGGCATACCTTATTTTATTGCACTTTGCTTTATTGTGCTTCACAGGTGTTGGATTTTGTTTTGTTCTTTTTACGAATCAAAGGCAAAACCCTCCACCAGCAAAAACTGACTTTATTGCAATGATCTGGAACTGAACTCGCAATATCTCCAAGGTATGTATGTCTAACAGGGTTCGGTACATTCCAGTTTCAGACATCCATTGGAGATCTAGGAACATATTCCTCATGGGTAAGGTGGAAGTACTGTATACAAAAAATTTAACAAGGGAACTAAGACTAGGTGGCATGGGCAGGAAGGACAAATTTATTTTCATTTTATAACCTTTTTATGTTTTAATTTTTAAATCAAGTACACACCTATTACTTTTCTGACAAAAATTAAGTAAAGGTAGGTTATTTTATATAGGGAGTGAAATAATATAAGAAAAATTAAACTGTACTAATTTTCCCAAATTTGTTATACAAACAGACTCTTTTCAGACTTCTCCAAGTTTCAGACTCATATACACACAAAACATTTCTACCTGGACCATAGGCATCTCAAATTCAACATGTTCAAAAGTGACTTATTGCCTTCCTCCCTTAAGCTTGCTCATCTTACCTAATTTACTGGTAATTACCTAAATTACTAACCAATAGATTCCTATTTCACTAGGAGGCATTTGATTATTTGAATTAAGAATTAGGGAGACATTACCACTCTATGTACCCTTACCCCACATCCAATTACCAAATATTGCCAATTTTATTTCCTAAGTATTTTTCTAATCCACCCTCTCCTCTCATTTCTACTACTTGTCCTATTTCAGACCCTCCTCTCCCCCCTAAAGTACTGCAATATTTCACCAGTCTCCCTGACCCAAGCGCTATCTCTCCTCAACTTATCCCCATTCTGTCACCAGAATGACCTATCTAAAGTGAAAAGTTGACTATGTCACTCCATGAATCCTCCATGGAACCCCACTGCCTACAAGACAAAAACTAAGTCCATGATAAGGTCCTCCATGGCCTAGACTCTATCCATGTTTCCAGCTTCATATTTCAATACTCCATGCCTTATAACTTATGCTTCAGCATTCCTGAAATGTCTACAGTTTGCTAAATATCCCAATGCAATTAGTCCCTCTATTCCTATTGTCCTCTCTATCTACACAACAAACATCCTCTTCTCTCCACCATCTAGGCCCCAACTTAGGTTAGTCTCATTAAGCCAAAGTTTCTTAACTTGGCACAATTGACACCTTGAGCTGAATAATTCTCTGTTGTGGGGGCTGTTCTGTTTTCCGTCAGATGTTTAGCAACATCACTGGCCTATACTCATTAGATGCCAGTAGCACTCCCCCCAGTTGTGACACAGAAGTTTCTATTTGCAAGGAATACACTTCCTATTTTCACACATGATAGATTTTTGGCATGTACTGGACATTGAATTAGCTGCAATGTGAAAATTTTAATACATCTTAGATACACATTTAGATCGTAAGATAAAATGCCACTTCCCTTTTTATGGAACAATTCTCCATTTTTCTGTCTTCATTCCTTTAAAAGATTAATGACCTTAATCTCACTGAATTTTGTGCAAAAGAATTTTGTCATACCTTTCAATCTTGCTAGTTTGTACACTAGCCTTTTTACTCAAATCTCAACAAATCTTCTAAAAGCCACAGTTATACTGGGAAGCTTAAAATTTTAAGTGAATCTGAACTGAAGTTCAGCATGGTTGTCCACTTTCCATCTAAGGTTTGTTTATACCTGCACGTCACAAGAATTCCAATCAATGATTTTACCACACAAAGACTATTTTAAATTACCATGGTTTGTAAAGTTCATAAGCTGTATATAATGCAACTTTTGTCTTAGTGAGCACAAGTTAATATACAAACAGTAAAAGGCATGTCTAGTGACAAACTTTTTTATTTCCATGACTAGGTGAACATTAATTCATTGTATGTACTCCTAAATAAGTTTGTGATAAAATTCTAAGAATTCTAAGAATTTCTGAATACTCAAGTTACTCAGAAATATATAATCTATACCAAAAAAGCCTATTTTGAAAACACCATACCTACCTTTAAATGGGTAGTAACCACAAAATATTTTAAAATGCTGAGTCCTAAGTAAAAAGGTTCATTAAAACATAAATTCCAGGCAAATTTAAGAGAGACATTTAATAGTTATCCAATAGTACTGAAAAACCATACTCCTTTCCTGTGAAGAACTTTAAATGAGTCATACTTTCCTAACTCACTGTTTTACTTAACATATGGTAAAAAGAGTTAACTGTTTGGTAACTTGAAACTTTATATTCACTTAAATTGCACGTCAATATATACTAAGGCTGGCAGCAAATAAGTACAATTTGCTTATATACTATACTTACAACACATAGCATCCTGCGCACAAAGCTCATTCGACATTTATCTGACAAGGGTGTGAAAAGTTGCCTAAATACCTCTTAAAAACTCGATTCCCACTGTCTTAACTTACACCAGAATTAAACAACTTGAAATCACGCACACTTTTTCAAACTGGCACCCATGCATAGCTATCTGTTCTATGCTCAACTTTTAGTAAATGAACATATTTCTGTCCCTTACACATTGGCCTAATTATTCATTCTGATGCATTCAAGTTCTAACTTTTGTAACTAACTTTTACATTCATAATGAAATCAATTCATGGTTAGCATAAGAGTTTCCCATCTGAAAAGCATAAAAAGGATATACCACAATATCTATAATGAATTTAGAGGACTAGATTATAAATCTGGTCAACATTTCCGGAGGGTGTTGACTATGTGTTATGTTAAAAAATATAATAAGGGAGAGCGTAAGAGCTAGGGAAAAATAAATCCCCAGCCCTAAATTACGTCCATCTTTTATCCAAATTCAAAGCTGTACGGCCAACTTGTCAGCATCTACTAATCAAATCACACTTGGGAAAGGGGAGAGGGAAGGAAAAAAACCCTCTTTTCTTTCTCCTCCACGCGGCAAGTGCTTAAAGCAAAGCAGGCTAGGTCATCCCGCCAAGGCAGAGGAATTTAAAAACATGTATTTGTCACAGACAAACCTGATGCTCCAAGAAAGCCCGCAGGAAGTCCCCGGCACTGGTGGAAGGCGCCCACTCGCTGGGCACTCAGGCGGCGCGGCAGCCCGGCGGCTCTCGCGGAAGGTGCCCACACCTGAGCCGCATGTCCCGCTCGACCCCCAGGTCCGAGGGGGCGGGGAGGGCACCGCGGGGCACGACCGTTAAGTGGTCCCGCCGTAACCCTAGCCCAGGGCGCAGCTGGCGTCTCGCCGTTGCCGCCCGAACGCAGGAAGCGCGCGAGGAGGTGAGAGGCGCGAGTGGGCAAAAGGGAAGGACCACGGCTAAGGAAGCAACAATTCAACAAAATAGCGGCCGGGGAGCAGGCGGACCCAACCGCAGCGCGCAGAGGCGCCGGCAGCAGGAAGTGCCCGCGCCGCCCTCAGGAGCTCGCACGTCC
This sequence comes from Miniopterus natalensis, assembly GCF_054644295.1. NCBI lineage: Eukaryota > Metazoa > Chordata > Mammalia > Chiroptera > Miniopteridae > Miniopterus > Miniopterus natalensis. The sequence goes on along the minus strand of NC_142090.1, from coordinate 62,799,353 downwards.
CCAGCCCCGGCGGCGACTCCCAGACACCTGTTTAGCCGCGCCCGGGCTTTGGTTCACCCTCCAGGCTCCCCCCACACGCACACTCCGAGAAGGGGAAGGGCGAGAGGCACCGAGACCTTGGACTCGCAGCCTGAGGGCGCCTCCGCCGGCCGTACCTGACATCAACTGCGGCTCCCTCTCGCCCCTCCTGGGGGGCGGAGAGGACGACACAAGACCGGCGACCTTCCCTCTACTCGGCAGCCGCAGAAGTGGCTCACGGCCGCTACCCGGGGCCGCCCGCTGCCGCCTAGATTTTTCCCCCGCAGCAGCGGCGGCGGCGGCCGAGGGGGGCCCAGTGCCCGCTCCCGCCCTCTTGCTCCGCCCCTCCCCGCAGCGTGTCCAGGCCACGGCCCGCTGAAGGCGCAGGCGCCACCCAGGGGTCTCCTAGCGGTGACGTCGTCGCTGCTGCACCAGCCCCAGGGAAGAGCGGAGGGAGACGGGGGCTGGGTGGGCGGGGCTACGGCGACGTGCGGGCGCGGGGATTGGCCGCCGAGCGCACGCCCCGCCCTCCTGCGAAGGTCGTCTGGGAAGTCGGGTTTTCTGTGAGCAGCCGTCGGAGTCCCCTGGCCGCTCTTCGCTGCCGGCCTTCACCTCCCTTTTCGTGCCGTCGGGTCTTGTACTCCTTCCGGACCTTGAGATGGACTACAACAAAGAAACAGCAGGGACTGAGCCTGGGGCGCCTCACGGACCTTTGTGTAAGGGCAGGATCCAGCCCTGCAGGGTCTTGACTTCTGGCCTGCTCTTACCCCTCCCCCCCCCGCACCCCCATACTCTCTTTACCCAGTATCTTTCTGGCCTTAATGAAAGGAGATACTGTATGCAAACGAGTGCTGGGCAACCAGTTCTGTGAACTAGGAACAAAATTCAGTTAATGATAGCACCACGAAGCCCTCTGTAGGCACCCGTGGTCTTTGGTTCTGCCATTACTTCAGTGCTGTCGGGCAGTGGCAGGAGGAGTTTCCTCGGGGCTTTGCAAAATTTAACTTTCCTTTAGTTGGCAAAAGGACATTGACTCAGAAATCTATCTTTGCATTAGAGGGAGGAGCCTGCGAGCCACGGAGGCAACCTCAAAGCAGTCAGGAGGCGGGGTAAGGTCTTGGCTTTATTGGGGTTAACCATCGTCTGCAAGGCCTGACTTGAAGGTGAGAAAGCTGCCTTGCTTCATGTAAATGCTCTCCTAAGGCAGTTCTTTAGTGGCTTTCAGCACAGCTGTCAGGAGTGTAGGCTCTGCGCTGGAATCTTGGTACCTCCACCTATTGTGTAATCTTGGCAATTTACTGAACAACTTGCCTGGGAGAAATAAACAGCATGTGTAAGTTGTTGTTATTTTTCCTTTAATTTGTTTAGATTTAACTTAATGTAGTCTCCCAAGATGTGCCATTAATAGATCCGAAAGAACCTTCCAAAAGGATTTTAAAACATCTAGTGATTCTTATCCAAACCTGTCATTTTTTATTTATTATTATTATTTTCAGTCCTCACCCAAGAATATTTTTTCCGTCGCTTTTCAGAGAGAGTGGAAGGGATAGAGAGAGAAACATCGATTGGCTGCCTCCCTTACAGGGACTGAGCCTGCAACCCAGGTGTGTGCCCTTGGCTGGAATCGAACCCGGGATCCTTCAGTCCACGGGCTGACGCTTTAACCACTGAGCAAAGCCAGCTAGGGCAAAACTTCTCATTTTTCAGATGAGAAAACTGAGGTCAGAAAGATAGGCCAGTGCTAGAAGTACAAGTACTGTATCCTGATGTCCAGATGAGCGCACTCTTCCTGGCCCACGCCCCCAGGCTTCTCTCCCATACCTCCTTACCTCCATCCTCTCTTCCCCAGCCTTCCCTTCCACAGCGGCTGTAAAACAGGGAAAGGAGACCCCTCAGATGCCACAGTGTTCCAAACAGAAAGGAAAGGAAAGCATAAAATCTCAGGATTTCTTATCTCGGTTTAATTTTATTGAAATTTATAATGAATAAGGAATAACATTTTTCCAGTGAGCAAAGATAAGAAACCCATCCAAGGATAAGTTCAGCCGCAGCATGTCTAAGAAAATTACTGGCAACCAGGAATGTTGATATGAAGAATACCAGATGAAGTTAACCCCTCCCACTCTCTTGGGTATTTTTAAAAATAACTACTATTTTGATGAAAAAAATACTATTCAAACAAATACAAACAGGGTTTTTTTCCAAATTTCATACTTCGGAGAGAACCATTTTTAAAAATTCATGTTATATTCTTCCATATATCTCTAAGAGTAATAAAGAAAAATACATAGACATATAAGTACAATACTTCGTAAATTGGATCTTATGTACACAGTTCTTTTCTCACTGAACAGTATATCACGAATAACATCATTAAAAGAAGTTGCAAAATGTCCATTAAGTGGATATATCATGATTTATCTAACCAGTATTATATTGATTGACATTTATGTTTTTTCCCCACATGTTTACTACTTTAAATAAGTCTTTGATGAACTTCCTTATGCATGTCCCTTTGCACAACTGTGCAGTTAGCTTTTGGTACAGATTACTAGAAGTAATTTTTGTCAGCTGATGCTTCAACATTATCAACTAGAAAAAAGTGTGTGGCTACTTTGAAAAATATACTTTATATGTGGGACTCAAAGCAACTAGAGTCTCCCACTCGAAACACAGATAAAGCTCAGACAGTATTGTCTGTCTGGTGTGGTGTTTCAATGATCTGTCAGAGCTCTTTGGACCAGAATAGTGAGTGTCGAGTCTCCTTGGAGCAGGGTGGTTCACACTGGTAGCTCTTAAAACCAATATCCTTTTTCCCTTGCTAGCAGAATTCTGATTTTTTTTTTCCAGGGTGACAATATGTCCCGTTAAAAATCTTTACTTCCCCAGGCTTGTAAACTATGGTTGGCCTTTGGCCTTCAACAAAATTAAAGTAGATGTTTCTAAGGAGGTGCTCAAAGCTTTATGGAAGAAATGTTCATTTACCCATTGGACCTGTATCCATTCTTTTTCTTACCTGGAGCAATGGCATGATGCTGCAAGTGGAGCACCATAGTTCAACCATAATAACAAAAACCCCATACCCTATTAATAGTGTAAGAAGTCAGAGATGCCTGGTTCATGATTGCTTTGGAGGGGTCAGCTTACCAGTTCTGGACTGCCTATTTCTGAACATGTTGGGTGAGGGAAAATAATCCTTCCTGTTTAAGGTTTTGTTGTTTGGGTTTTCTGTTGTAAGCACTGAATGCAATTCCTAATTGTATATTAAGAGAAAACAAGTCATCATTTATTTAGTACAATATGTACAACTTTGAATAAACAGGGTGAGACACAAAATGGAAATAATAGCAACAACAAAAAGCCACTCTCTTCTCTGATAGACTTAGTTTCCCTTTAAGTACCTAAGTATTACAATTAGATTAACAAATCATTTCATAATAATTAGATTAAGTTCTGTAAAGTAAATTATATTTACTGGTATAGTAGTTTTAAAATATGTCCACAAGTTCTTTGATACGTCTGCCTTCAAAAGACGGAGCTGAATTCCCCTCACCTTGAATTTGAATTGTACTTCATGGCTTGTTCTCATGAATAGAACATTGTAGAAATGACATAGTGTGAATTCTTGGGGAGGTGCGGATATTATAAAACATATAGGGGCCCACATTATGAGTAATTAAGGCTTCTGGCCAACAGCTGGTGAGGAACTGAGGACTCCTGACGACAACAATGTGAGTGAATTTGGAAGCAGATCCTCTAGCCTTAGTCAAGCCTTCAGATGAATGCATCCCTGGTCTTCTTTACTAAACCTCAAGAGAGAACCTGAGCCAGAACTACTCAGTTAAGGTGTTCCTGAATTCCTGGCCCCGAGAGACTGTGAGTTAATAAATGGTGGCTGTTCTAAGCCATTAAATTGGGGATAATTTGTTATGCTGTAAAATTAACTAATAGAGTTAGGTATAATAGAGCCTAGCACAATGCCTGGCACATATTTCAGTGTTTAATTACTTGTTGTTTGAATGAATACACAATTGAATGAAGTAAAATATTTCTTTTACACTCTACAATGCTGGTATTATCTTTGATCCCTGACACCTGCATTATATAAGAGTTTTCTGACATGATCATGGAGAAATCAATTGTGAATCTTGCTGAGATCTAAACATCAACAATTCTGGAAGAAACATATAGTGAATAGAGCAATGGAACCCTTGAATCTTGAATAATGCTCCCAGTTTTATCGCTGATTAGCTGAGTGGCCCATGGCAAGTCACAAGACATCTAAATCTCAATTCCCCATCCATAAATTGAGGGAAATAATCCCAACCTACCTCAAAAGGTGGTCAATGAGATGATATGTGACAGTGTAATTGTAAAGCATTAACATTTTTTTAATTACATTAGGCTCATGAGATCTATCCTCTTGTATTTTTAAGCAATTAAGCATTAAATATTTTATTATTTTTAAGAGTACAGATTCAATTTAATTTGAATGTGTATATGAAGGGAAGAAGCTAGAAATAGAGCTTTAAACAATGGTCGGTTGGCAAATGTTTAACAACCAGCTCTCTAAAAAATATATACGTATATATATACATATCTATTAATGTACATTAATTTACAATAAATCTTACTGATGTAAAGGATGTGTAACTCACAATTTTATAAAGGATAACAAAATATAAAATACTTTTTATTGAATTTCCATATAGCCAAATGATTCTCACAGCATACTTTCATTAGTTTTTGCTGCACTCTTGTATCCAAAGTCAGACTACAGTTAAGCATTAAATATTTTAGGTGTGTATACCATGATGACTTTTCTTTCAAGAGGTGATAACTTAACTGATTTTATTGTGCTCCTTTGTAATACTAGCATCATTCATAGTAAGCAGTTAGGGTTTAAGAATATGGCAGGATGGTAAGTTAGTACACGTCAGATCTCATTTTATTGGCCTGTTGAAAATTTATTGCACTTTTAAAAGAATACCTAATTACAACTGGCTTCTTTTTCTTTTCATGAATTAATTTGTAATTGTGGTCAGGTGTGTGCCCCCTCTTTATGGTAGCAGTGGTAGTTAAACATGCTTAGTAATAAACATACATTTAACCAATAATTTGGTCTAAGAGTTTATCCTAGAGCAAAACTGCACCCAGCAGCAGGAAAATAAATGGTAGAATACATGTCTTTCTCTTTTAGAGAGGAGGACAATGGAACATTGGAGGTAGAGATTCTGTAGTTATTGACGATGCACAATTTGATGGTATGGCTAACCCCAGAGGGAAATATGTGAGGATGAGTAAGACAGAGCCTTAGTGTAAGAATCAATCCCAATTATGTAGTGGATGAATTATCCAAACTCCCTGGTTTTGTTGTAGGTATTGTTCTTTCTTGCTTTCTTTTATTCTGCTGTGACTCCAAATCAATTGTAACTACTGGCTTAATTAGTTTATTTGTGTATGTAGATGACCCCTGCTACCTACCATTTTTCTTTACTTGAGTGGGAAGAACCCTAGAAAAAAAAGGCAGAGCTTCCTTTTCTGGTGATTATATGCTTTCCAACTGAGCTTCTCATCTTGTATCGAAATACCTGCCAGGATAAAATATTTTCACCCTATGGAACCCAAGAGAGCATTTTTCAAACAGTTTTTATTCCTTGCAGCTACATCTCTGCAAAATCTACCAAGATTTTGAGATAGTTGCAGAGGTTAGTGTTACTTTCTGAATTGACTGACACGGGAAGTGCATAAAGGTGGAGAATGTAGCCAAGGAGGAGATAAAGAGAAAGGGAAAGTCTAGGAAATACTTTTAACCTCCAGGGTAGAGGACTCAGCATGACTCACAACATACTAGCTTGAAAGCAGAGACTGCCACGTGTGCGCCAAGGAACTGCTGTCATCTAGAGAAATACTCTCTACTTATGAGGTTGGGCCCCCTGGGGTTACTTGGTGTTTCTCTAGTTCCTGGAACAAGATTCAGGATATTTTCCTTAATTATTTTCCCTAGTGGCCCAACAGAAGCAGAGAACATTTGTTCTAAATGGAATAGGTGAAGCTGGCTTTAGTTTAAAATCCTTAAGCAGTAAATGATTTATAAATATGTATGCTACCTCTATTATTGTAAAGAACTGGCTTACACATTTTAGCTGCATAATGGGGCACTTTTTTTCTTCTCTTGAGTTGCATCTAAACATATTTAAACCTAAAAATGGATTGTGACAGATACTTTTTTGGTTTTCTGTTCATCCTTCATAGAGAAGCTTCCCCTTCCTGAGCCCTTTCCCCCTATATTCCTTCTACAGGTTGGGTCCTCATAGCCCTGTTTAAGTGAGAGGGCCCTTCTCCCTTCCTGGACACAGCTGAGGCAACAGTTTTTGATTCTTTAAATAATATGAACCAACCAGATTCTCTCTTCTGGGAATTTGGAATTGGGAGCGAGAGGCCTTAGGTACTCTCCGCTGAACACTGAAACTGTAATCCCAACGTGTAAACCCAAGATAAGGGGAACCCATTCTGCAGGGAGAGACGGAAATGAAGCAGACTGTCTGAGAAGAGTAATGACCCTGAGCTGTGTGCTCCCTGACAGAGAACGGAGAGAGAGCCACTTTCTAGCTTCTCACAGACTTCCCATGGCCCTCTTCCCCCCACAGCCCGCCGGCTCTGGAGTTCCATGAATCCCTACACTGTATTCTTATATTAAATTACACATTTTTTGTTAAGTTAGTTTGAATGGGTAATTTTCCCATTCTTTAAAATACATTTCATCACTTCATTTAAGGGAGATCTAAATAGTTCTCATTTATAAGAGGTGAAAAGCATTTTGAAAGCTTTGTTCTGAGGAATAACATGAGGCTTATGAAAGTCTTGCAAAATCTACAGTCTTTTGTATAAAGAGTAAAACGGCGAAGTAGGAAGCTCCAAGTGCTCTTCTCCCACAGAAAAACAAAGAGCAACTGTTAGAACCAATTTTGTGAGAACTCTAGAAAACACTTTAAAGTTTATAGCAACCAAGTGAGCACTGAATCAAGAAAAAGGCACTTCAAAGCAGTAGGAAAATTTTGTGGTGATTTTACTTGTTTTTTCCCTACCTTCTCCCCTGCATGGGAACAGTCTTATAATGTCAGTAGTCTTAAAGTGGCCACAGTCTTAAAGCAGCAGTAGTCATAAAACTGCTGCAATCTAAAGGAACAGCAGTCTGAAAGTGATAGCAGTCTCCAAGTGGCAGCAGCCCGTGTTCCTGGTGTGGGACTGTTCCCCTGATTCTGGAGGGAGCAAAGCTGACCTTGCTCACAGACTATTGTGATGTCTGTTCTAACCTGTCTGGGCATGCTAGGGACTGAACTGTGTCCTCTAAAATTTACATGTTGCAGTCTTTACCTGCAGTGTGGCTGCAGGGCCTATGAAGAGGTGATAAAAGTTAAATGAGGTTATAAGGGTGAGCTCCTCATCTGATAAGGCTCGTGCCCTTTGAAGAAGAGGCACAAGAGCTCTCTCTCTCCATCAAGTGACACGGTGAGAAAGCAGCTGTCTGTAAGGAAAAGAACCCTCACCAGAAACTAAATTGGCTGGAAGCTTGATTTGGATTTTCTATTCTCCAGAACGGTGAGAAATAAATTTCTGTTGTCTGAGTCATTCAGGCTGTGGTATTTTGTTATGGCAGCCCAAACAGACTAATACAGGGGGCAGCCTGAAGGATTGCAGCAAGGTGTTCTGCTGTGTTTTGCCTAACTCAGAGCTCAGGCGGTAAAGCTTGAAAACACTACAAGCCAAATTAATAACCTGCAGACAGCTGGGGCAGAGAATGCAGTGAAACATACAATAGACTATCTAAGGCAAAAAATGGGGAGAGTTTCTTCAGGAAATTAGGACATTCTAAAGCAACCATGGATACAGGGGAATTTATAAAGCCATATTCATGCCCAGGGCAAGACACATGCTCAGCAAAAATCTTAGAAGACCCTAAGCTTTCACTTTGGGCTGATCCGTTCACACAGTGCAAGCATGACAGATTGAAGGAGGGCCCTGGAGCAGAGACAATTTGCAAAGACTGGGAGGTTCCTAGCATTCAAGGAAATTTCTATCAAAACACTAGCTGCACACAAGCTAAGGAACACAGGCTTCAGTAACCACAATGACAAAGAATATAGTCTTTGCAATAATAGTTTCAGAAAGAAATTAAATAAACTGACTACTGCAGCATCCAACAACCCCAAAATAGCAAACCCTGTGAAAGGGGGAGAACCTGACCTCCAGTTACCACATTTTATTAGTCCAATGTCCAGTTTTTGTGTGTGGTTTTTTTAATCCTCACCGGAGGATATTTTTTTCCATTGCTTTTCAGAGAGAGTGGAAGGGAGAGAGAGAAAAAAAAACAAACATCGATTCGAAAGACGCACACTAATTGGTTGCCTCCTGCATGCTCCCCAGCTGAGGATTGAGCCTGCAACCGAGATACCTGCCTTTGGCTGGAATCAAACCTGGGACCCTTCAGTCTTAGGGCTGATGCTCTAACCACTGAGGCAAATCAGCTAGGGCTCCAATATCCAGTTTTTATTGAAAAAATTTACAAGACATACAAAAAATGTGAAAGTATGGTTCATTCAACGGAACAAAATAAATTAGTAAAAATCATCTCTGAGGAAGTCCAGACACTGGCATTACTAAACAAAGATTTTAAAACAACTGTCTTATGCTCAAATAACTAATGGAAAACATGAACAGTGAGCTAAATGAAATAAGGAAAATAATGTATGAACCAAATGAGAATATCAATAAAGAGAAGGAAATAAAAAGGAACTAAGTAGAAATTCTGGAGCTGAAGAGTACAATAGCCACAACTTGGACAAACTGTTGGCTCTAGGACAAAACAGATATTATACAGAAGACTCTGGGCCTGGTCCCCCATCAGGGGATGGTGTACCTTAACTCAAATAATAAAATTTATCAGTTTAGTTAAAGATCTTGGGCTTTGGAATAAGATTGATATGTATAAATTTTAGCTATAAATAAAAATAATAATGACTAGCATTACTAATTAAAGTGGAGAAAGATCTAAGAAGGAAGAACTCAGAGCCTAGGACTTCTTATATGACTTCTGCTGCTTACTTACTATATATTAGGCACTATATTGTGTTTTTGGCACTATGCTAAACACCTAAGTCACTGATTTATATTAAACTTCACACTAACCCTCTGAAGTAGGTGTTATAAACCCTATTAACTGATACAGAAACTAGTCTCAGAAATTAAGCACTTGTAAGAAGTATAACATGGCCCAGCCAGGCGTGACTCAGCGATTAAGCATCAACCTAGGATCCAGGAGACCATGGTTCAATTCCTGGTCAGGGCACATGCCCGGGTTGCGGGCTCAGTCCCCAGTTGGGGGCCTCCAGGAGGCAGCCATCAATGACTCTCTCATCATTGATGTTTCACTCTCTCTCCTCTGCTCTCCTTTCCTGTCTCTGAAATCAATAAAGATATATTTTTTTAAAAAGTATAACATGGATTTCAACCCAGTTTTTAAAAACTGCTTCATTGAGGTATAATTAACACACAATAACTATGCATATGTAAGGTTATAATATGATGTTTTGATATGTGTACACCCATGAAACCATTACCACAATCAAGATAATAAATATACCTATTACCCCCAAAAGTGTTCTCCTGTCACTCCCCACTCCACCCCACCCCGCCCCATCTCCAAGTAACCACTTACCTGCTTTCTGTCGTATAGATTAGTTTGCATTGTTTAGAGTTATATAAATGGAATCAGACAATGTGTTCTCTCTTTTATCTGGCTTTATCACTCAGCATAACTACTTTGAAATTAAGCCATGTTGTTGAGTTTATCATTCCCTTTTATTGCTGAGAAGTATTCCATTATAAGGATATACCACAGTTTGTGTATCCATTCACCTGCTGATGGACATTTAACCCAGTTGTTTCCGACCCTAAACCTGTGCTACACTCTCTCCCCACCTCCATAATTCACTGTGTGGTCTTAGAAAACAGAATTATTCTCTTTGAGCCTCAATTTCTCTCATTGTAAAATGCCAATAATATTTTTTCCACAGGATTGTTATTAGTAAATAAGATCATGTGGAAGCTCCTAGTACCCTGCCTGGCACACAGTAGGTGCTTATAAATATTCATTTATTTTTTCACAAGAAAGAAATTTCTCCAGGAAAGGACAAGAAAAAATGTAGCAGTAATGACTTTCTGTACCCTTTCTTCCTGCATTTCACTTTCTTCTTGAAACTTTCTCACTTTAACTTCCCCTGCTGGCATCTCATCTGCACCTCATGAATATAATACTCTCTACTTCTCTCTAGTACAAATATGCACAACAAACGTTTTTCTTATTCTTATAGAATGGCTGAAATAGAGCATTTTCAGTCAAGATAACATTATCTGTACCCTTATACATTAGACTTTTATCGAGGATATAAATGGTGGAGGGGAATGGCAGGGGCTAGGGGTTAAAGGTAGAAAGTGGAGGCTGATGAAGCCTGAAAGATCCAGACGGAAAGTGGAGAGATAACTAAGGGCAAGAAGGGCACACATGTGGGGAAGGAAAGGGTGGAAGGAAGAAATAAGGATCTCATGTACAAGTAGCCATTTATGGTATTGCTGCCTTTTATCTCTGAAGTACAGACACATCCCCCAAATTATCAACACTAGTGAGTACAAAGCTCTCTGGGGTGTGAGAAAGGAAATGAGAAGATGTGCTATGTTCCGGTTTACCAAGCTCTCAGCTAATGACCCAAAGGCCAGGTTCCTTTTCTTTCACTACATGTTAAATATGCTTTTATAGACTGCTGTGATACTGTTTTAAACACTGTTTCTGTAGGAAAATACATTCTTGCTTCAAATTAGATCACCTTTAAGTGAATTTCTGGAACACAGCTCGCATGGAGACGGGGAACTTGGTCTAGTTTACTAACATTAACCATCTACATGTCCAGATAAAGAAAATTCAGGTGATAAAACAGTGACTTGACAAGGACATTATGATGACATTAAGCTAAAATTGGAACTTCATATACCTTTATTCAGTCTGTAAAAGTTCTTTTTCTATTGGATCTCTAAGGAGCTTTCTTTGCCTTGAAAAGATTATTGGGGAAAGGGATATGAGGAAGGAAACAAACTACCATGGTCCACCAAACTAGTCTCTCTCTCCCTCCTGCTTTGCATTTCTCTCTCTCTTCCAATTGGTTTTCCTCCTCCCCTCTCTCCGTGTGTGTGTGTGTGTGTGTGTGTGTGTTTGTGTGTTCCCGTGTGTTGGGAGTAGGGTGTGTGTGTATGGGAGGGGTGTTGCTTGCTTTTCCCTTCTTTGCTTCCTGGTCTTTCACTGCTGTCAGTATTTGGCCTGTCTCCTTTCAATCTCCTCCTTTTTATTTTTAGTTCTTGTTTTTACACCTGCCCCTCCTAGTAGAAAAAAGAATGTCATTATTGCTCTCATTTTTTTAAAAAAAGTTTAAGTTCTTAACTGTTTCTGGCTCTGTGCTAACCATTATAAAAAGGAAATGGCATTGGCGGTGTCTGACTTCTAAAGTATAAAGTCTATTGTGAGACCCAGCTTGGGTTTTATAACACCCTTATGACTCTGACCTTTCTGTTTGCTTCTCAGTGCCATTACAAATCTAAAGGCCTAAGTTACAAACGCACCCGATTCATATACAATTTCAGAAGGTTCAAAAACTCCCTGAACCCCTAAGGAGTTTATGATCTCAGGTGAAGAATTCTTCTGGTTGTCTCAATACATTTCACAAATGTCACACAATTTTTGAGATAGGAGGAGTATCTTGAGATATGATCAATTTGAATTCATTTCGGTAAGAAAATCAATAGGCTATATAACAGCCATTTTGTGTGGCTGGAGGAGTGAAAGAGAAAGAAATGTTATCAAATTACAAGTAATTGTAACATTATCCAAAAGGAACAAACATTTATTGATCACCGCCTACTACATACATACCTATATATAAAAATTTCCTACATGATACAGCTGTTGTAAAAGTTATATATGTATATGTGTATTTATATGTATGCATATATAAAAATATTTACATATGTATACATTTCTGTACATATTATATATTTGTGTAGGTAAACAAATATGTGTGCATATATTAAGTATACATATAATATAAAAAGTATATATAAATATAATTTTCATAATAGCTATATCATGTAGGAATTATACTCAGATATGGAAATTGAGGCTCAGAGAAATAAAATAGCTAACTCAAGTCACCTGCTAGTAAGCGATAGAGTTTAAACCAACACCTAACTCTAATGCCTCCTCAGAGGAGGATTTCTTGTCTTTTCCACTCAACACAAAACTTAATGCATAGGAGGCACTTATGGAAGATTGGAATGCCTACTGAATTAAACCAAACAGGGTCAAGTACAGAGCCCTGCAGTAGGTCACTGGAGACTAAAGACCAACCTCACCCTCACCCCCCATTTAATTTCATTTCTTTAGAGGAAGGAAGGTATGCATTCTAACCAATTCTGAAGAGTAGAGGGGACTCTACAAAATTGCAGAGAAATATGATCATTTTAGTTTATTCATCAGAGAACTATGTCAGGTCAAGCATACTGAGCGGGTAGCAGGCTTGAATATGCCAGTTTTCATTAGGAAGGAATGTGCTGCAGAGTTAATGCAGTATTAACTTGAGGAAACCATTTTTGATTTAGTGAATCCTCTGAACATTAAAGAAAGCATTTTGACCGAGGCTTCTGAAATGTAAAGAACATGCCTAGAAGTAAGATACAGCTGTTTTAACCTAAGGAGGTTCCCCAATGAAGTCTGATTTTAAAGGAATTGTTGAGCATGTATATGCACGTACTCTGAGGCTAGCTAACGAAGGACAGTGTAATGTGAAGAGAGCTGGTAAAGAAAATGAAAGCAATATCAGAATCTGGGCGACTCTCAGGTGGAAAGGCTGGTTATACTCCAAAAGTATATCTTTAGGGAAGCTAAAAAACACTTAACTAAGTTGAACGGAAACTGTACTGGGAGTAATTATAATCTTAGAAGCCAGTCCAGACAACAGAGTGATACAGAATCAGTGTGACTGTGTTACCCTGCTTGATAGGTTCATGATTTAAAAATAAGCCCTTCTTGACTTCAGGTCAGCAGGGCAAGATCATGAGGCATAATTTTTTAATTTCTTCAATCCCTTCTTTAAAACATGCTAAATAACTAGAAGAGCAATAGAAAAATCCTACTCACAACATCCTCCAGAAAACCAACTGACAGATCATCCCCATGAACCTCGTAACACTGCTGGCTTTTTTTTGCCCCTCCCAAACCACAGAAATGTGGGACCCATATAGGACAATGCTTAGGTTTAGAAGCTATGCAGAGGTGATAGAAGAGAGAGAGAAAGTTTTGATGGTTCTATAAGCACAGCAATACAATTGCCAACAAATACTCAAGAAGAGAGGGTCCCTCCTTGAATGGAATTCTCAGCAAGTGAATAGTGTGAGAGTAACTGTGAAAAGGCAAAGGTTCTGGACTCCAAATATGGACGCATGGAATAAAAAGAGCACAGCCACACACTAAGGGACTATGACAAAGGCATGGCAGTGGATTAAGTCCTCGAAGAACTGAAATAGCTAATAAATCTTCTTTCCTGAGGAAAATGCTACTGTGAAGAGAATTCAAATGGAGCAGGACAGGAACTCCCAGAGCAAAGGGAGAAAAGGGTCAGACACTGTGGAGGGAGAAGTGGGACTCCTGAAAATACAGATCTCAGAAAGCAGGTGTGACTACACAGGAATGTTATCTGCATTTATATTTGTCTATCATCTATCTATCATCTATCTATCTATCTATCTATCTATCTATCTATCTATCTATCTATCTATCTATCTATCATCATCTATCATCTATCTCTATCTATCTATCTATCTATCATCTATCTATCTATCTATCATCTATCATCTATCTATCATCATCTATCTATCATCTATCATTATCTATCTACTTTGTAATAGCAATAGAGGAGAAATCTCTCAAGCAATGAAAATAGGAAAGCTACCATACTGCATCCCAATCCCCTACAAGGAAACCACTTCCTAAAAGCACAGAACACTCAGATTTGTTTCTACATGAACAACAGCAAAGGATATTGTCAAACACCAGATACACTATTATAAAAAATCAAAATCAAATAAATAGTGCAACAATGAATAACTAATACATACCAGAAAATATGTAATTAAAAAGGCAGATTAAAAACTAAACATAATAGAACTATCTAAAAGAATTTAAGAAAACAATAGAAACTATAATTGAACAACATGTATTAGAACCAGGAAACTAAAAAATGAGATGGCTAAGCATCAGTTGGGGACTGATATGATTCAGACAGGGCTTAAGTCACTGTGAGGTGAGGACTGGTCTATTTCCAATTTACTGTTGCTCATAAAGTGTGTCCCTTTTTAATCCAATTGAAATTTATAGATTTCCTTTTCCCTGCATGGCCCTGAACTACAATTTTCACCCACACCCCTAAATCTATGAAAAGTTTTGCTCCAATTCTCATCTTTTCAGCTCCTGTTCTCTAATAGGCAAATGCCTCAAGTCTAAAAGCAATGCCACATGCCAGTTTCAGCTCTCTGGGATTCCCTTATCTTCTGGATCATATCCCCATAAATCCTTACTGCCTGAGTGAGAATTCTTAATTCCTTCACATTGTTCTGAAACAACCTAGCCCACCATTGTTAGAAATAGGACTTGGGATATAATTTACAAAGAGGGAAAAGAAATAAGTAGGATTCAAGAGAAAAATGAGAGATGTAAAAGATAGGAAAAGAAGATCCAACATAAGTGTAATTTATGTTGGAAGAAGAAAATTAAACCAATAGATCAAAGCAAATACAAAAATTCATAATGCAAGAAGATTTTCTTAAAATTAAAATAAATTAAGCATCTATATTGAAAGAGCACACTACTACTCTTGGAAACTGAACCCCAAATTGTCAACATGACATACTCTTAAAATTAGACAATAAAGAAAAAACTCTTTAGACATCCAGGCATAAAGACCAAGTCACTTAAAAAAGAAAAATAAAATCATGTCTTCATCAGATTAATCCACAGCATAAGATAATAGAGCAACATAGTTAAGATATTCAAGGAAAGAAAACATGAAGCAATGATTTTTATACACACCCAAACTTGTTTTTCAGTATAAAAGCTACCGGAAAATAAAGCAGCTGTGAACATGCAATAACTCATGGCATATTGTTCCCTGAGAAATCTACCTAGGAAACAAGCTTCAGATAGCCAAGAAATCATAGAGGATGCTTTAGCTAAGTTCCAGGCACATAATAGCATGCCAATAAATGTTAGTTGAACAAATGGATAGATGTATGGATTCATGGGTTAAAGAATAAATTTATGAACTTCAGGATATACCAGGTAGGGAAAAGGAAAGGACCATCCATATTACTAGTTACCACAGAGCTAGGAATGTGAAGTCAAAGAATGTTAGTCCTGGAAAAAATTTATTAGATATAGATGAACAAACTGTGTCTTAGAGTGATTTGCCTAAGATGCACAGATGACTCATGGATGAACCAGAAAATTGATCCAGAGTTTTCTGATGCTTAGTGAAGTTCTCTTTAAAAACTCTTTCACCAACAAAGCATAACCTTTAAACAGCATTATTCATCTTTTCCCCAAAATAAATTAATCCTGTTTTATGTATTCATAGTAAAATGTTTCTTCAAGACTAGGCCATAACTTTTTTTCATTAACTTTTAAAAATTTACAATACCAATTGATGCTTCTTATAGAAAGATTGGGGGGGGGGGAGACAACCTTTGTTTATAATCCCATTGCACAGACTAAACTATCTATAAACGTTTTCGACTTTACCTTTTTCAACTTTTTCATTTTTTTTAAACATTTTTTAATTGATTTTTTACAAAGAGAGGAAGGAAGAGGGGGAGAGAGAAACATCGCTGTAAGAGTGAAACTTCGATCAGCTGCTTCCTGCACGCCTCCTACCTGGGATCAAGCCTACAACCCAGGCATGTGCCCTGTCCGGTAATGGAACCAGCAGCCTTTCAGTGCACAGAATGCTGTTCAACCACCTGAGCCACACCAGCCGGGGCTGAATAGTTTTTAATGTAGGCACATCAAAAGAAGTGTTTTTATATTAGAAAGGAAGTCACACACACACACACACACACACACACACACACACACACACACACACACGAGTTCTGAGAAAGGATAAAAGGTCTTTGTTCTTCAAAGTTTCCTAAGTCTCAGCCCTTCCCCTCACTCCATCCCCACCCAGAGTATAAACCGGCATTTCTATGTTCTGTGCCCTTTCTCAAAGGTAGTATAATTCTGCTTTCAGAGAAATAAGAGATCCTTTGTGCCTAAGGGCCTACGAGAGAGCAGATGGGGTGTCCTGGAACTTGGTCAAGGCCCAGGAAGTGTCAGGATTTGTGCACAATAAAAATAACTTCTATGAGTATGGCTTTATGCCTCATGTGGTGGCCAGATGAGGAGGCCTGCCCAGGTCTCTGTTCCTGGAGTTACTTATGGAAGTAGAGGGGTGTCTTAATCAGCAGAAACCAAATGAGGAAGACCCCAGAAGTTTTATGTTTCCTTCGTAGGTTCTTTGATTCTGCTGGTCCCTGTTACCTGTCATATTCTAGCATGCACACTGGAGACTCATGCTGACCAGGGACTGCTGAGAGCTAGGGTAGTCATTCAACAAAGATTTATTGAGTTCTTAATATGTGCCAAGTTCTTGTTCTGGGGTTAGACCTTTGAAACATGGAAGATAAAACCTAAAGAGGTTTATAACTTCTCCCCTCCATTCTTTATCCTAACTGATCTTTCTTCATAGAACTCAGTCATTTTCTATGTCTCTTTGTTTATTGTCTGTTTTGCTCCATTAGAATTCAAGGCTTAAGAGAACAGGAACTTTGTCTTGTTTATTGCTGTCTCACAGTGTCTGACACAAATTATTATAAGTGTTTCACAAATACTTGCTGAATAAATGAATGAATCCCATTGTTTTAGTCAATGAAAGTCAAGTAGCCTTGTATATTACTTTATCTTCTTTCCAAAGTACTCTTACATTTTTATACCTAAAATAAATATTGCCTTTTCTGCCTCTTTTTCCAAAAGTGCTTATAGTGCTGCTTCATTTACAGTCTACAGAGATGCATAGTGAACGTCTGAGGTCAAAAAGGAACACAGTACACCTTGTAGTCTCTAGTCTTCTAGAGCCTTATAGAGCCAATTATTTTTTGAAAGTCTTCTTAGGAAAGATCTATGCAGTCTCAGAATCTTCTACTTCAGTTTGTATTTATAATTTGAAGCAAAAGATTGTATAGTTTCTACATGAAAAACAAACCCTGTTTTGGTAGCTATTATATATGTGATAGAAACAAGGAAGCAGTAGCCTCAGAAGGTTCCACCCACCTTCTCCCCACCACCGCCGTTGTCACTCAGACTTTTCTCCTTCCCACTGCCTTTCCTTACCTGAGGGAGGGAGGCGAGGGCTGGAAAGGAGAAGGGCAACCACAGTAGGCTGAGGAAAAGATTACAGAATTCTCTCCACTGTCATCTTTGCCAATGAAATTTAAAGATGCATCATTTTTTATTTCTACAGTAGCTGTTTGCTACTTTTCTAATAAAGGCTTCATTGATGTGCCAAAACAGTTTTTTTTAAACAACCCTAGGGGCCATGTCTGTGACTTTTCTTTCATCAGATATCAATCACAAGCTTATTCAACTTGGCTAGCGTGATCTTTTAATAAAACCTGTGCCAATAAGTTTCAATCCTCTCATCACTTGGTGTTTACATATTGATTTTCTTTATAGTGTTCTTGAACCTTAATTTGAAAACTGACACTAGCTTTTTAGCATGCTGGAGTTTTCTTTCTTTTCCTTTTCTATAGAGATCAATCATTTTCTGTGTTTTGCTCTTTGGGTAGTCCTCTTGACTATTGAGATTTATAATGCTTTACTATTTTACCTAGCCCGTTTTTTTCTGCTTGTAGTAGTCCTTCAAAAAACCTTTTTAAAAAAATTTATCTTTATTGTTGAGACTATTACAGGTGTCCCCTTTTCCCCCCATTGATCCCCTCCACGCTGCACCCCCCCCTCCACAGGCCTTCATCACACTATTGTCTGTGTCCATGGGTTGGGTTATGCATATATGCATAAAAAGCTTTTTTAATATAATCTACCTCTTCCAAAAAAACAACACACCACTCTTGATAAAAGAATGACATTTTTATCTCTTAAGTGACATATTTCATGCTCAAACTTCTCTTGACTTTCTAATGAAGAATTTTAATTATTTTTCCTTTTCCAACTTCTTAGATTTCTTTGTATTAAAAAAGTGAAAAAGAAAATTGGGGGTGAAGGGAATTTTATCATGTAAAATCTGACCCTAATTTTTTTTCTTTTAAGCATTGCCTTCCCATTTCATTTCCCTGTTCCTTATCTGGGTGATCACTGGTAAATATTCACTGCGCCTTCATTACATATGAATATTGACGTAAGGACTGTGCTTTATCTCTTTTGAGTCTCACCACAATCCTGTGAGATAGGTACTATTTTTAGATTTAATTTTTCAGATGAGAAAACTGAGACTTGGAAAGCATCCCATTCAAAGGAATAGCGTAGTACTTGGAGGAGCGGAACTTTAAATCAGTATGCCTGACTCAAGCCTCTATACTCTTAACCAGCGTGCTATAATCCTTCTAGAAGATTCATGCCTGGAGTAATCATCCCTTTCCAAGTCCAGTATTTCTTCAGTTTTCAGTTCTGTCTTCACTATAGTTACTTACACTTTCATGAAGGCAGCAAAGCCTGGTGGTTTTGGACAAGGCTCTGGAGACAGACAGATCAAGTGGAGCCAAATCCAGGGCCACCACATACTAACTGTGTAATTTGGGGAAAACAATTTAGCCTTTTGTGCTTCAGTTTCCTAATCTGGATGTGGGAATAATAATAGTGCCTACCTCATGGGGTTGTAATATTTAAATGAATCATCAATATGTCTAAAGGGTTTAGAACAGTTCCTGGTATATGTGAAGTAACCAGTAAGTAGCTAATATTATTTATTTATTTATTTATTATTTATTTATTTTATTACCTACTTATTTGTTAATTCTACACACATACTTACTGAGTGCCTTACTCTGTTAAGAAGTGCCAGGCATCCTGCTAAATTCCGAATATACAGAGATGACTACCACAGAATCTTTCCCCTAAGGTGTTCAAAACTCATGGTGAATCATAAAATATTGTGTTCAAAACTCATGGTGAATCATAAAATATTATGTTCACAAGGGGGTGACCCCATATTCAGACAGTCCAGATTTGGGGTGGTCAATCTAAGTTCACTAAATTTGAGATCAAATGGATAATGATGATAGAATGAGAATCTGTAGTCAAGTGTGTAGATCTTCTAAACTAGAGCTTTCCGCCAGGGTAGATCATTTTCAGATAGCCCACTAACCCCTCCCACTCCACTTACCCTTTTGCAACATGACTTTTCCAGTCTTCCCTCCAGAGGTGATGTCCTTTTCCTTTACCTTGGATTTGGAATAGTTCGGGGACTTGCTTTGACCAACAGAATGTGGTGAAGATGAGGAGTATGACTAGCAATTCTAGATCTTAAGAGGCTTTGCAGATTCCTTTATTGCCCTCTCAGGATCTGGCCTCCAGGTAAAGAAACTGAGGCCAGATTACTGAATGATAAGAGAGGGAGTGGAGAGAAACCCAGTCAGTCTCCCACCATTTCAGTCACCCCAGCAGGGGTATCAGTCATGTGAGTAAGCCTGACACCCTGAATCCTACAGCTTTTGTTGAGTTCCCCCAGGCAATTCCTGTTAAATTGCCAACTCCTGCCCAAATTGCAAAATCATAAGCAAGTAAATCAAATAAATGGTTCAGTTATGGGGGGGAGTGGTTTGTTTCATAGCAATAAATCCCTGAAACATAAGAGGCCTCACAGCTTCGCTTTTCCTTCCTTGGAAGTCAGCCACCATATATAAAGCTTGGATTTAGACAATGGAATAATAAGAGATCGTGTAGATAAAGTTAAGTCCCAGCCTTCCAATCATCTCTGCCAAAGCCTCGGAAATGTGGGTAAACCCACCACCTCAGACCTCCTAGCACAGCCTAGCTACCAGCCAAATGCAGCCATATGAGCAAACAGCCCACAGATTCTTGGGTTTTGTTTGAAGCCACTACATTTGGGGGTAATTTATTACTATGCAGCAATAGGTACCTGAAACACCCACATTGTACCATGGCTTCCCACAAAAAGTGTGAGTATTGAGGTCCTTGACTGATGGCGTGTTTGGGAAGTAATAGTTTTACCATTAATCAAATACTTTCTATGTGCTTGGTACTTTTTATATGTGTTGTTTTGTTTAACCCTATAAAGCAGACAATTTGTCAAATGAAAAATCTGAACTTCAGAGAGGTTAGGTAACTTGCTCAAGGCCTCACAGGTAGCACAGTCACAGCAGAATGACAAGGTGTAATGTAAATGCCTCATTTCAGGCTCTCTCCAACTTCCTTCTCTCTACGGCAGTGGTCTTCTAACTGGTCTCACAAATTTTCAGTCTCACCTCTCTCCAGTAGATCCCATCAGTTCTTACTACTAAAGCTGTGTTATCAAATGTCTATAGGATCTTTGACTCACCCTTATAATAGCCACCGTCTATAGGATAAAGTCCATCATATACAAACCTCTCTTCTTGCTTCTCCATCTCAGCACCTCCTTTTTTATCTTTTTACCATGTGGAGTCACTCGCACAGCACAGGTTTGAAACCCCATTTTGTGTCATCCCTCCAAGCTTATGCACAGATTGCTTTGCCAGGAATGCCCACCTCACTCCCCCACCTTTCAGTATATCCATTCATCTTCTAGGACTTAGCTTAAGCTTTACCTTGACTGTGAAGCCATATTACCTGGTCTCCCCCAGGCTCAGTTGACTACCCCTCATTTGTGCCCCCACTGAAACTGTACACTTTCCTAGTAGAACATTAGCAACACCTTGTTGTTTGTAAGTCAGCTTTTTATCAACCAGACTGTGGGCTTCTTAATTCTTTATTCATCCAGTGTTCCTTGGACTGATGCTTAATTTAAAAAGTGTTCCAGTAAAGGAGAGAATTGAGACCCACTAAGAATCAGGTCCAATTGTCAAGGGTCTTGATTGTCATGGTGATTTAATCCAAGTGTCTGTCACCTGGGTGTCCCCTAAGGCTTCCCATTCTTCTAGGGCCACCCTTTCCTCTTACATACAAAATTTCAAAGACTCCAGCTGTTGTTCCATGTCGTGGGGAAAACTCAATATCACTGCCCCCTTCCTTGGATTCTCCTCCAAATATCTCTGGAGTTTTAAAGAGTGAGGAGTTGAGTCAGGGGCTCCCAGTCCCTTGTTCACTCTTGCCCCCATTTCTTGCTTGTGCTGACAGGTTCATTTTCCTGTGGCTCCTGTCCACTTTCTATGCTGCTCCACTCCTGATAGATTCTGCTTTCTCCCAAAGTAGCTTGAACACAAAGCTGTGACATTTGGGAAACTCCCCTCCCCCCAATTGCTTTAAGAGTTTGGAATAGATAATATATTCACATGATTTGAAAATCAAATAATATTAAAAGGGTACATAGTGAAAATTCTCACTCCTACTCCTACCCTTGTCTGCTGCATTTCCTCCCTTTCCCCATCCCAAGTAGTTATTTTATTAGCTTCTTTAGTATCCCTCTAGGATTTATTTATGCAAATACAATACAATGAAAATATGGAAAGTGGTTTTTTTTCTTTCAGTTGAACATTGCTGGCAAAAGCTATAAAAAATATGCTGCCTGAACCTGCTTTCAAATCTGTGCTGTCACGTCCTCTCTACAGGGCCATTCCCCCTGGCCCAGAAAAAGCCT
This sequence comes from Miniopterus natalensis, assembly GCF_054644295.1. NCBI lineage: Eukaryota > Metazoa > Chordata > Mammalia > Chiroptera > Miniopteridae > Miniopterus > Miniopterus natalensis. The sequence continues at coordinate 62,777,388 of NC_142090.1, read as the reverse complement.
TTCTTTTCTATTTTCCCATAGGGATGACTTGAGCAGTGACAGTGTTGGGGGAGCGGGGACTAGGACACATGGTCTGAGAAGTGAATTTTTGTAAAAGATGAGACCAACCCTCTTTAATCCTGAGGGTCAGTTCTTTTCTCTGGGATAGCAGACTTTTGGTATTATTTAGACTGAGAGACAGTACTACAGCTCAGGAAAGAATTGAAAATGATTTAAATTTGAGTATTAGATACCATTTTCCTGATGTGGGGGGTGTATCACTAGCCACTCTTGTCTCCAGGGCCCCTGGCAGCTACCATTTAACTGTTGAGACCCTCTCCTCATGCTTTTTACTACTCTCCCAAGTCCTGGAACTCCCATGCCCCTGAAAACTCCTACTTCCTTTTTGTTTTATTTAGTTTGGTGGGAGAGCTCACATGTGGGGCACTCCTCTGGGAACTGCCAGAAGTAATGGGAGGCTCCTGAGCATCACTTTACTTTAGAGATTTGTCATGCTGTAATAATTTGCATATAGATGGGAAGGCATCAGAGTGCCCTCTCATTAAGATTAATGAGATCAGATTGTCATTGGATTTCTCATCTAGCAAACATCTCACTTTTGGACTTTTATACACCTATTCCCTATATAGTTTTATGGCAGAGATAATTAGTACTCCCACATATTCCAGGTGTTCCCCTACATTACCCAGCCTCACTTGCAGTTAAGTTGGGCCATTTAACTTGTTCTGGCCAATGATCTATGAGCACAAGTGGTGTGCATCTCTCCTGGACTGAGGCAATTAAGAGCCGGAGTGCCTTCTCCACCCCTCCCTTCCCCTTAGAGGAAGCTGAGCCTTCCAGATGGCGTAGCTATCGGCTGCAGGGGGGCCATCTGATCCACACTGGACAGATGTGAGTGAAAAATGAAAGTTTATTATGAGAAGCCACTGAGATTTTGAGATATTTTTATTAATATTTAATTGCATATCTATGCTACTTGAGTCAGTAGTTTTGGAAATAAAAACCTAAAATCTCTAAAACAACTGTGTGTGTGTGTGTGTGTGTGTGTGTGTATCTTGTTTAAGGCATGCAAATGTGTCTCCACATCTGCATGAATTGCAATTTGAAAATCTTTATAAGTGTTTATATGTTTGGAGGTCCTGTGAATGTATAAGTGAATTTTATTTAAATATTCCCGTATCTTAGCATTCCTATGTGAATTAATTTACAGGTACAACTTCATGTTAGGCCGACTCTAAATATCTTTAGGCTTTCCCAGAAACAATTATGCAAGTTCTGGTGTGACTTTTTTTTTTCTTAAAGTTTTTCAAGGTAAATTCCGTAATCCTCTATTCTTAGGAAAGTGAAATTAATTCAGAAGCTTTCTACTTAACAGCCTGTCCAAAGGTTCCTAGTAACCAACTCAATTTTCTGACACCCAGCATGGACAATGCCAGGCCCAGTCTGGCTGCTGCAATCCCTTCCTTCTCTCAGCAGCTCAGGTGTTCTCTCCCTCAGAACTTGTTTCAACTGGAATTACAGTCACACTTCCATGGTTGTCACATCTTTGTTTTATTCCTTTCTAGGACTTCCATAACCAAGTACCACAAACTGAATGGCTTAAAAACCAGAAATTTTTTTCGGTTTTATATCCCAAACTCGTGGACACAGGTAGCAGTGTGGTGGTTGTCAGAAGGAAGGGGATATGTGGTGACAGGAGAAGATAGGACTGTGATGGGCACACAGAGTAATATACAGATCTTGTGACATAGAAACCCACACCTGAAACCTATATGTTCATATTAACCAATGTCACCCCAATAAATTTAATAAAGTGTTATAAAAAAAACAAACATAATTTTTTCCCCTCATAGCCTGAAGGCTCACAGTCCAAGAGTAAGGCATCTGCAGGGCCATGCTCCCCCAGAAGACACTAGAGTAAGGTCTGTTCTAGGCCTCTCTCCTGACTTCCAGTAGTTCCTTGGCTTGTGGCAGCTTAAGTCCAATAGTTACATGGCTTCCTCTCTGTGTACATGTCTGTGTCCATGACACCAGTCATGTTGGAGTAGAGGCCTACTGTGCTCTAATATGACTTCATCTTAACTGATTAGATCTTCAAGGATCCTATTTCTAAGTAAGATGAGGTACTGGGGGGGGGTTAGGTCTTCAATATATGAACTTCAGGGGACATAATTCAATTCATGTCACAGCGTTTGTAGTGTCAAACATACAGTGGTGGTGGGGTAAAAGATTTACAGTTGTGCAGGCTATGATTATAATAGCTTTGTTAACACAAAATGTCACAATGCAGCTGTAAACCTACTTTTGCCCTGTCCTGTATAATCATAGTGGTTAACAGCAAAGGCCTTAGAGTCCTACTCACTTGTGTTGGAATCCCCCTTTCTGCCATTTGAACCTCAGTTTGTCTCTAAAACGGGAGCATGAGTCATTACCTTATAGTGTTGTTGTGATAATTAATAATATTCTGTCTCAATTTTGGGCATGCAGACCAAAATTTCATGGACTCAAAGACCAAAAACAAAAAAAGTAACTGCAATGTACCTCTACATTCTAAAGTGAGTTGCTGCACCACATATGTAAGACTTGCTTACAGAGTATGAGTCCATTGGAGGTGGCGTATGCAATCACCCATCTTCTACTGATAAAGCAGACAAAGCTGATAAGGCCAAAAAGGAAAGAGTTTTGGTTTTTTTTTAGAGTGTTTTTCTCCTGCGCTTCATGTGGGAGGGGAGAGGAGTGCTTCCTTCTCACCTCAAGTCAGGTGACTGGCCCTTCCGAGAGCTTTAGGGAAATAGGAATTGATGTTTGATTCACGCCTTGGAGATTGAATGTGAAAGGCTATGGCTGAGGATGCCTGTCTGGTGGCTGCAGGGGCTCAGATGCTCCCCGTGGCCAGCAGAGCAAAATTCAGTGCTGGGAACCTGCCAAACCCAGAGGGCTCCAATGCCAGATTATAGACAGACCAGCTTAGAGGCTTTTCTACAGACTAGCTTTACCTCTCCCCTACCACGTTCCAACCCTAGAGGATCCCAAGGCAGTCTACTGAAGGAGGGGACATGGGGAGGAGAGGAGAAATGAGGAAACATCTTTCAGAGAAATGGAGCAGAAGCCAACCATGTCAACTTCCTAAAATGACAGGCTTTGCAGCCCAAGGAAAACTCTAGCTAGAAGTATAAATAGCTTTCCACTGAATGAGAGCATTGGGTTATATGCTAGTGGAATGGGCATTTTAATGACTGAAATGGGAACATTTTGGGGACCGAAACGAATTGGGGGACTTTTTAATGATCTGAGAATGACTGAAAAGGGGAGAAGACCTGCCTCATTTCACTCATGGAGTAGTGGACAAATCTATTTACAGAGTTTGAGTAGGATGGAGAAACGAGTCAAGCTGTCCTCTGCATGTACCTCGTTGAGTTTATCCTGGTAGAAAGTCAGCACTCAGTAAACATTGCTATTAATCTGGTGATGCGGTAATTATTTTTGTTACCATTATGACTGAAAGCCCATACCATCTTTCATGATGTCAGCGTATAGTTCCAGGAAAATACGTTATTCAAGCAATTATAAGTAGGAAGGGGTTTAATACAGGTAATTAGATGCTTGCAGTATAATTGGAGAGCTAGAGGAACAGTCTGTAAACTGAGCCTCCAGAAACAATTCCCAGGAGATAACTGTCAAACAGATTTGCCAGGGAAGCTGTTGCCCCTGCCACAGTCATTAATGTGGGAAGTCAAGAGTCTGTTGGGAAAACATTTGAATTCTTGCATACGCTGCCAATCTGAGGGTCACGAGGCCACTGTCATCCTTGGAGTCACTAACTCATAGCACTCATGAAGCTGGACACTGGACTTTGAAATGCTGTTGCAGGAAAACCCCAATGCCTGCCTGACCCTGCTTGCCAGCAGCAACAAGCACCAGAGCAGGCCCTGGTGTCTTTCCTGCCTTTCTAGTCTCTCCAGTATATTTTACTCACAATCTGAACATTAGCTGTAAAGGAGTCAGAGAAATGTAATGTTGAGCTTTTCAGCCTTTGCAGTGCAAGAAGGTAGCAGAGAAGGTGGTTGGAATGGATGCCAAGACCTAGTGTTTTATATGCACCGTGATGATCCCATGCACATGAAAAAACACATTGTACCAGTGGCCCCAGCTTCTTTCTAGAGGCCCAAATACTGGATTCAGCTGAGTTGTTTAAAAGTCAACTTTACTGAGGTGTAATTTGCATATGATAAATGCACTTATTTTAAGTGTACAGTTCAATGAATTTTGACAAATAGAATCAACACCATAATCAAGATATAAATCTTGCCATCATATCAAAAACGTCCTTATGTTCCTTTACAGTCAATCCCTTTCCTCTGCCCCAAGCAAATTTGATCTGCTTTCTGTCTCTCCAGACCAGTTTTCCCTGTCCTAGAATTTCACATAAATGAAAGCATACAGTAGGATACAGCTGTTTTTAATATTTGCAAATAGTTTTTTTCTTGCCAAGAAGCCAGCATGGCATAGTGGAATAAGAAGGATTTTTGAAGTTAGACGAACTCAGGATTGAATCCCATCCCTCCCTTCTAACAGCTCTCTACCTATTGCAAGTTGAACTTGCTGAGCCCAGATTTCTTAACTGTAAAATGGTATTTAAAATAAAAAACCATCTGTGAAGGTTACAGCTAATAAACGAGAAGCACACAAATGGCACTTCATGAGAGGTAACTAGCATTCTTCTCTTGGTGATGGCCTGTTATTATCTGTTTATGCTGGCTTTCCAGTCGATTGCATCTAAACCGCATTCCTTGTGCAGACGATTTTACTGCTGACTTTCGCATGTGAATGCCTTAACAGCAATCAGAAGCTCTTCTCCGAAGTGGCAGACTGCGTAGGCTTGCATCTGGGTTCTACCACTGGCTATGTGACCTTATGAAATGTCTTAATTTTCCTATGCCTCAGTTTTCTCTTTTGTAAACAGGAATAAGAACACCTAGGATTTTTACGGAAATTAAATGAGATAATACTTATTACCTTAGTACATAAATACTGAATTGGTTAGCTACTATTCATATTATGGTTATTTCATATTGTAATTTCCCTAACATCCCTGAGAGTGGATCAGACTTTATGTTTTCTCTCCAGTTTCTCCCCCAAGGGAGAATTCTTTTTTCTTTTCTGGCCAATTGAATGTTCCCATGTGAGCCTCCAGGGACCTCTCCCTCCTATTAAATACATTTGTATCCTCTCCCTTGGCACTTATCCCACGCTTCATATTATCACTGAACCATAGAATGTTTGAGATAGAAAAAATGGTTCCCTTGAATCCATTCATCTTGCAACTGGTGTGACAGAGGTCCAGTGAGGAAAAATTATTTATCAAGGTCGTATCCTTAGAACATAGACTAGATTAGAACTTGGTCTCCTAACTCTCAGTCTGGTGTCTACAGCATGATTTAAAATGCTTACCACATAATATTTAAAGTGCTTAGCACACAGTATTCGGTCGTTTACTGGCTTATTGTGTGAATTCTTAAAATATACTGTGCTCAGTTGATTTCTAGAGCCAAATCCAAGGACTTTGCTTGTCACAGTGAGTAAGCTCTTGTCATTCTCTGAAACTTAAAAAAAAAAGAAAAGAAAAGATACTCAGCCCTGTCAAAATATAATCACAGAGTTTATCAGGAAAACCATCTGAAAATAGTCCTGCATATATTACACAATGTAAGGCAGATATGCTGCATAGCAGGGCACGCTGCACAGGTTTTACTTGGCAGATATAAATTCCCGCTGATGTCATGGTGCCAGTTCTTTAGTGATTAGCCATAAATTTATGAAGTCTTGCTATATAATTGCAAAGTAAATACTTTTTATCACCAGTTTAGTCTCTGAGTAAAGAAGAAGAAATTTTAGTGGTATCTTCAGTGATAAAAGCTTTTATACTACACCCAAACAAGGTAACCAGAATTGGATAAAAAATAAAATGCAGGAAACCACTGTTGTATTTATATGGAAGATAGCAGTTATACAGCTTCTCCAGGGCTGAAGAGCTAAAAGTGTCATCTCCAATAGTATGTTCATGTCCATGTGCCACCTTGGACTCAGGTGGGAAGGAAGTTCAGTCTGCATATCCTGGGGAAAGGGGAGAAGAGGAAGAGAGCATCAGAAAGTTAGGAAGGATTCCTCCTTTTCTGACAAGAAAGTTGAAGAGCTCTTCAATATTTCACTTACAATTTTTAAAATGCTGTATATCAGAGGTCCCTAAGATGACCCCCCAAGTCTGGTGATTTGATAGAAGGTCTCAGAACTCAGCATCTATTTTTACTCATGGCTAAGATTTTTTACATGAAAAGATACAAAGCAAAATTAGAAAAAGAAAAAGGGCATGGGGCAAAGTTGGGAGGAAACCAGCTGACAGCTTCAAAGAGTCCCCTCACAGTGGAGTGACTTAATTCCTTCAGCAATAAGTTGTGACATCATGTGCAAAGTATTGTCTACTGGGACAGCTCATTAGCGACTTGATGCCCCAGGTTTTTATCAAGGGCTGGTGAAATAGGCACCCTCCATAAATTTATGAATCCAAATTCCAGAGTCCCAGAAGGAAAGCAGGTGTTCAGCATAACTACACAAACGGTCTAGCCACAGTGAGCCATCCTTCTCACTTAGGGATAGGTTTATATTGGTGTAGGGAACTGTTTAGCAGCCAGGTTCCCAGATGCCAGCCAAGGGCCAGTCTTTTTTTTTTTTTTTTTTTAAGAATATTGATTTTTAGAGAGAGGTAGGGAAAGGGAGAGAGAAACATCAATGTGAGAGTGCAACATCGATCAGCTGCCTCCTGCATGCCCCCTACCTGGGATCAAGCCTGCAACCCCACATGTATCCCTGACCAGTAATCAAACAAGCAATCTCCTGGTGAGTGGGATGACACTCAACCAACTGAGCCACACTGGGCAGGGCAAGGGCCAATCTTGTAAGTAGACTTTTCTAGGGATAGCAGTGTCAGTGTCAGGCTTACTACACCAGCTCTTTTCTGCACACACTATTTTTTAAATTCCAGGATGCTTAGAGACATAAAAAAGCCAAGTATCATAACCCATTTGAAATAAGTAATCTGTAGCAAGGACAGTTTAAATGGTTTGTCTCAAGTCATATCAAGATAGTTGGCCTGGATGACTTAACTGAGGCCATCGGTTCTGGCTGTTGTTTGCATTGTCAGTTCTTCCCCAAATGGCATTTCCTGGGGCTTTCAAGCTGCTGCCAGGACAGCTTCTTTACTCATGTCTGACTCATGAACTGGGGTGACTGCAGCAGCCAGGCTCAGTGCTCTGTCTACACAGGTTCTCCAGACTGATATCTTGGGCTCCCTTACAGCACAGTGGTCCCAGATAGCTGGAGTTCTTATGTGATGGCTGGCTTCTCTCCAAGCAAACACTCAAAGAGACCCAGGCAGAAGTCCTAGAACATCACTGCTATCACATTGTTAGTTAAGCAACTTACTAAGGCCAACCAGATTCAAGGTGGAAGGAATTAGATCCAACAGTAGGAATAACAAAGAATCTGTTGTTCTTTAACATATTGTAATAAATAATTTATCCGAATATCTTAACATATATTCATTTCCATTATAGCTATCTACTTTGCATGTTTTATCTCTCCCACTGGACTGCAAATTCCTTTTAGGGGTAGGAGCCAGTCTATATCAGTTTTCAGTTTGGTACAGTGTTAAACAGTACTTTGCTTATTATAGCAAGGATTGAATAATTATTTGTTGAGTAAATTGATGCTATTAATAATTGTGTTACATGCCAAGCACTATACTAAGATCTTTAAATTTATTATTGCCCTGGCTGGTGTGGCTCAGTTGGTTGGGCATCGTCCAGTGCACCAAAAGGTTGCCGGTTTGATCCCCAGTAGGGGCTGTGAAGGAGACAGCCGATTGATGTTTGCTCTCACATCGATCTTTCTCTCTCTCTCTCTCCTCTTGCTTCCTCTCTCTCTCAAAGTCAACAACAAAAACTTTAAATTTATTTTCTTGTTTCTTACAACAACTGTGTGAGGTAGGCATTATTATTAATCTCATTTTTAGATGAGGAAACTGAGACACAGATTGGTGAAGTTATTTGCCTAAGGGCACATAGCTAGTGCCAGGATTTGAATTCAGACTGACTCTAGAACATGCTAAATCATCCTACTCTACTGATTTTATCCTGGACTGGACTTTCTGTGAAGAGGAAATCTCCAGAGAATCCAAATTATGGTACTGTGCTCTGCAAAAAGGTAGAGTGCTCTTAAGACACGTGACACCCTTTATTTAGCTCTTTTTCCTATTTTGTTGATGTGAGAAGGGAAACATGAAGAAAGGACAGAGGATGGTAATAGACCTAAAAGGCATTCTAACTGGCAAAGCCATGTTACCTAGTCTTGATTATTATGTGGGTTTGAGGCATTTGTAATCTTGAGAAACTGCTTTTTAAAAAAAAAACCTGTGGCCTGGCCAGGCGTGGTTTAGCAGTTGAGCATTGACCTAGGATCCAGGCAATCAGGGTTCGATTCCCGGTCAGGGCACATGCCCAGGTTGCGGGTTCGATCCCCAGTCGGGGGAGTGCAGGAGGCAGCCGATCAATGACTCTCTCACCACTGATGTTTCTGTCTCTCTCTCTCCCTCTCCCTTCCTCTCTCTGCGATCAATGAAGAAATATTTTTAAAATAAATAATAAATAAATAATAAATTAATAAATAAATAAAATCTGTGAAATGAATGCAAAGGGTAAGAGAAAGAAAATAACTGAAAAATGGAAAGAGATCTCATACCATGTTATGTGGGCTTGGGGTTATATTTGAATCTGCACAATTGATCATTTTTATTTTTAAAATCATATGTGTTAAGATGTGGAGTTTAAGGGCAAAATGCCTGACTTGTGTGAAAATAGTTAAGAAAAAAACTCTTGCTCAAAAAAGTAAGGCGATAGATTTAGTCTTCACCAATGCCACAAGGTCATAGAGGACCCTTCCCTGGGAAAGTAAATATTTCTGATTCCTCTCGGGAGGGATTGAAGGGGAATGGAAAGTATCTGAAATTAGAGGGGGAGGGGTGGTGGAGAGAACTTTAAATACAGAAGAGAGCCAGCATGGTGGGGCGGGGGTGACATCAGGAAAGCTGTCCATGGAACCGGTTTTCCTGGGACGGCGACTGGGGCACACAGCAGGACTATCAGGCTAGGTTCTGCTGTGACTAGTGGAAGAAGTGAGAGGAAAGCACCTGATGCATTTGGAAGTGTGTTTCTCTGTGACATAAAGTCACATCTGGAGGAGAGGGGCCAGCAGTGCTCTGTGGCGGCTCCGTGGCCTTCAGGAAACCCAGCCCTTCCTATCCTATTGGTTCTCACCCAGTGCCTTGTGTCTTTTTGGTAAAGAACAGTAGATGAGAGGTGCTTCCGCAGCTTTGCTACCAGGTGGCATGGAAAGCAAGTCTCAGAACAAATTCTATCACAAAAGCAGACATTGATTTAGTATATTTTTCTTTTTGTTTTCCCATCACCATTTATCCCCCACACCCTTTTCCACCTCCACCCACCTCCCTTCCCTCTGTAATCACCACGCTGGTGTCTGTGCCCATGAGTTCTTTCTTTTTTTCTTTTTCTTTTTTTTTTTTAAATTCTCACCCGTGGATATTTTTCCCATTGCTTTTCAGGGAGAGAGAGAAACATCAATATGAGAGAGACACATCAATTGGTTGCCTCCTGCACGCACATCGACCCTGAGGCTGGGGATCGAGCCTGCAACCGAGGTACATGCCTTTGGTTGGAATTGAACCCGAGACCCTTCAGGTCAGCGGGCCAATGCTCTAACCACTGAGCCAAACTGGCTAGGGCTCTCTTTTTTTTTCTTTTTTGCTCAATACACCCACCCCCCAACACCCTCTCCAGAGCTGTCAGCCTGCTCTCTACCTATGTGTCTGTCTCTATTTCAAAAGCAGACATTTATTAACAAAACATTTATTTACAAGCAAGCATAAGAATAGTTTCTATTTTCTATTCTTTCAATTCATTGAAATCTCAATTCCAACCTCAGCAGGTATGACAACATTCCAGAGCAGGAATCTGTTATCTCTGGTATCAGTCAGTCTAAATCCAAAGGCCTAACCCAGGACCGTTTAGATATCAAGTATCAGGCATCATTCCTAAAGGTTTAGGCTACAGGCCTCACAGATTCTTTTACTCTATTTCTGCAAGACACTGGGGAGTGTCTCTAAAAGATTTTAGGCAACTTTATCTCTTAAATATCTTTAAGTTATCCAATGAGAGTTCCATTCTAGCACTTATTGTACTAGCTAGTAAACTGCTAATTTTAGCCTTAAGCCCCATTTCCGAAGTTCACTGAGAACATTAGCCAAGAGTCTAGTGTTGATCCAGATATTGGTGACAGAACTACTTAGAGTGGTCACTTCTAGGATATGCGGTTTTTTTATTGGAACTTTAGCAACAAACTCTGGAATATGCCCTTTCAAATAAAATTTTAGCTGACTACACCTGGATTGTAGCTTATCCTAACTAAGACAAATAAAATATTTTAATTGAATTACCATCCTCAAAGCATGGCTTGCACATACTTCTGCTTAGAACCCATTGACTGAAAGTTGGTAATGGGGCCACATTCTGCTGCAGGGGAGGCTGGGAAATGTAGTCTTTATTCTAGGAAACCTTGTGCCCAGATATCATTGAGATTACTACCAAAGGAGAAGAGATGAACAGATACTTTGTGAATTCTGCAAGGCTTCCTGTGCAGAGGAAAGGCTCACTATAGTTGCTCAACATTTTCGCTTGTATTTCATAATAAGTCTTTACTCCACCCTCGGCTTATGGGAAACTTTCCAAGTATGAGAATAGTCCCTTGTTTTCCCAGAAATGGGTCAGGGATGTGGCAATGGCTTAATGGTAGATAGATGTGTGAAGGTGAAGATTTCTTCCATCAATTCTCTTATGTTCCAGGTTATGTTAGGATCTTGCTACTAAGTGTATTCATGGACTAGCAAGTTCTGCATCACCTGGGGGCTTGTTAAAAATGCCTACTCTACATTTTAACAAGACTGACAAGTGATTCTGATGCACAGTCAAGTTTGAGAAGCAGTTTTTGAATGCTTTCCCCTCCTTCCTCAATACACATGTACATGAACATACTGTGACTGAGGCCAAAGTGTTTCCTTCTGCAGGGCAACCTTGACCTAGAGCACAAAAATAAGTGTGGGAGAATTCATGGACAAATAGTACATTAAAGTTTAAATCATACTCAGCATTTCATGCACATTAGCTTATTATACAATGCAGAAAGCAGTTAACATGTTTTGGGGGGTATTTGAGAAGAAAGTAACTAGAAAAATATATTAAGAGTGAACATGTTTAAATGATGGAACTCTGGATAATTTATTTTTCCAATTTTGTCATTCTTTCAGAATTTTCTTTTATTAACATGAACTGTTTTAAAGTGGAAAATTAGTTGTTTTGAAGATTCTCTGAAACATTTGTTTTAGCTTTAGAAATCAGTTAGCTGAATCAGAAGCCTCTCACTGGTTTGGAAGAAAACAGCAATGGTCTGGGATCATTATAAATCCACCCAAGACAAGCTTCTGCAGTTGCCAAAATAAACTGCTTATTCACAGGAGATGGGCAGTGCTTATTTTGAAAAAGTACTCTTAATTGCTGACTTTTGCAACTCAAAAATTTGAGTGCCATTTTCTAAATTTGCTTTAGATATTCGTATTTTGAAACTTGGCACAAGAATTTAATAAAATTTTCTTCTAGTAATTGAAATAATTCAATTCAGCTACATTTATTGGGCAGTTGAAGGTTACATGGCTCTGAGTATGTTTTTATCTTTTTGGAGGGAATGAAGAAAGGAATTAAAAGACATAGTCCCTGCATTTGGGAACTCACTCTGGAGGACTAGTGTAAAAACCTTTTATAACTCTTTCAGAATTAGGATTTAAGTGTGTTTAAATAATTTTATTTTGTTTGGATATTCTTATAACTCTATACATTCTTTCCAAAACCCATGATATATTTGATATAAAAATAAGAAACTCTAGCTTCACAGGTCCAGATGTGTATAGAGGATAGACCTGCACTAAAACAATTTCACAAGAGCAAATAGGAAAACATATTGAAAGCATTGGATCTTTCTCCTATTGCTTCTGGAAAAAAAAATGACAAAGGGCAAATGAAGGAAGCAGAGGAAGCACTGGGTTTCCTTAATCAGTTGTTGGCTAGAGCTCCTATAGGGGAACTTACAATGGAAAATTCATGCCTCATTCTTTACTCTTGAAACAACAAAAATGAATTTCCTCAGAAGAAATTTTTACTCTAGTGATCGGATTAGATTAAAATGATGAGAAACAGTCAAGGATTAGTGAGGAGGACTCTACATTCTGTCAGAGGATTTTTTAAAAAGCAACCTCTAATTCTCTGACATTTTAATTTGTGCACTTATTGATATAGGTGTTAATTTGTATGCATAGCCTTGTTAATAAAGAGTTCTTTCTGTTTTTTAAAAAAAATGAAAACCAAGAATTAAAATAGTAAAGCTAAGGATTTTTATTTTGTTGGTTGCAAGAAATAGATACCCACTCAAACTGGCTTAATTATTACAAAGGGAGATTTATTTCATTGTTACAGATTTTTCAGAATTCTGTGCATTTGGGCCTCGCACAAACTGGAAAGCTCTTCAGAACCAAGATAAATTCTCTCTCCCTTTCTCACTTAATCTCAGCTTCTTTCCCACATAGATACCATTTTCATCTCTCTGAAGATCAGTTTTATTTGCTAATTCATCATCTTGCAAGTGGCTGCCTCAGCCACTGAGCTGACATGACTTTGTCACTCCAATCAATGCCTGCCTCGGACTAGTCACAATCACTGTGTTTTATAGTTTGACTTCACAACGGAGGGAATCTGATTGTCCAGATCAGCTGTTCTAGTAGAGCCACACCAATTAAAGGTCTCTGATCAACCACTGGACAGGCTGCCCACGTGGGGCAGACACCTGGCCATGGCTGGGAGGAGAGGTAGCAGGTGATGTGCTGGGTGGCCCTGCTCTTCTGGGCATATTCCTACTTCAGATAAAATATAAAAAAGGAATCAATTGGGTTTGGCCTTAGCAAGCCCAAATATGTAAAGTGAAGCTATAGAAGACAATGCACACAAAGTAATTAAATAATATAACTGACAAAGTGATCAAATAAATAGAATGATAAAATACACGGGGGGCTGAGAATTCAATGTGATCTATATCACTATAGCTTATATCTGAGAAAGCTTATGACAATATGGAATGTTGAAGAGCTGAAGGAGTCACAGTATGCAACAAAAGAAGTAGGAAAAAAAGATGTATTCCTTGAGTAATAAGTTACAGATTAAAATTAACATTAAGTTGTCTAAAGAATTCTGGTTCAAGACGGCTGATTAATAAGCACATACTTAGGAATAAAAATATGTAGAGAATGAAATCTAAACTAACACAATGAAAGTACTGGGATGGGTCTTTGTTAGACAAGATATTTCGACAAATTTCTGGAAGATGCAAAACAGATTAATGAGCTGATTGATGAAACACTGTGGAGGAAGCCATGGCCCAACTGACTGGCAGAGCCCCAGGCGTGTTCTAGGCTTTGACACAGCAGATGCAATAAGGGATGGACTGAGAAATTGGACTGAAAGTATTTGTAGACAGCTATGTACCCCCGGCCAAAACTCAGAAAGTACAAATAATCTTAAGATACTGCCTGGGAAAAACTAGAGCAGATGACTAGAGAAAACACTCCCAGGGTAAACACCTCCTAATTCTGGCATTGGAGGTTCCCAGAGTTACAGCTGGTTTCCTGTCTGCAGGACCTCGACTGAAGCCTGCCATGAACCAGCCCAGGGACCCACAGCTCCCAAGGAATCCTTCTATTGCCATAGTCATTTTTTTTAACTTTTTTATTCTGGCACAATTTTAGATTTTCATTAAAGTTGGGGAAAAGGCACAAAGAGTTCTCACATACACTATTCCCAGGTTCCTGTAACATGAATATTTTAACATATTTACTTTATTCTTTTCTCTCTCACTGTCTTGACAAATAGGTAGATAGGTATACATACATTTTATTTTTTTCTGACCATTTGGGAGTCAGTTATAGGCTTGATTTCCCATTAGATTGAAATCCTTCAGTGTGTCTTTCTTTAACATTCTCTTGCACAAGTTCAGAAAAATTATCAAAATTAGGAAATTAACATTGATATATTAGCATCTAATTGTAGGTCTTATTCAGATTTTGCCAAGTATTTTGTTAAATGTTCTTTTTAGCAAAAAGAGTTTCTAGATCATGTTGCATTCAGTTGCCATGTCTTTTTTTATCTCTCTTAATGGGATCTGTCCCTTAGTCTTTGTGTCTCGTTTGACATTAAGACTGCACTTTAATTATTTTATAGAATGTCACTCAGTTTGGATTTGTCTAATGTGTCTCCATTAAGTTCAGATTATGCTCTTTTGGCAGAATATCCCTGAAGTAGGTGTTTTTCTCAGTGCATCTTATCAGGAGGCAGGTATTAATTTGTCTCATTATTGCCTCATTCTTAATGTGAACTGTAACCAAGGATCAATATATATCAACTGAAAGCCTCTAATATGAAGAGGAAAACCCAAATGAACCAACAGAAAAATAAAAAGGAAAGAAAGAAGTCACAGGACAAAAGCACATTTCAAAATAGGAGAGACTTTCCAATTAGTAGTTTCTGAGATATAAAAAGCTATGACATATATAGCCATAAAACAAGAAACTGTGTTATGAAAAAGAAAGAACTCTTGGAAAATAAAGTTGTAATTGAAAGAATTTAAAAACTAGAAAGTTTTAAAGATGAAGTAAAGAAACTCACCTAGAAAATAGAACAGAGAGAGAGATGGGAAATAGAAGAGATAAAAGACATAGCAGACTAGTGCTAGGATTCTTTACTAGGATCGGATTTGCCTGCATCATACAGCAGAAGACCGTAAAGGAATAAGAGATTGACAAGATAGAAGTTTCTCACTCACATAAAAGAAGTAGACAGCCTGGCCAGCATAGCTCAGTGGTTGAGCATCGACCTATGAATCAGGAGATTGCAGTTCAATCCCTGGTCAGGGCACATGCCCAGGTTGCAGGCTCGATCCCCAGCAGGGGGCATGCAGGAGGCAGCCGATCAATGACTGTCTCATCATTGATGTTTCTATTTCCCTCTCCCTCTCCCTTCCTCTCTCTGAAATCAATAAAGACATATTAAAAAAAAAAAAAAAAAGTAGACAGTTCTGAGGTGGTTTGATGACATCAGTGAATCGTTGGGAACACCAGGCTGGTACCTTCCCATTCTGTCACCTAGTAAATGGTTTCCTTTCGCAAGGCCACCTCAGAGCCCGAGATGGCTGCTGGTGCTGCAGACATATGTCTGAACACAGGCCAAAAGAGATGTAAGGCCTGAAGGACCAAAAAAGAAAAAGGGCCTTCTAAGCTGTAGCAACTATCTTTAAATAGCTTTCTCGTAATTCTGCTTCCATCTCTCTTGACAAATCTAGCTGCAAGGAAAGATAGGAAATGTAGTCCTTTATTTTGTGCAGCAATATGATCAGATATAGATTAGGATACTGTTACTCAGGAGGAAGATATTGAGATTGAGTTAGGCAGCTAGCAAATTCTGCCACATGGTGTAATATGTAACGGAGTTTCCAGAGCAGAAAGGAGATACCAGTCATTGAATTAAAGGCATCTGACAAGTACCTAACAGGATGCATTTTATACACATGGTCATAACAGTTTGAAATTTTAGAAATCTAGGAATAAAAAAAGACAGTGTAATTCCAAACAAAATAAAACATGTTTAACAAATATATAAAAGATGCTCAGCCTTGTTTAAAAGATTAGAGGACTACAAATAGAAACAAAAATGAAATATTTTTTCAGTATAAGCTTGGAAAAGTTAAGATATTGAAAATATCCTATGTTGGTGAAGGTTTTGAGAAGTTTTCTCAACAACTATTGGTCTAAGTATAAATAAATTCAGCTTTGGGGGATGAAATTTTGGCAGCACTTGTCAAAATATAAATGTGTTGGTTTTCTGTTGCTGCTGTGATAAATTACCACAAACTTTAGTAGCTTTAAACAACACATATTTAAACCACACATGTGCACACAGAAATTTATTAACTGATACTCTGTAGGGCACAATCTAGAATGGGTTTCCCTGAATTAAAATTAAGCTGCCATAATGGCTGTGTCCCTTTCTGGAGGCTCTAGGGAGAATCCATGTCCAGTTTATTCCCATTGTTGGCACATTGGGTTCCTCAAAGATATAAATCTGAGGTCCTCATTTGCTTGCTGGTTGTCAGCTGAGGGTAGATCCAGCTTCTGGAATCTACCTGCAGTCTTCATCTTATGGTCACTTTCCTCCACCTTCAAAGCCAGCAATGACAGCTCAAGTCCTTTCCACACTTGACACCTCTTTCTTCTTCTGCCCCAGCTCTGACCCACTCAGAAAAGGCTCCCTACTTTTAAGAACTCATGTAATTAGATTGGGCCCACCCAGATAACCCAGGATAACTTCCATCTCCAGGTCAGTAACCTTAGTCAAGCCTGCTAAATCCCTTTTGCTATGTAAGAGAACAAATTCACAACAGGTTCTGAGGATTAGGGCATGGGTATCTGGGGGTGGGGGTACATTATTCTGCCTACCTCAGTAAAATGTACATTCCCTTTTACCCAGCAATTACTCAAATAAACACAACTCACACACCTTAAAACCTAAGATGAGAGAGAGAACACAAAATTTACAAAGGACAATTATGATTAAATGCATCAAACTTATCAGTATCATGAGATAATATAGGGCAAAGCTTTCAAAATTCTGGGTAAAATAATTTTAAATCCAGACTGCTATGCCAAGCCACACTATTAATTGAGTTTGAAGGGAGGAAAAGGCATTTTCAATTATTTAAGGATTATAATTTTTGTTCTCCAACACTCCTTTTCTTAAAAGGTTACTTGAGGATGGATATCAGCAGTAAGAGAGAGTAATCTAAGAAAGAGGGTAGTGGGGAACACGTGAAGCAGGGAAGTCTCGCTATCATGATTGCTGGGCAGCAGCCTATAGGGCACCCAGCCCACACTGGAGCGGGAGGAAGGAGGCCCCCAGATGGGAATTGGACTGGTTCATTGTATATTGCTTGAAACACTTGAGGATAAACTAAAGGTATAGAATATGTGGTCCAAATGAAAGCAGAATGTTCTCTTTTAAGCAGCTGGTTAAGTGTAAAAAGGAAAAAAAAGCTCACAAAAATACAATATAACAGCAACAAAAACCCAACTGTGTTTGAACCACAATTTTGAACTTTCAGCATAGATGTCTCTTACGCATAAAATGCGGCAGTCACAACACTGGGCCTGTAGAGGAGAGAACAGTACATACACACATACCCGTTTATGCCTGGTCACAACCTGGACACATTTGTATGTGACGGCTTTGCTTGGGAAAATGTCTGAAAGTATATGTGCTATGACGTTAACAGTGAATATGGTTAGAGATGGGATTTGAGTGAGTTTTTCTTCTTGTTTATCTGTTATCTATGCAATTTAGATAGTGCTGATGACTTTAAAAGCAGTGTAGAACCCGGCCGGGCGTGGCTCAGTGGTTGAACATTGACCTAGGATCCAGGAAATCGAGGTTTGATTCCTGGTCAGGGCACATGCCTGGGTTGCAGGCTCGATCCCCAGCAGGGGATTTGCAGGAGACAGCCGATCAATGACGACTCTCTCAGCACTGATGTTTCTATCTCTCTCTCACTCCCCTTCCTCTCTGAAATCAATAAAGATATATTTAAAAAAACAAACAAAAACAGCAAAAAAAAAACAAAACAGGCCATTGTGACATCATTATGCAGGAAAAAACATGGGCTTTGGAGATAGAAGATGGCTTTAGCTCTGGTTTTAGTACTTAAGAGCAAATAGGGACAGTCAGTCACCCTATATTCTTTTAAGGCCTAGCAGGAGCAGCTAAGAGGCCAAAAGCAGTCAAAGGACCTTCCAGGCATATGTTCACATTTGCTGTGTGTTAATGTGCCCAGGACTGTGCCAGGCATGGGAAACAGAGAAGAATGAGACACAGCCCCTGTCCTGAAGAATCTTCAACTCAGAGGAGCAGACCAGGAACACCAGGCACATCCCAGAGCAGAAAGGGCTATGTTTCGTGTAAACATGGAGTGCTCTGAAACCCCGTAGAAGTGACAGCCCCCCTCGAACGAGGGAGGCCCCACTAGGCTAATCATAGGAGGTGACATAAGATGTGCTCTTTTTTCCTTTTTATTGAATTTATTGGGGTGGCATTGGTTTAATAAAATTATATAGGTTGCAGGTGTACAATTTTATAACACATCATCTATATATTGTATTATGTGTCCACTGCCCCAAGTCAGGTCTCCTTCCATCACCATTTCTTCCCCCTTTACCCTCCATAAGAAGTGTCCTGAGAAATAAAAGGAAATATGCCAGAGGGAGGACATGGGAAGGGCATTCTAGGCAGGGCAATTGTGTATACAGTGGGTTTAAAGGATCATGGCGATCCTGCAGCTGCTAGAGGTTGGATGTGGTTAGAGCCCCGAGGTGTGGGGTCCTGGGTTGGTAGGTGGGAGCTGGGTCATGAAGGAGCAGTGAGCCCTACAAAGGCATCTGAGCCTTACAAAAATCATACTGGGGCTTGCATAGGGAGTGGGTTGGAGGGGAAGGAGACTGAGAGTTTCGAAAGAAATAATGTGACCCTTCTGAAAGCCCCCTATGTTCTCCCCATCTAGTCAGATTCTCTCTGCCTCCCCTTACTCTCTCCCTGCACCCAGCTGTTTCCTTCTTGGTACTTACATTACTTCACTTATTTGTTCACTGACTTATATATGGTCTTTCTCCCCCACTAGGCTGTCAGCCTCTCAGGGTGGGAACTATGTTTTATTTGCCAATGCACTGCACCTAAAGAGTGGTAGACACTCAAATATTTGTTGAGTAAACAAATGCCCAGAATAAGGTGGCAACTATGGTGATGGGAAGGGGAGGGCAGATCGGAGAGTTAAGATACAGAATAAATGGAACTTAGTGACTAATTGAGAGAGTTGTGCTGGGGTGAGATTTGGGGTTGGGGAGAGAAAAGACTGAGTGTTCCAGGGCCCTGGCTTGGGAGACATCAAGCCGCAGCTAGAGGTTGTAGGGTGAGTGTGGGCTGGGGGAGGGGAGGTACAGTCGAAAGGGGTGGGGTGGGGTGACGTAATATTCCCATCAGGTAAGAATTGCAACCTGAACTCACCCACAGATATAACAGCCCTGCCTCACTGCTCTTTTATTGGTTCTTAACCTTTCCTACACCTTAGAATTACCTGGAAAATCCCCATACCTGAACCCCCTCTAGACTAATTAAACCTGAGGATAGGGCCTGAGCATCAGTATTTTTGAAATTTTAAAATGCTGATCTTCAGCAAAGGCCTTTGTCCTATGGGATCCCCTTCCTGCCCTTTCTTTTGGATACCCTACGATTCTCAGTCAGCTCACTGTAGCCCCACCTGCTTCAAGAGGTATCAGCTGACTTCCATTCTTCCCATCAGGGTTGAGTCATGACATTTTTCTGCTCTACAAATATTTGTGCTTCTTATTTGCCACTGCCTGGCATGTGTGCCACCTTGGCCCATATTTACATTTATAGCAGACTGCACTTAATGCTTACCGGTGTGCTTGCGTAGGTGTCCAAGATGTGAATTAGTACTTGGGTTTTCCTGTTTCCTTTTTAAATCTTGGAAAGCAACCAGATAACCCTCTTTTGTGCTTATACATTTTCATCAAGCATTTTGCAATTTGAGCCTATAAAAATTAATTCAATAATGCAGTACCCAATTTTAATTTCTTGCCAATAACTGTGGAGAATCTTTCTCATTGGTAGTGTGGCAAGGGAAAGGCATGGTACATTGTGCACCAAACAAAATTGGGCTGTGGTTATCTTCTGGCGTGATCCCTGGTGGCTTTTCATTGTAGACACTACTACATGTTTCTGTGGTAATCAAGACCACAGTTAAACCGCTGAAAATGGCTCAGGAGTACTGAGAAACTACTGAATGAAGTGTTATTTGTAAATTACTGTTAAAAAATTAATATATTTTTTCCCTTCAGTTTGCAGGCAATTTGACTATAGAAACTATTTACATCTTACATTCCTTATTTGGTTTGTATACACACTCTTTGGTCCTGAAGACAAGTTTTGCACTTGTAGGCTTTGGTTTATTTTATGTGAAGCTCCTGGAGTGCATCTGGGAGGGGAGATGGCTCTTTTCCAGTGTGTGCCTAGTAAGGGAGCAGAGAAATGGTCCTTCAAGGGGATGGAACCCCAGTGCAGAGCTGAGAGGGCTTGGTTTCATCAGAAGAAATACAAGTGATTGGGTAACTGTGGTGGGTGGGATTCGGTGAAGGACTGGGTTGAAGAGGTGGGTGGGCAGGGTCCAGGTCACAGAGAGCCTTGTCACACTTGTGTGCTGCCCCCACCTAATCATGTTCTCTGCTTTCTCCCCTGCATCCCACACATTGGTCTTCCCAAAGTGTAGATTTGTTCCTGTTGCTCTTCACTAAAACAGACAAACAAACAAAGGCAGTAGTTCCACCATGCCCGATGAATAAAGACCAAATTCTTTAGGCTCCTTCAGCCTCGTTTTGAGATTTTTCTCCTGCTTCTTTCTTAAACCACCCATATTCTTTGACAATTTTCTCATTTTTCAAGTGCTCCTCATTCTTTCTAACCTCTCTGCTTTTGCCTGCACCATTCCTTTTTCATAGAAGGCCCATTCTCCATCTCTTCCCGGGGAGGCTTGCCCATCATGGTGGAGGGTCCGAGTGCAGTGTGGTTTCCTTCATCCAGTTGCACTGTCATTCCAAGTGGAGATGACGTTTATCTACACTTGGCTGGTTTCATTTTTAAACACTTGAATTGAAGAATAATTAACATACGCTTCCTTACATACTTATCTGAATGTAAGTGTACAGGTCGATAAGTTTTACAAACTGAACATATCTGTATAACCAAGATCAGAATGTTACCAGCACCCTAGAAACTCTTTCTCTCATCACTACTCCTACTCAAAGGTAACTACAATCTAGACTTCAGGATTAATTTTAAACTTCATAAAAGTGGAATCATAATGTATGCACTCTTTGTATCTATCTTTTTCCCCTAATATTATGTTTGTGAAATTCATCCATATTGTTCTATGTATCTGTGGATGATTTGTTGTTATGGCTGTATAGTATTCCACTGTGTAAATATACCACAGTCTAGTTATGAATTCTGTCGTTGACACGCCATTTGCTTCTTTGAATATTTTAGTATACTTTTTTTGATGAAAGCATGTATGTATTTTTGCTGCATATGTATGTAGGATTAGAGTTGTTGGGTCATAGGGAACACATATGCAGATACTGCCAGTCTTCCCAAGTGATTGTATCTGTTTGTGCATCCATGACTGTTACACAAAATTCTAATTACTCCACACCCTCACTGTGACTTGTATTTTCCATCACATCCTTGGTCTTAGTATACCCTCCAAAAAGCATCTACCACAGAGTTCCCATTGAAGTCTATGCAAAGACCCAGATCTATGTATAAAGTATGGCAAGCCCTCTTCTCAACTATTCTGCCTCATGAGTTTTTTGTTTGTTTTATATATACTATATTTTATATATATAGTTTTATATATACTATTTGAGAAATAAAATATTTTCTTATTTTAAAAATTAAGGGAGCATAGGGAACCTTCAGAGGTGCTAGAAATGTTCAATATGTTAATCAGTGTGATGGTTACATGGGTGCATATGCATGCATAAACTTAAAAACATTATTTCATAATGTATGCAAATATTGAACCATGCTGCACACCTAAAACTAATATTATATGTCAACAAAAAATACCCCCCACTCTAGCCAGCTTGGTAGAGCATTGACCTGTGGATCAAGGGTCCTAGGTTTGATTCTAGCCAAGGGCACATAACTCGGTATCCCCTGCCCCTGCCAGGGTGCATACAGGAGGCAACCAATCAATGTGTCTCTCTCACATTGACATTTCTCTCTCTCTCTTCCTCCCCCTCTCTCTCTGAAAAGCAATGGAAAAAATATCCTTGAGTGAGGATTAACACGTCTCCTGCAAAATTAAGAAAGCATCAACAAATTGGTATTCCTGACTCCAGTCCTATCCCAGTAATCAGTGTAAAAAAGAGGCTTATGTGAACACATGTTTAGACTAGATTCTTGCCAGGCTGAAGAATGAAAATGGTTCCTAGGCCCAATTCCAAACTAGGAGAGGGTGTTTCCCCGACACCAACACACAATTCTCAGACACCAGCAGGGTGTCCAAGAACTCACCTCAATTATGACACCATCTACCTGGAGATAGCATCATATTTTACAGGTTAAGTGTTCAGTCCTACAAGACTGCCCTTTCTGCCCCACCTCCTCACCCCCCTTCAGACTCTGGTATCAAGTGCAGGCTCTTACCTGTGCTTCTGACCAACCAGCTATAGGCTGGAGGTTCCAACAACCTTCTCCAACTCGGAATGCCAATCGCAAGTTCAGGTTGTTATCTGTACTTCTGACCAACTCGCTATAATTCAGAGTGTCCCACAAATATCTCCTTGGGTTTGATAAATTTGCTAGAATGGCTCACAGAAGTCAGAGAAATGTATTATTTACTAGATTACTGATTTATTACAAAGGATATTAAACAGCCACATGAAGAGATATATAGGATGAGGTCCTGAACAAAGGAGCTCTGTCCTCATGGAGCTTGGGGCCCAGCATGGTGGCACGTGGAAGTGTTCTTGTTCCCCCACATGGACGTTCACTAAAAGAAAGGGCCAATGAGCTGTCCTCCTTGGTTTTTATGGAGGCTTTACTATAGTCGATATTCCATAAAACATAATGACTATGTAATAAGTGGCCATTGGCAGTGGAACTCAATCTTCAGTGAGGGTGTGAGGTGGGCCTGAAAATGTCAAACTTCTCATCACATGGTTGGTTCTCTTGACAAACCTTGGGTGAGGTCAAAAATAATCATTTCACTAACTAAACAAAAGACTCCTTTAGCACTCTCAACACTTAGGAAATTCCAACGGCTTTGGGAACTGTAAGGCAGAAACTGTGGATAAAGACCAAATATCTTCTAAATCACAATATTGCAATTAGTGAATCGGATATAACCCATCTGGAGGTTCACAGAGAACCATATTTACCCCTTGCAACACAGGGCGTATTTTTCTGCCTTAATCATCACTCTAGGTCTATTTGATGGGAAAGAATCCTCCCTGGAGAGAGAGAAGGCAGAGTGTTTCTCCCAAAGGCAAGGCTCTGAATGAAGGAATGATATTAGTGAGCCCTCTTTAATTGTCTTCAAATACCATCTTCACCCCTTGTTTATTCCATTGCTATTTGTATTGGGCACTCTGAGGACTATAGTTTAAGAATGAAATGAAGATGAAAACAGATCTAGACGTCTAAAAAAATGGCATACTCTAAGGTGTCATCGTTATTGTTCATTCCAAAGCAATACTGACACCTGTTGGTTAAAAAGGAGAACTTTATCTCAATGATTTATTTGCAAGTCTTAATTATGGAGAGTCACAGGAACTTAACCAAGGGTGAAAATAAAACGGATGTTAATTCAAAATTTTCATCCTGCCTCACCTCCCACAACTTCTCCCCAGGGATATAGCTCATAGAATTCTTAAAAGTATACTACAAAATCAAACACTTGATGGGCATTATATGTCCCTCCTGAAAGCTGAAATTGCTGTGCTCTACACTTGCTTGAGAGAAACTTGTTTCACTGTTAACTATCATTTCACAAACAAGATGTTAAGATCCAGAAACTAATTTTTCTCTTCTGTATGGTAGTAAATTCTCCCAATAAATCTCACACTTACTAGAAGAGATATGTTCTCACTATGTTTTGCTTAATGATATATTTATTTGGTAAACCTTTTGTTCATTGACTTCCATTTATTACATTTTACTAGTTTTTATTGCTGGACATAATAAAATTTTGCTTTGGCATAAAAACATATGCTTTTTAAAGTCACAATGAAAGGAAATCACATTTTTTCTGATAAAATACTAAAATATTATGTGAATAATACTAGTTATATACCAAAGATATCACAAAATAAAAATAACACTAGTAAAAGTGTTCTGTAGTCACAGAAAATTTGGCAATTTAATTTTTTAGTACATCTTTCTCCTGTTTGTTTGTATATTAATTTGTCAATCATTTATTAGAAACCTATTATATGCCAGTGCTCAGCTAGAAGCTGGGTTACAAAGACTAATGAGATACATTCGCTGCTCACTGAGGGGCCACACTCTGGCGGGGTAAGACAGATACAAATATTAACATCATTTGGGGTCCTTGGGTTCCCCAAGATAGAAATCAAGAGGAACCGCCATTGTGCAATTGCAGCAACACTGCCAGAATTTAGAGTCAGAGAAGGTAGATTGTAGCATTGATCATGGATTTTGACTTTTCTGATGAGATAATTTAGAACAAAGGGCTCTGAACTGGGTAGTGGAAGAAGAGAAGCCAAGACCATAATGAAAGAACAGCTCCAGGAATTAGAGGGGTTTTATGAACAGACACAGTGGGTATGAAGGTAGAGAGAGCAGAAAGGATAGGAGGTGATCTGAGAATAGACCATTAGATTTTAAAATTTCTGGATATTAAGATCTGGAATATGGGACTGAAATGCAGTGCAGCAAAGGAGATTCAGGAATCCTGAAGTAAAATTGCTCACAGGCTATCTTCATAAAAGTTGAGATCTTTCAGGATTCAGAGTGGAGGAGATTTTGCTCAGTGATGGAGAGTGGCCTGAAGGCAGTAGATGATAGGAATGAAGAGTGGGGGATGAATATCTGGATGGCGTGAGCATTAAGAGAGGCAGGAGCAATAGCCCTCTTCCTAGGCTCTGCCTAGTGGTCCTGCTGAGCAAGCATGCCTCAGTTGCCAAGGACACCAGTTCATCACTATCTCCACAGACAGGCTGGGGCCTGTTGTTCAAGATAATAGGAGTCTGCTGTTATACTAACCCTCTCCTTAATGCCCAAAAGCCCTAAGTGAGTTTTCTCTTGCTCTTCCATGACATAGTCCTGTCAATAAAGACTATGTCAGCCTTCTCTGCCTGGCTGCTTCTTTTTGCTTGTCTCTGATTCTATTCAAACTGGGTAGAAAAATTCTATTCAAGTTCAATAGTGGATGTCCTATCTCCTCTCTCTTCCACCAGCAGGTAGACAGGCAATCCCATCTATCCAAATGTGTCCATGGAGAAGAGCCAGGAGTCTCCTTAAATGATGTTGGCACACCCTGGAGGGGCTATAAGAACTGGGCTGTGGCAGAATCCATTTGGAATCTCATGTCAGGGACAGTGCAGGTTGTGAACAGTTAGTGACCACCCTTCTTCCAGCTCTGTCCTGAGACAGACCTGGGTCCAGTTTTCACAACATTGTTAATCGTACTGTTCAACTTAATAATCCCCCTTTTCACTCCCAGAAACTGAAGCTTTGCTTTTGGCACCAAGTGTGAGCTGGCCCTTATGGATTAGAGAGAGGGACAAACGGGAGGTAAGGCTGAAAACCCTTATCTCTGGAGCCTTAGAAACAGAAACTGAGTCAGCACTACTCCTCAGCTGTTGCATCTGGAAGGGTGGGTTTCTCTGCAGCTGTTTAAAGAACAACTGAGAAGAAGGCTTGCATGTCCCTGGGCCCATCTGCATGTCTTAGGCATGAGTCATAACCAAAGGCCGGCATTTGTCCCCTTGATTAAAAGCCGTTAAATCTAAGACCCATATCTCTCCACAGAAGCATCTCATGGGCAAATGACCTGAGAGTGTGAGGGCCCAGTCAGACAGAATATCAACTCTTTTTTTTTTTTTAATTGAATTTATTGGGGTAGCATTGCTTAATAAAACCATAAAGGTTTCAAGTATACAACTCACTAAAACATCATCTGCATATTGCCTCGTGCACTCATCACCCAAAGTCAAGTCTCTTCGTCCCCATTTATCCCCCCTTTGCTCACTTTCACCTCCCCCTACTCCCCTATCACCATACTGTCTTCACTTATATGGGGAATCTAATCAACAAAATAATTTAAGAAACAAAATAGAAACAGAAGCATAAATAGAACTGATGGACATCTGGGGGAGAGGAGGGCTGAGTGAAAAAAGGTGAAGGGATTATGTATAATCCCTTGGGGAGTATTGACTCATATCCTGAGTAGATAGATAACATCAGCCTTCCGCTAAGACCAGAAGAGGGAAGGACATTTATCCTTGCTTCTCTCTTTAGACAGAAGAATCCATTCTTATGGCATTACATTTTGGAATTTGGGGTTTGTTTTAGTAAGTTTGAAATCTATCCACCCAACATATCTGTCTCATCTTACTTGCATAGTAATTTTTAACAAGTTGGCTAAGCCCACCTTCTTTCACCTAGCAATGCTTGTGGAGATGTTGTGGTGTACTCAGGCCAGAGAACAGAACACAAAGCTCAGAGATAGTTGCATTTTCGCTTAGTCACATCTGTTCTCTGTATTAGGGGAAAAACAAATGGCACCAGTTCTGTTTTCAATGTACAGCAGGGATTTGAAAACTTTACATAGGAATCTTCTGGAGCTTTTAAAAAGTTCTGATGCCCAGACCACACCAGTGGCTTCAGAATCTATGGGGATGAGAACCTGGAGTCAATAGTTCTAGATTTCCCCAGGAAATTCTCATGAGTAATAGCCATTACCCAAGTGATGTCTCTCTCATCACTTAATTCAAATCATGGTGTATTCACTGCCATTTTTACTTAGCATTCTGAGGGTTGATTTGATTATCCTGAGGATATTTCTGGAGCCTAATAAAATTATAATCACTGGGGAGCAAGCAGGGACCAGAGCCAAAGGGAAAGCAGAGGATTTCATGAACCAGAGAGAAAATTTTGTCAGCCTTCAAACCTGAAGGAGTCCAAAGCATCTATCAAAGTCAGAGGTACTGAGCCCTGTGTCTGGAGAGCCGCCAGGAAGTGGCCTAGAAGTAGTGGTTACAGTATCAATGGGAAGTACACCAGGGAAATTTCCTGGAATAATTTTTTTCTTATAGATCTAACAAGCAAAATGTAGGAGGATCCTTGGGTGGGCACACTTTGTTTAAAGGGACAGGAACACAGTGTACAAATCCCCAAATTCTTTAAGTCCCTAAGGTGATGATTCCAGAATGATTTTTTTGCCAAGAAAACAACCATATTTCTTTATCAAATGTGCTGTCTTTTCTGTGCTAAGTATACCATCAGTTGCTAGGGATACAAAGATTAAATAGATCACAGTATATACCTGTGAGAATCCATAACCTAGATGGGGAAAGGTATGGATAAATCAAAACCTTTTAAATAAAATATGGCAAAATAAACTATGCTGGATTTAGTCAAAGTTCTGTAAGTCTGGTGTTAACCCTAATGATATCAATCCTCTTAATTTCATTTTCCTTCTCTCATTGCTATACTCTGGACTTTGTATTTTTTGCATATAATGTAAATTAACACTCTGTTGCTTTGTTTTGTTATTGTCATTTGGGAGATGTATAAAACTGTCACTGGACAGGGACTGGGTCTGCCTTGGACTGGCCAGTAGTGTGTGGGTTTTTGACTTTGTGCAGGAAAGATTTTACAACACCAGTCCAGGTGATTTTGAGAGTATGTTTATTAAAGCTGGGGACAGTGAAACAAAGGAAGGGCTTAAGTTAGAAGAAGCAACAGGAGAGAACCTAGGCAGGGCTGTTTTGGCTTTTTAGAAACGTTCTAGGAAAGAAGTTGATCACACTTGGCTACATTAACTCACTGAGAAGTAAAAGTCACAGTGATAGTGAGCCAAGGTGGGTTATCTCAGGGGGTAAGCCTAGGATGAGCTGCCACAGCCTGCTGCTCCCCTGGCTGCAAGTCTTGTGGGAACCCTTAGGAGAAAGAAAGCAGAAATACTGGAGTAAGGAGAAAAGGCGTCGGGTGCTCTAAAGAGAGCATGCTGTGGGTTTTTTGTCTTGAGGCTTTTTATCTTTCTTTAGCCTGTGGGAATCCTAGGGGAGGTTTAGGGGAGGGTCTTAACAGAATACTCATTAACTTTCCAGGTGTGTCCTTCAAAATGTTGACTCATCAAAATGTGGGGATAGGAGGGGGTCAATGTTATTTTCAGGTTAGTTTCACTTTTAAAGAACGTCATCGAAGAGAGACTGGGACCCAGACTAGTCTGCCCAGTGACAGTCTGGAATGTGTCCGTGGCTAGGGAAGATAAAACCTTGTGGTTCATTAGCTGGATGTAAATTGCTCAAGTGGTTTGGCCTTGTTTAATTATTTTGTCTCAGTCTCCCTTATTCCACTTTGTTAGAAGGTCCAGGTACAGAAATCCAGTTACAGAAACTCAGGTACAGAAGCTCACCAGGGCAGGAAGCCCCGGATGCTTAGCAAGGGGCAAAACTGGGAAAACAAGAACCTTGTCCTCAGGGTAACCTATCCTGCCCCGGCATATCGCTGGTCATGCAGTTTAGATGCCATCCCACCCCGCCCCGATCATTTCCTTCCTAAAGATAACATCTAAGCCTCAGTTGTATTTCAGCTCCAGGCCCAGAAAAGCAGCAAAACCAGACAAGTGGCGCTGTGGCTGCCTCAGGACCAACTACATTGACTTATGTCCCCCTGACTTGGCACCGACCAGTCAGTGGAGACCACCACCCTGAAAGAGCACGCCTGGAAAGTTGATAAATATTCTATTGAGACCCTCCCCTGAGACCTCCCCTAAGATTCCCACCTGCAAGAAAGAGGTAAATAAGCTCAGGACAAAGGACCCAGTGCTCAGTCCCGGATAGGGAGGTTCATCTCCTTCCCCCTTCTTCCCTCCGAGGAGCCCCACGAGGCTTAGAACCAGCCCTGGACTTACCCCCTGAACCTGTCTCCAGGGCCCCCTTCTCCGACTTCTCAGTAAGGCTCTCCTGTTGCTGCTTCTATGCCCTTCCTTGTTTCACTGTCCCAAGTATATTTTTGCTGTCATCATAGGCCCAATAATCTTTGGCTAAGTGCTGTGGAGCCCAGCCCTTCCCTTTGGATATCTTCATCCCCCACCCCCTTTCCTTAAATAAATTCAATTTTTCTTTATCCACCATCTGAGATAGCTATTTAGCCTGCCCGTGCACCACCAACATTAATCTTTCATACTTGCCCAGGAATTTCCCTGGCTTCTTACTCTCCTGCCTCCAAATGAGCTGTAGGAAAACTAGGAAGTGGCCTGAAACTCACACCATTGTGATCAATTGGTGTATTTTCCTAAAGTCCTGTCTTGAACTTCCTGGTTGGCTTGTTCTTTTATCTCTTATGTGACTTTCGTCACTTAACTTCCTTCAGGAAACTCGTATTTTCCTGTGAATCTATAATAATAGCAAAAATTTTTATTACATTTCTGAAAAATTCCTATCTTATCTGATAGAGTCAAACCTTGGTCCTTAAAAGTCTCCCATCTTGATTAAGTTCTAACCAATCGGTCCCAGAAAATAATGTCTCCCTTTTCAAACAAAACTTCAGTTCTCGACCTGACAACTCTTTCAGGCTGATATATCAGCATGACAAAAAGTGTCTCCTTTGACAAACAAAGGAGAGAATGCTAGTCAGTTTGCTACTAAACCTCGCATTGTTTACATCTCAGGAAATTGTGCTTGAATATTTTCATGGTTTCTTTGGCTTTTGTTACTGGTAAAATGGGTGATTAGCACAATTTTAAAATGTAAAAAGGCCATCAAGTGTGTTGATGTTGGTAAGGGTAGGAAATTGTCAAAAACCATGGTCCCAGGCAATTGAAGAGGTAGAAAAACTGTTGAGTTGGATAAATGAAAAAAGCAGTTAGCTGGTGCTTGCACTTTGGAGGCAGTGATGTGTGAAAAATGACTCTTATCATTGATGTTTCTATCTCTCCCTACTTCTCCATCTCTCTGCAATCAATAAAAACGTATTTTTTTAAAAAAGCGAAGATCCTGGAACGAGTGCTGAAAGTGATCCGTTTAAGGCTAGTCGGGGTAGTTCGATGAATTTAAGAAAATAAATGTTTGTTTATAGTACATTAGACATGTATTGTATATAAGAAAGGTTGAAACGGAATCATCTGGGGGTCTGGAATGAATTAATTCAATTTACATTATCTCTAATGGGAAAAAATGATTCAGTTTTCGATCAAATCGCTTCTCGAACAGTCTTCTAGAACAAATTAAGTTCAAGAACCAAGGTTCCACTGTATCTGAAAGACTTATTTTTCCTACATTTATAAATCAAGGTCACCTGCTCTAAATTCTGTAGACTTAGAACTCTAACAAGGTTCTTATACACTTTTTGCTAAATAAAGCACCCAGACTCCATGACTGTTCAAATCCCTGTCTAATGGTGGGCACATACCTTTGCCAAATATTCACCCACAGATATGGTCCCATCTTGATGAAACAAAAAGAACAGTCCATCTCCCTAAGTTGTGATTATTAAATAAGAAAAGTTCTATCACACAACCTTGGTGCTTTGCTCAACACATGGTAAACTGTCAGAAATGAGTTAGCATGGTATAGTATCCTGAAAAGTTTATCTAAGACACGTTCAATTATAAATAAGTTTGCGGGTGTGAATGGAAGGTGGGTAGTGTTTGGACACCATAAGAGGCGTAAGGAAGAAACAAGGAGGTAGGTGTCTTAGCAGGGGAGGCCAGGCAACTTGGGATCCTAAACATAAGGTCAAGGAGCAACTTATCTGGAGTTTGGTGTGTGTCACTACACTGGATGAAATTCTTCACAGAAGTTCACATAGACTGACTTGTTACTGTAAGATGTCATTTATTTGCAATCTTGTCCCGTTTTCAGAGATGTTGCCTCTTTGTACCGTACTAGAATTGGGTGAAAATATCTGCTTTACCCACACCTCCGCTCCCAGTGATGACTTTTTAATCATTTGTTTTGTCCCATCTTCTTTCCTGAATAGCGATCCCTAATCTTTTAAATATCTTTTGTCTCTCTCCTCAATAAATTTTTTTGTAGTCTCCGTGTGAATTCATTGGGCTCTTTTCCTCATTTCCCAGCACTTTCTTGTCCATGGTCTCATCTTCTCTTTGCTGGCTTATTGCACTGCACAGCTTCTCAGCGGGACTTCCTCAGTGGCCGCTGTGGAGGCTTCTGAGCTGAACTGTAACATGCTTATTAGAACAGTACTTTATACAAGAAATTAGAACTGTTGCTTTTATAATCATCCAGCAAGATTGAAGCAGAGAGAAAAAGGGAGTCTAACAAGAGGGGTGAGAAGGGAATGGTCTGGGGAGGAGGGAGAAGGCACTAAAACATAAAGGCATATAGATGCTCAAAATCAGAATGACAAACAATATACTCTGGTAGGGCAGTGATATTTACCAGGCTGATTTAAAGCTTCAAGTGCTGGCAGATTTGCTCAGCAATTACACTCAGACCAGACAGGCCCAGGGAGTCACAAGGCTAAATTAGATTATCAAACATAAGATACCAAGGAAGCTGAGCTGCTCGTGCACAGCATTCGTATCTGGAACGAATAAACCGAATTAGTTATCCCTCCCAGGCTTCCACCCCAGGGGGAGAGTCTGGATGAAATGAACACAGCAGTTTA
The DNA here is from genome assembly GCF_054644295.1 of Miniopterus natalensis. Lineage (NCBI taxonomy): Eukaryota > Metazoa > Chordata > Mammalia > Chiroptera > Miniopteridae > Miniopterus > Miniopterus natalensis. Next base: position 62,745,664 of record NC_142090.1, on the reverse strand, counting down.
AACATAAACATTCTGGTTTACATGAGTCAAAAAAGGAAGGGGTGGATTTATTTCTAGGCTGGCTCAGCTGCCTGATTTCTCCAGATATTGCCTATGTACAATCTGTAAATTAAACAAGAGACTTAATGTTCCCAGAGCCACCTTCTACCCAGTCTCTAACAATGAAAACATCAGGACCATCCGGTACCTCCCTCATCTATCAGGCAGACGGTCCATGTGGCTGCCTTCCCTCTCCCATTTTTACTTAGCGTTGGCACCCATCCGTCCAGCCCTGAGGTGCTTTCTAAGTGGCTGTCAGAGCTATGTGTCCACCCGCTACATGTGGTCATGCCACCTCCTGCTTCAAAACCTGGCTAGCCCGTGGGCTCCAGAGTGAGGTGTGATGCTCTCAGCCTCGCTTCCTAAGATTTCTAGAGTCTGACCTGCTGCATCCGCTCCCACCACTGATCCCCACAAACCAGAGCCCACCAGGACTTTCCATGACGCATCGTTATTGTTTATCCCTGAGCCATGATGTAAGCTGTGGGTTCCTAACATATGGAAGTGTATTTGAGAGTCATTTCCAGGGATGAGAGCCACCAGAGCATATAACATTTTTATTTATGGGCTTTTGATTTGAAGGTCCTTTTTTTTTTTTTTTGCCTCACCTAAACTTGATAAGTATTCATGTTTTTGAGTGACAAATGCTAGTAATAGTAAAAAAATTTTAAAAAATATTTATAAGCACTTCTGTATGAATTTAAATCTTCCCCGTTCTACCCCAAGCCCTGTGAGGTTAGAATGGTGGGAGATGTCTGTGGGGAGGAGAGAAGCATTTGTCCCTGATTCTCACGTCTGGAGAGTTGGGCTAGGCAATCCCGGGTTTACCTGACCTTGGGTACAGAGTACCGAATTATACTTCTCAGTTCATGGCTCTTTACCTTTATATGGCCATGCAAGGCCCTTCTCATTGTATTTGTCTATTCCCTGTTTATCTTTAAATCCTCCATATGTAACCATTCTAAAGTATTTACTGCCTATCTTTTTGTATGCATTCTTGCATAATGTGTATTATTAGTGTGCAAAGGTTTTGCTTTATGTAAACTTATGCAAATGTTATCGTCTTGGTTTTTATGCCTGGTTTGCATTTTGAAAGGAATGGGAAGTTCTGGTGGCGCCCTGCAATAGACATCTATCACATTTTTAATGACATGCCTACCACGTGTGACTCTAATAAGGACATTATAGAGATGTGGCTAAGAGCTATGGCTCTGGGTTCCAATGCCAGGGTACAGATTCTAGCTCCTCCACTTACTAGCCTCCTGGTTTTAGGCAGGTCACTTAATCTCTCTGCCTTTTAGTTTAATTACCTGTAAAGCGGAGATACTTTAGCGTACATCTCAGAGGCTGTTTTAAGAATTAAATGTGATGAACAGATTTGGGCTGCTTCTCTTACTGGGAAAAAATCACACTAAAGATTGTACCACAAACCGTTTGTGATTTCCACACCCTTGGATCCTCAGTGATGCTCAGTGGCCCCCTTAGTTGTAGCTAGTCAAAGCCTTTTCAGCAACTCTTCACTAGGTTTTCCTTATTCTCAAGTCACTTTATCACCAGCAGGTTCACGTTTGGCAGACAACCTTACCTCCTTTTTTTTTTTTTTTTTTTTTTTTAAGAAAATACAGATCATGAGGTATAATCTTTGATGCATCTTTTCTCCTTCCAAGGAAAGTACCTGTGCTCTCTTCCTGCACTTATTCAGAAAAGTAGAAATTCTGCCTCTCCAAGCTTAAGTCTTCCACCTACACTAGAGAGTCAAGATCCCTGCCCTTGGGGAAATAACATGCCAAAATGAGGGTACAGGCAATACACAAATAAACAAATAATCCATATAGAAAATATTTTTACCTATCCAGAATGCTTTGAAGGTAATGCAATAGGGAGACTTTCATTTGAGTGGAAAGGGAACGTCTTTCTGAGGCAGCGGCATTGAAGTTGGGACAAGGCTATTACATGAAGGTCAATGGGCAGTAACGTTCAGAAAGAGAGAAGAATCTGTGCAAAGACCATCACGGCAGAGGAGCAGGTCAGCCAGTGATACTAAAGTCCAGGAAGCAAGGGGGAAACAGCAGAGCAGCCAGAGGAGTGCTGTCCAGTAGAACTTTCTATGGAAATATGGTGGAAATATTCTGTATCTGTGCTCTACACTGTGATAACCACTAGCCACATGAGGTGTTTAAATTTAAGTTAATATAAATAAAATAAAGTCTAAAATTCAGCTTTTCAATCACACTAGCCATATGTGGCTCCATGAATATTAATATTTAAAAATATATATTTTTACTATTGCTAGCATTTTAAATCCCTGGTAGCCACCTGTGGCTATTGGCTACCGTGTTGGACAGTATGGGAAAGCAAGGACAGCTCAGTGGGGTTTTGCTCACCAAGATAGTGGTTTGGATTATTTGCTAGCTGTGGTGAGAAGTCGCTGGAGGGTTTGAAGCAGGAGACTACTGTGACTGATCTACTTGCTAAGAGATCTCTGGGGCTGCTAGGAAGAAGGCGGGGGTGGGGAGGTGATCTGGAGAGTGGAGAGAGGAAATGAAGACCAGTTATAGTCATTGCAGTTGCCGGGGACACAGATGAAGGAAGCTTGGACTAGGGTGGCAGCAGATAAGCAGAGAAGTAAATGGATTCTGGATTTATTCTGGTAATAGGTCCAACAGAAGTAATTGATGATTTAGATGTGAGCTGTAAAGGAAAGAAAGGGACCCATGATGATTCCTAGGTTTTTGATTTGAGCAAAATTATTTCACTGTATGCAATATTGCCATTAATCAGACTCTTCCAATTTTAAGGTGGATTAAATTTCCTCCCACTCTTTCAGTTACGGATCCTTTTTAATGACTAACAACAGCATTATAGTATTGCTTGATGTTGCAGGTGGGTTTTGCCTACATTGTGATGTTACTAGGTCACCATTGCTAGGTCACCTGCATTGCTAGGCCACCATTGACTTTCTGAATGAAAAATAAAGTGGTGAATCCTTCACTCCAGTCCTGCTTAATTGCTGCGGTCTGTGCAGTTATCTATGCACTCCCTTCATGCATTTACCCCTAGGCCACTCACTCCTGACCCTTGTCCTGCCTCTTATCCTTTCCTAGTCCTGCTTCAGCTAATCCCCATGTGTCCCCACCCCCCAGAGTGGACATCCTCAGACTCAGTCTTGTTTCTTCTTTCTTGCACACCTGGGTAATCAGATCCACTCACTGTCTACACTCTCCAACTGTATTCTGCAATCTCATAAATCTATGAAATAATAGCATCAGCCATTTCTATGAGCCAGAAACATTGCTAATCGAGTTAAACACATTATCTCATTTAATTCTTTCCTGAACTCTATGCAGTAGGTACAACTCTTCTAATTGTCAGATGTGGGAGCTAAGGCTCAGGGTGTAAGTCTTTGCCCAAGCTCAAAGAACAAAAGTGGCAGAGTTTGGATTTAAAGCCAGGTCCATGTGGCTCCCGAGCTCGGACCTCACATTTTCAGATCTATACTTGGAGCCGCTTCGTGGAGAACACATACATGTACCTCACGCATCTGAAAACAGGTGTAAAACCAAACTTACTATCTCCTACTCCTTGACTTCTGTGAACCCCACAAACAATAACAAACTGCAATATCTCCTCTCCTTGTATTCCTTATTTGGTTCCATGGTACAGCCAACCCAGCCTCCAAAATTAGAAACATCTTTGTCTTTGACTTCCTCTCTACTTTCCCATATTCAGTTGATTTCCAGGTCCTGTGGGGTGTATGTACTTAAGGTGCCCTTCATCTAAAGCAACTCACCCTCCCAGAGTTTGAGAACCGCTCTAGCCTGCATTAGGGTCATGGAAGACTCATTAAACCCCAGGATTCTGGGCCCCATACCTAGAGTTTCTGATTCACTAGGTCTGGGCTGGGCTCATACAATGTGCATGTCTAAATGGTCTCAGGTGCTGCTGCTGCTCTAGGACCACACTCTGAGAATTAGTGGTCTAGAGAGAGCCATGGGTCTCAGCCCACTGTGCACACAGGGTAGGTGGGGTATGCAGAAGTGCCAAATGCGCAGAAGCACAGAGGAAGAAGGGATTAGTTTGGCCTGGGAATGAAAAAGAAGGCTTTGACAAGGGAGAGGGGGGAACAGTCAGTCACAAATGACTGGGAATGGGGGCTCTTTGGTTCTCTGAAAAACTGACCTCATTAAAGCAATATCTTCATTATCCAGAGTCCCATTTCTTTCCAGGCTCATGAATATAGTGTTAACATGTCATCCCCTTCTCGTGTCCCCTCCCACTCCCTAGCCTCTAATCTAAACTAGAATCTGCCTAGAAACATGGGACTTCATTCCCCTTTCCATGGACCCTTGCGAAAAACGAAGTGACTAGTCTGCATTCAAACGGTCAGGCAAGCAGGCGGGAGAGGGCAGAGAGAAAGCCAAGGAGCTGTGCCTAGCAGCTGCAGCTACCTCTGTCTCTCCCATTCTTCAGGACCTCACTCTGCTTCAGTAATTTGCAGAGCCCCATAAACTTTGGACCCTGCCGTGCTGAGAAGTATGTATCAGCACTGACTCCACTACCCCTGGTCAGAGGAGGAAGCTTGGCCCTGGGCCGACACTAATCAGAGCAGCACAAGGTGGAGGAAAGCCAGCACAAGGAGGATCGTGTTTATCTTCTCACTTCCTCATCGCCTTTGTCCCTCTTCCCTCTTGCAGCAAGCAAATGTTTCTTCCCAGAAAATAAGTACTAACAACAACAATAAAAATTTAAAAAAATGAGGGAACGGAGAAGAAAATTTGGAGGATTTTAATAACCGCACAACACAACATTGTAAGAATACAGGTGGCAACGATACAAGAGAAAACTCCATAATCCTATCATTTTAATGTGCCCAATAAACTACAGACATTTTTCAAGAAACAGGGCTTTTTATATCTGTAGATATTTGTGATAAAAATTTTGATCAAGAGTCCTCAGCTCTGGTTGCCCATCTGAATTAGGAAACATGGATGTCCAGGCCCTTTGGGCTTGGGGCTCAGTCAGATGTACCTCTATTTTTGTTAACTTTTTGTTGAAGTAAACATATATTATCATAAATGTGAAGCTAGATTAATTTTCACAAACGGGACAAACTCAGATAATCAGTACCCAGATCAAGAATCAGATTGTTTGCCTGGCTGGGAGTGGCTCAGAGGTTGAGCACTGATTTAGGATCCAGGAGGTAGAGGTTCAATTCCTGGTCAGGACACATGCCCGGGTTGCGGGTTCGATCTCTATTCGGGGGCGTGCAGGAGGCAGCTGATCAATGAGTCTGTCATTGTTGATCTTTCTATCTCTTTCTCCCTCTTCTTTCCTCTCTCTGAAATAGAAAATGATATATATTTTTTAAAAAAAGAATCAGATTGTTACGAGCAGATCAAGAGACCTATTTGTACCCTGTCTGGTGACTACGGCCTAGTGAAAGTTGTCAGCATCCTGACCTCTGACATCACGGAGTAGTTCAGTTTGTTTTTGGAATGAAAAACAAATAAACACAGAATTAAAACAGTATGTACTTTGTTTAGCTTCTTTCCTTCAATGTTACATGAGGGAAATGTTACATGTTCATTCATATCATTGCAGATAGTTGTGATTTGTTCATTCTCATTGCTGAATAGTATTTCATTCTGCAAATAAGCCACCATTTATTTATCCATGTTACTATTGACAGGCCTCTAGATAGTTAACAACTAAAAACTGAGATATATGGAAAGTAAGAACTTCTGTTCAACAAGTCACCATTAAGAGAATGAGATGTAAAGAAAAATATTCTCAATACAGAACAAAGGACTTATGCCCTGAATATGAAATATTATCTATAATATTTATCTACATATTTATTATAATATGTATAATAATTATCTATAATATATATTGCATATTAATAAGTTTAAAAACAAACTCAATTTAAAAAATACTTGACACTCCCTAGCCAGTTTGGCTTGGTGTTTAGAGAATCAACCCAAGGACTGAAGGGTCCTGGGTTTGATTCTGGCCAAGGGCATGTACCTCAGCTGCAGGCTCAATCCCCTGCCCCGTCAGGGAGCCTGCAGAAGGCAACCAATCGATGTGTATCTCTCACACCGATGTTTCTCTCTCTCTCTCTCTCTTCCTTCTGCTCTCTCTGAAAAGCAATGGAAAAAACATCCTTGAGTGAGGATTAAAAAAAAAAAAAATACTCGGCACATCTCAAAAGAAAATATACAAATGACCCATAAACATATGTTCAACTTCATTAGCAAGCCCTTCAGGATATGCAAATTAAAACAACCATCAGAGTGGTTACTATAAAAAGGACAGATAATACCAAGCAGTGATGAGGCTATGGAACAATGGGAATTCTCATGCACCGTCAATGTGAGTGTTAATTTGTACAGCCACTTTGAGAAACTCTTTGGGAGTATCTACAAAAGCTGATCACATGCGTAGTCTATGATTTAGCAATTCTAATCTCAGATATACACTCCACAGAGAAGTGCCCCAAAAGACAAGTATAAGATGTTCTTAGAAGCACATTTGTTATGGCCCCAAACAGGCATCTTTATGTTTAAGATGCTCTACAGGTGATTCTGAGGACCATGACAATATCAAATGCACTTTTGATAGAATTTTAATTTACTATTTTGTTTTATATGCTGACTTAGTAGGAAAATCATTAAGCCATTACCCTTCTCCTTTGCATGAAATAAAGCTTAAATGATGGAAATGGCTAAAAATTACTTCTTTATAGAATACTAAATTTTTTATTTGTTGAAGTACTAAATGTTTAAAAGATATATTCTTATGCAGTAGAGTCTGAAGAGGCCTTTGGCCCTGATGGTAGGATCCGTTATGGAAAGGGGTTGGAGTCAGGAAAAAATCATGATAATTCTACGGTAATAAGTCTGTACTGTAATATGATACAATTTGGTCCTCAGTTGCATCCTGAAATTAAAAAACAAAAACAAAAAAACAAGGAGGCTGGAAACTATTTTCTCTCCCAGGGAAACCACCAGCATCACCAGGGGAACCACCTTTTTAGGTCAGTCTCTCACTAGAGAGGCCCCAAGATACACTGCGGAGTGGGTGTTTCTGATGCCTACAATGGAGAAACAGGCAACAGGTGTGTTTTTCTAGGGCTTTCTATCTGCTGGGCACTGGGCATAGCACTGGATTATGTCAGAGAGTCCGGGAGGAGTGCCAACCTGAGAGTTGGCAGAAGGGAAAGTTGTAATATTGAGGGAGGAGACTGCTCTTCTTTGGGGAATGGCACCCATGATATCTGTGGCTTGTAAGGCTGATTCTCTCTTTCTGGTTGTGGTTGGAAACTGGACAGGAAAAAGTAATGCACCCAGTTTGAATTGTACTCCGCAAAGTAAGGATAGTGGTACCTAGTACTGTGTGGGGGAGAAGGTGTTTGAGGAGACAAGTTAGGATCAGTGTGGAGAGGGAGGTTGAGCATGATGCGTGAAACAGAACTGCAGTCAGGTTTTCCAGGGGCATTTGGGATGATAAATGGTGCGGCGGATCTGGGCTGCCCAGATCTGTCCTTGTCCAGTCTCTCAGTGCCTTCGACTTTATGATGTAGATGACCTATCCTCCCCCGTCTCCCCACTCCCAGCACCTGACCCAGGATATGGAGAAGCTTAAAGACGAGATTTGGAGGGAGCTGGAGGAGCTTTGGACCCCGCTGCTGCCCCACTCCAATGAGGTGAATCAACAATATAAGTGATATAAGTAAATTGCAACAGGATCAACCTTTAAACCTTAATAGCTGCAGCTTTGCTTTGGAGGTTGAACTATCATGCAAATTTCTCTTATGTCCAACCATCACCCACAACCACACAGGGAAGGGGATTCTGGGAAATGTGGTTCCAACTTAGCTAAATTTACACAGTAGAAAGCCACCACTTGGAGAGAGTGCTAACAGCAGTTGTTGAAGGATTTGATTTGGCAGATGAGGGACAGAGGCTTGCTTGTACATTTTTTTGTTTGAACAATTTTTTTTAAATTCAAAATCTTGATTCCTTTTTTGGAGTAAAACGGGCTCTTTCCTCTTTACAGGTTATTTCTGAGTTGTAAAAATTATCTCCCCCTCTCCCATAGGATTTTGTAATTCCTGTATTCCAACATCCAATCTTGGCTGCCACAGTCAGACAGACAGACAGAAAGCATAAGGACATGTTTTCTTGTATCTGTAGTGGAAACTTTAGCAGCTGATATGAACTGCTCCAAGTATGTCAAATAGATGCACCTTTTTTTTTTTTTTTTACCATTGTCAGTACTGTTAGTTATGCTCTCCTTTTTAATTCAGATTACATTCTCTCTTGCAGTTGTATAATGATTTTGATAATTAACCTCTCATAGCTCTAGGAGTGCCTGAATACTGCCCACATAGGTTACCATTGTCCTCATATCATTCTTCAGGGCACTGTGACTCCCTTATTGATTCAAGATTAATGTTTAGTTCCTATCTTCAGGAATTAGACCTATCTCCTGCTTATTGAACCTTTTCCTCCAGGTCACCCTCTTTTCCTGATTCCTTTCTCTCCTTCTCAGTCTTTTTGCCTGCCCTTCCTTCAGTTGTTTCTCTGGCATTGCATCCCCAGGGCCCTGCCTTTTATTTTTCTCTCTTTTGCTTTCCAAGAATGATAAATTCCACTATCTCGGGGCATGGTACTATTATCAGGCGATGGTGGCTTGCAATCTACATAACACAACCTGCTATTTTTTGAGCAACTACCATATGTCATGCAGCTTACTAATATGTGTAATCTTTAATTTAAAATAACAACAACACTATAATCTTTAGTAAGAAACCCTTGAAGTGGATATGAATTATTCCATTTTTAAAATGAGAAAACTAATGCTTGGTAAAGTTCAGGATTTTCCTTGATTCAGTTAGAAAGTGGACTTGCACCAAGGCCTACTGTACTTGCAAGCATTGTCATAACAACTGTGGTTTACTGCTAACTAAAGATCCAGCTCAGATCTCCTTATTATCAGACTTAAATATCCAATGACATGCTGAAAAGAGACATCATTTCAAACTTAATGCCTGTAGCTCCATATCAGTATTATTAATCTCACCACTTATTCCACTACTCCAACACCCAACCTCATTCAAAATATAATTCCTCCTCTGCTATTCCTCATTCTTTTCCAGGCAACAGTCTCCAAAGTTTCCAAATTTAGAACATCTTTGGGCACTCCATCTCCTGCAAGGCCTGTACCTGGTTGCTCACCAAGTCCTCCAGTGTTGGGCTCAGAGGTATCTGTGCATCACTGTGGCTCCTGATATCATCTCCTACCTCCTTCCTCAACTCCTGCCACTACTATGGTCATTTCATAATTGACTTTCTGCACTGCTGCCAAAATTATCTTCTGGGGGAAATATCATTTGGTCCCGTCAGTTTGCTTTAAAACATCTCTTAACTTCATTTTGTTTACAGAATACATTTCAGTGTCCTTGGTATGCCACCCAAGGCTCTTGACGATTGGCCCAGTGACTTGTAGTCAGCTGCTCTTTCCACATACACAAGATACAGATGCCTCAGAGATGCAGGAATTACAAACATTTCAAACCTTGACTTTTTATCACATATTTTTTCATGGATACTAAAAATAGCACAACTATTATCACACGGAGTTGCATTTTTATGTTTGGTAGGAAAAGGATTCTTATAATGTAAATATTGGGAACCAATTAGATTTTCATGAAATATTTCTTCCAGATTTTAGAGTTTAATTATTTCAAGTACCTTTCTTAGCCAAAGCTGTTAGAAGGGTATGGACTCGAAGTTCAAAGGTATACCTGGACTGATAAATTTGGTTTTATATGTAACTTTGGGGGAGGAATGGGAGGATTGTATGGTAGGTTGGTGAAGGGATACCAACTAAGCCCTGTGAAAAGCAGGAAAAAAAATTAATTCTTTCTCAATAATTCAAATAAAATAATTTTAAAATGCTTTTGGCTCTTTTAATAGACTCCAATAAGAGAATAAATACAGAGGTAGGAAAAAGACTTCATTTAGTAGTACTGTAATGTCATGCTATGAAACTCGGTCTTCTATTATGACCTGTGATAAAAGGGAGGCTGGAAACGATTTCCATTCTAAAGAAGCCACAGGATCTTCAGCAGCAGCCCTCAGGACACCGTCTTGTGTGGTCAGTCTCCCCCTGGAGAAGCAGCATGTGAGGTTAGAGACAGTGGGTGGTGGGTTCAAACAGGTTTGGGTTGAAGTCCTAAGCAAACTATCTCACCTTGAGCAAATCAAAGCTCTGAGACTATTTTTTGTTCTTCAAGTGGGAATAAAATACACATTTCAAAGTTATGGTGAGGTTTACATAAAGTGAGGTTGATCTGCAGGGAATTTATACAGGTTCATTTGCTTTTCCACAATGTCACACTTCCAAATACCTTCTTTATTTTTAGTGATTCAGTCTCTGACTGAAAGCATCCTTACAGCTGATTTGGTTCACTTGGTTTACAGATACAGAAACTCAAAGAGGTCTTACAGGTTTTCTGTAGTTACATCAGAGAGGAGTTGGATGACCATGACTCTGTGTTTTTCCCTTTCTAGCATTGAAGAAGTCAGACACCTGTCAAGTAATACTGAGATAGAAAATCAGTTTGCATATTGTAAACATTCAAGAGCCTTGTCGATGCCAGTGCTGTGCTGGGAGCTGGTAGATAAAACAGTCCCTTTATCCAGGGTTCTCCCAGCCAGTGGATACGCAGGCTTAACCCAAGATCTGTAGGTCAGGTTCGTCTGGATTAACTGCTGCAGACCCAGAAGAAGGAAGGCCGTGTTTTACCTGAGGACACAGCACTGTGTGTGGGGAGGCCAGTCTACTGACTCACCATGCGTTCATTCAACACAAATTCATGAGGCAACAAATCTGTGTCGGGTAACCACTATATTGCGCTACCAGATGGGACACTAGGAAGAGAAATAACCAAATAATGTACAGTCACAGAGTGGGGACAGGAAGAAGATGCAGGGGAAAATAACAACAATGCTAGGCAATAATTTTCTCTAAAAAAGATACAAGTAGGAGCAGAAGCAACATTTTTTACTGTGAAGCAAACCAGGCAATCTCAGCAGCTGGGTTGGGGCTCTTTGTTCTCTGTGGCAACCCCTCTGTTATTTGGTCACATTTCTTTTCTGACAGCCTGGGGAAAAGATACAGGTTTACTTTCTGCCCTCACCCTGCTTCTCTGCTCTTTCTTCCATTCTACACACAATTCCCTCCAACCCATTCCCCTTTCCCTCCCAGGTTCTGGCCTAAGGTAGCATCTGCCTACCGGCAGCAGAGGCTCCACCCATTTGGTATCTGCTTTTTTCATTTCTGGTTCTGACTGTCAAGTATTTTTTGAGGAAATCCCCTCCCTACTGCACATCCGTAGGTTTTATTTTTGTTTTTTTTAACCTGTGCTAACTTTATTTTCAGCAACTCTCTAAGCCACCCCCACCCACATTTGCCTTCGTGGCTATTCCAAATATTACCACTTCATGACGTAATGACCAGCAGCCTACACAACCTCTTTTGGTTTCCAAATCTAAAAACTAAGGTGTTCTAAATAAGCTCTAGGGATCCTTCCAGATACAAAGTTTGAAGCCTTAAACATACATGAGGTATTTGGGAGCATGGTAATTTTAGTAATAGTAATAGGGAAAAAGAAAAAAATGTATTAATATCCACAAGAACAACTTAATTTCTTTTTTTCTTTTTTTTAAATATCTTTATTGATTTCACAGAGAGGAAAGGAGAGGGACAGAGAGAGAGAGAAGCATCAATGATGAGAGAGTCATTGATCGAGCCCACAACCCGGGCATGTGCCCTGACCAGGAATTGAACCCCGATTGCCTGGATCCTAGGTCGCCGCTCAACCGCTGAGCCACGCCCAGCTGGGCAGAACAACTTAATTTCATTTAAAGTCATCATAATATTGTACAATGTATCTGTTATTCACATTTTAGATAAAGAAATTGAGGTTCAGAGAAGTGACTTGCTCCAGATCACAGTTACCAAGAAATAGTGTTCCCAGGATTTGAACCCAAATCCATTTGAATCCAGGGTTCACTTCCTTCAGTTACCACCTCCTGATTCTGTACTGGGAGACTGTCCAATACAAGCCGGTGTCTTGGTGATGCTGCCTGAAGTTAGTGGCTTCAGTAGGGTGAGCAACGGTTTGTATCTTCCCATTTTATGACAGGACATTTTGAAAGTCTAAATTTCACTGTAAATTATACTGTGTTACATGGAGGTGCTTTAATTCCAAATCCCATATTGAAGCCTAGAGGAAGCCAGAGTTGTTTTAATTGCATTATTGAAAATAAAGTATAATACTCTGCCCTATTTATATAAGCCCTGGACTAATCTTTCTACTACTCACTGTCACCCACGCTACATACACACGTGTGTGCACTAATGCAAAAGCAAACTTATTGTTCAGCCCAGATATACCATTGTTCTCAAAGTCCACGTACTTGGAATGACCCTGCCTTAAAAAAGTTACTTAACATGAATAAGTACTGAAAGTTGAAAGAGGGCTTAAAAATTATATAAATCTAGTTGGCTGCCAGCTTTGAAAGCATGGGAATCTCTTTTTTTAACATCAGAAAATTGCAACTCCAGATGATATCAGTACTTTTTTGTATTTTATTGATTGAAAAATACATGAATAAAACCAGTAGGAATCCCATAAAGCTTTGAAATGAGTTGGTGTTTTCTTCATCTCAACAGCATCTATATCCATCTGGAAAATAATCGCTCATATATGTGTGAGAAATGGATCACGTCTAGGGAGTCTGGGCCAATGGTAAGGGCCTTGGAAGACATGCCAAGAAGATTGAAATTTATTCTGTACAGGCAAGAGAGAGTCAGGCTTTGAAGCAAACGGGCAGAATTTGATTGATTGTCTTTTCTGAAAGATAATTTCGGCAGCAGCGTGGATACAAAATACATGCCCAAGGTGAGGCAGCTAGGTTATTTCTATACCAGCTCCCAAGAGGGATACTCCTAGGGGTGTTAATTTCTCTGCACTTTTCGCCTGCCAGAAGTTTAGGTAAAGAGGCCTATCATGTTTTAGAAAAAATTCCCAGGCAACAGGAGGAAGATACCTGCAGACCAGTAGAAGAAGGTCAGTTAAGAGATAGAAGAGAACATCGGGAGCTTCAGTGATGCAGAGATGCCCCTGAGCCCAGCACAGGAGGACTTGCTGAGCAGCTTGTCCATACCAGACAGGGCATGGCCAAGAATATTTCTACACACATACACACACAAGATGGATGTGTGGGCTACAACTAGATGATGTCCATTAGGCAACTGTACATATGGGTATAAACTCAGGTAGTTATCAGCTAGGGCTTGAGATAGCAGGAAACCATCTCCCTAATGGCACAAATAAAGACCTAGGGAAAGCTTGGTTTTATTTTCAGTGCAAGGATTTATTCTCGATCCATCTGGGGAAGAGAGCAAACTCACTCCTTGCCTGTACCCATCTTGACCTTTGTTGAAGCAGCTGAAATATCTGGAGACTCCATATGTTATTCCAAGTGCAACTCCACCCCCCCATGTGATGAGAGTTAAAGAGCTACAGGAAGGGTGATTTTAGTTCCAGTGTTTAGTTCTGATTCTCTTAGAAGTAGAGACTGAGACAAGGATTCTAGTACACACAGGTTATTTAGAAATTTCAGAAAACACTGATGTAAATTGGAGATGTGAAATAGGAAAAGAAGAGCAACTAATAAAAGGTAATATTAAGTGAGCTAGCCTAGCTGGAGACTGGAGCGTAATCCCACAAGGATCTTCTTGGAAATGATACAAAATACATACCCAAGGTGAGGCAGCTAGGATATTTCTATACCAACTTCCAAGAGTTATTGGTGGAGGGATACTCCTAAGGGTGTTAATTCCTCTGCACTTTTCACCTGCCAGAAGTTTAGGGAGAGAGGCCTATCATGTTTAAAAAAAAAAAAAAAAATCCCTAGGCAACAGGAGGAAGATACTGGCAGTTGGAAGTCATCTGGAACCCACCAAAAGGTCTGAAGGATGTAGGAGGGCACTGTGTCTTGCTCTTTCAGAGCAACTGATTCTGCCTTCTAAATATTATGCTACTGCTCAGATCTATTTCATTTATTCACTCAACTAATTCATCTTGAGTACCTACATTGGTTCCAGACCCTAGGGAGCATTTGTGATTAGAACAAATTCCCCACTTCCTTGGAGTTTCCTTTTTAGAGAGGTGAATTTTAAAATAAGGACATAAATGTATAATATATAATGTGGGGGTAAGTGAGGTGTAGAAAAGTAAATCAGATTCAGAACATATGAGAAAAATAATCACTCCTAACACTTACTAAAATATTTGCCAAGATCTGCTTACATGTGTTCGTCTAATTTAATCCTCGCAGTTTAAACAGCTGGATATTACTAGCCACATTTTTCGGAAGAGCCTCATCACTGTTCAAAATCACCACTAACACTAGATAAGATTTAAAGCCAGAGAATCCAACTATAAAATTTTTCTTAACCAGCATGCTATACTGACAAATATTGCAAATGCACATGAGAACCATCTGTGGAGTTTTTTTAAAAATATAAATGTCTTTATTGATTTCAGAGAGAGGACGGGAGAGGGAGGGAGAGAGAGAGAGAGAGAAACATCAATGATGAGAGAGTCATTGATCGGCTGCCTCCTGCATGCCCCCGACTGGGGATCGAGCCCACAACCCGGGCAGGTGCCCTGACCGGGAATCGAACCGCGATCTCCTGGACGCTAGGTGGATGCTCAACCGCTGAGCCACACCCCGCTGGGGGAGATTTATTCTTTAAAGTACAGGTGTCTGTGCTTTAATCTAATAGTACATCTCGATGAGCATCTCAGTGGGTGGAGTTAGGTCTGTGTATTGTGGAAAAGTGCCAGATAATGTAAAATCCTGTTCTTGACTGTCTCCTGAATGTCTGCCAAGAAACTTAGTTTAACATGTACCAAACAGAACAAACTATTTTCTTTCCAAACCTCCTCCTCTCCCTCTTTTTCATATTTATTACTAAAATTACCATCCTTATAAATGTAATTTAGGAACCGTATATTAGTCTGGCTGTGTAAGGAGAGAGAAACCACACTGTAATGGGAAAGTTTAATATTAAAAAAGACTATTAACTGTAAAAAGGACTAGAAGTAACAAGAGATGGGCTAGGAAGAGGTAAAAAGAAGTAAAATGAATCCAGGAACAGGAGATAAAAGGAGCAGCCACTGCCCCCAGGGCTGTGGCGCAATGCCGGTGGAATCTGCCAGAAATGAGCACCCTAGGGTTCCAAGGAAAGCTGTTCACAGCGTGTCTCGCTGGAGGCATTCTGCTACCAGACCTTCTGAGGGGGTGTGACTGGGGCGGCTGCTGGCCGCTGGGGAACTGTGGGTGACCCAGGAGCAGGTGATGGAGAAAGACACACATAGCACCAGAACCGGGCCGCAAACCCTTTCCTCCTGTGCCCTCTACTGACAAAGCTGAACGGTGTAACAGCTGGCAAAGGAAAATATTGAAAGGGCGCAGAGCAGGCTGGGGGTGAGTTGGGAGCTGGGTGGCTGTCAATGGCTAACTGGTACACGGGGGAGCCACCCCAGGCTTCTCCCCCTCCTCATCTTCCTGATCCAGTTGGTACCACGTCCTACAGAGCTTGCCCTGGAAATGCCTGGGCTTCTCCAACAGCTGCATCATCACCTTCGCTGTGCTTGCTGGTCTCCCTCTTCTCAACAGTTCACAGCCCAGCTCTCCTTCCCACTGCTTCCAGAGACAGTTCTTAAAGTCAAAAATGCCTGTATTGATGGACTATGTCAATAATTCCTCTATGAACTTAACGCGGGGTACACATGATACCAAAAGGTATAGTAATCGCTGGTCTGAAATGATAGCAAATAAGCATGGCAATACAAACCTGTATCTGGAAATGAGAAATTCTCTTCTTGAATTTTCCAACCTTTTTTTAACCGGTTGAATTATGGTTTGGAAGCAGCCAGTACACTGAAGGAATTGTGATAAACAACCGATAGAGTGGAAAATTAAAGATCAGAAGTTTACTTTCTCAAGCCTGCATTTCAAATACTGAAAAAGAAATGTTCTCTTGTAAAAAAACAAACAAAAAAACACAAAAAGGGCTGAAAAAGAAGTCCTTTTAGGCCCTGGATTGAAGAGATGAGGAAAATATGACTATTATTTGGATTATTGACTAATAACCAACTTAACAGTTAGTGAGCACTTGCTATACACACTGCCCTGAAGCTACTTACCCCTGGGCAGGGCTGGCTTCTCTGTTAGGCACAGTTTTGAGGACCCACAATGAAAATATTTTCATTTCTTTTAAAATCAGAAGGAAAAAATGAGCTTTTAGGTCAAAGAAAATATTTTAACATAACATTAATATACTTGTCTATATACCATAACAATTATAAAATATAAATTTTAGTATTTTTTTTATGGTGGGAAGGGTCCACAAAGGCAGAGTGCTTAGGGTCCCTGAAAATCACGATGTGGCCTCATGTCTGGGGACTCTCACCTAAGATGAGCATCTAGTGCAGTGTTTTCTAATCTGTGGCTCATGGACTCACAGTTATTGCTCTTGTATACTGTTTGTAGACTGAGTGATAATTTCGGAAATTTCCCTTACAAATAAAAATGTCATTTTACAAAGGGTAACTTCTAATTGGTCTTCATGGCTTCTACCATGTCAGCCGTTTCTTAAAACAAAGCAGCCTAAAAGAATCAATATCTCACAGAGGCGTATTTTGGTGAGGCAAACTCTGCTCACCTCTACTAGGTTAGGAGGCTGGAATATTAAGGTCCACTCCCAGGTATACAAATAGTTTATGATGTGTTTCTTTGGCAACTTGTGTTTCCACATCTGTAAAATAATGGGGCTGAAAGACAGAAACTTTCTAGTTCTTTCTAAGAGTTCTAAAACTAAATAGATGTAAGCTCTTTAAGGCATTCCAAGGTAGAATGAGAAATTAACACTTACTGATTTTTACTCCCAAGAGCCCTCACATTTATGTTGCAGATAAAATTTCCCCCATTTAAAGATAATTCTGAATCAGGGATAAGACAGGACTTGCTCATAACCACATAGTTATCCAGGGTTTGACCCAAAATAGATCTGAAGCCAGAGTCTCTTCTCTACTAGCACTTGGCCTCTTATCTGGGAGACAGACTTATATACCCTTTTTATTAAAGGACACGATTGAGGTCCAGGTTGTGCTATTTTAAAATATAGTTATTACTAAGTGTGACCTTTTTTCCAGGCTTTGCTGCATTTTTCAATTGGAAACTAACAAAGGACTAGAGATATTTTTAAATTATTTTCATTGATGTATTAAGAATGTAGAATTAATCTCATTCCTGTTTTGAAAACACCCTGGTATCAGTATTGCCATCTTCCCCATGTTCACTTACCCAGCCCCACTGTCACTCATATGTTACCAAAGTTAATTATGTAAAATTAATATGCCCTAGCTGTAGGGTTATACTGGTTTCTGGACAAAACTCACTCTTTCACCTTAACCCTGTGTTCGACAAAATAAGAAGATATTGAACCTAGAAGATTATTCAATAAGAATGGGAAACATCTGGGGAAAAATACTTTTCTCCCCATTTTACAAGGGTAAAAAGCAGGTGTACATTATTATTTTTTTATATAAGAGAACATTTATTTGGTTAATCACAGAGGTAGAAAAAGCAATTCCTAGAAAAAATGGGCTTGGGAAACAAGTTATAGAAGTAAAGGAAGGAGCCTAGGAGTGAAGAAGCTAATGGTAATGGGGTGGGGAGGAGAAGGGAAAGGGGGAGGGAAAGGCATGGGCATGTGCTCCCAGGAGGGAGAGCCTAGGTGTACCATACTGATGAATCAGATAGAAATTCCAAAGGTTTTAAAGGTTTGTTAAGTCTTTTTTTCATATATATTCTCAGCAGTGATAACCAAGAGAACAGCTACTATGATGTATGTCTGGAAAGGGTCCACATAATTTTGTGATGTTAGAAAAATTATCCATAAACTGGAATGGCTGAAAAGCATTGATTTAGTATATCTACACGGTAACCATATCAACATTTTTAAAATCTAAATTATTATAACTGACACTCTCTGGGCTGAGCCAGGATGTGTACATTTAGGCCAAGGGCATATTTGAAATAAACAGGAGAGATGGCTGGTGAGGGTGCTTGCCTCAGCGTGCGAAGTCTGCCTTCGCAGCCCATGGAGGATAATTTTCCCTCCTACACTAGCCCTGTTAACACGTTTTGGGGGGAGACTACAGGGAGCTCACAGCTTGGCAGAAGACCTGTACCTCAACTCAGTCACCAATGCTATGAGTCTAGGGCATAGCTGTAAAAGAACTTCGCTTCCATGAAATGTGAGATTGTGATGAAAGAATATTCATTTTTCCCGAGGATCACAGGGAAAGCTCCATCAAATCTGTTATAGTGAAAAGAATATTCTACTCTTTGAATTTATTCCACTCAAACTATTTGGTAATTCAACAAGTATTTATGCAGTAACAAGTATGCCAGGTAGTATCTGAAGTGATCTGAAAAGTCAGAGAATTACCGTTAAAGGATGCGGGAGGAAGAAAATGTAGAAGAGGGTAGCTATAACAGGTAGTTGACAGAGGAAATTATGAGATGATGTAAATTAAACTACAGTGGTCAGAGAGTGAGAGAAAGGGGCAGAGAGAGTTAACCAATCAACAGCTGTGGGCCTACGAACAAAGGGCTGCTCCCATTCCCGAGTGTATGTTGGAGCTTCGAATCCACCTCCAGGCTTCTATTTGCAGACTAGACATCGCTGCATCCTGCACCTGCATCAACTTTCAGGACTGTTGCCTGCAACCAATCAAAAGTAGTAGACATTTCTTCCTTACGGATTGGACCTATCACAGAAATGACCCCACTTTACCTTTTCCAGCTCCCCCTTCTCTGTAGCGGGTGTAAATTCTTTCAAAACAGCTTACCATCTTTCTTCCCCAAAACATAATGTATAAAAGAGCCGTCAACTCAGGATGTCAGGCATGTTGTCTTCTCCATCTCGGCCTGGGGCTGGTGATTCAGACTTCACCCCCCAGGACCTGGTCCTTTTCTGGCCAGCATATGGCTCAATAAACCCTTTCTTTCAGAAAAGCTTTAATTGTGAAAGTTTTTTGTTTGTTTTTTTTAACAGAGTGATTATGTCCCAAAAGAAATGCAAACAAATAATGAAGCACCTTCTCTTACATAACAGCAAACTGGGCAACTTCCAAATAGCTAGAGAGGAAGTTCATTCCCCACCTTGAGAAGTAAAGAGCCCAGTCAATGAAACTTTTCCCCCCAGAGTAATTTCTTTTTTTCTTCTCTTTCTTCTCCTCCTCCCCCTTCTTCCTCCTCCTCCTCCTCCTCCTCTTCTTCTTCTTCTTCTTCTTCTTCTTCTTCTTCTTCTTCTTCTCCTTCTCCTTCTCCTTCTCCTTCTTTTTCCCCTTCTCCTCCTCCTCCTCCTCCTCCCCCTCCTCCTTCTTCTTCTTTTAAATATATCTTTATTGATTTCAGAGAGAGGAAGAAAGAGAGAGAGAGAGAAACAATGACAGTCATTGATCAGCTGCCTCCTGCACACCCCCTGCTGGGGACTGAGCCTGCAACCTGGGCATGTGCCCTAACCGGGAATCGAACCATGATCTCCTGGATCCTAGGTCAATGCTCAACCGCTGAGCCACGCCCGGCCAGACCAGAGTAATTTCTTATCAGCTGGCTCACAGATGTAGCTTTAATACTTTCCTCCCATTTAAAAAAAAAAAAAAGTTTTTATTGATTTCAGAGAGAGGAAGGGAGAGAAGAGAGAGAGAGAGAGAGAGAGAGAGAGAGAGAGAGAGAAACATCAATGATGAGAGAGTCATTGATCGGCTGCCTCCTGAACGCCCCCCACTGGGGGTCGAGCCCGAAACCGGGACACGTGTCCTGACCAAGAATCCAACCATGATCTCCTGGTTCATGGGTCGATGCTCAACCATTTAGCCACACTGGCCGGGTAACTTTCCTCCCATTTTTGTCCCTTTCTATCATCCACTCCCCCCCCCCCCTTTTCCAGTGTTTTCTTATTCCTTCTTAACCACTCGTCTTCTCATATTTTGGACTACATAAACACTTTGTTGAAACAGTAGATGGTTCCCAGTTTTATGAAATCCGTGGTTCTACAAAATACATATGTACACAACC
This sequence comes from Miniopterus natalensis, assembly GCF_054644295.1. NCBI lineage: Eukaryota > Metazoa > Chordata > Mammalia > Chiroptera > Miniopteridae > Miniopterus > Miniopterus natalensis. The sequence continues at coordinate 62,725,388 of NC_142090.1, read as the reverse complement.
CATGTTAATATTCCCCTTTTTGTTTTACTGAGGATAAGTAACAGATCCTGGAGTAATAATCAAATAGTGTCATGATAGACTAATTCTTCTGGAATTTGGAACTTCTAGAATTTTTCATACTATTGTTTAATCTGCTGATTTAAATGTAGGCATCACAGGGAATTTCTGTGAAATTAGAAGAGAAGTAGGGGACATAGAACTAAAGATCAGAAGTCCTATTTCAAATTGCATTTCAACACCTGATAAAAAGCATCATTAAAAATGAGATTGAACAGCAGAGAAACAGACACATAGGTTGCTGAGAAGGCCTGCAGCTAGCATTTGCGAGGAATGCAAGAGTTCAGAGGCTCCAGCTCCATTTTATCTCACCCTCACTCTACCCTGTATCTTGAGAGCTCACTCATGCAGGTGGCATCCAGAATTCTGCCCTGAATGGGCAAGTTCTTGGCCAGTGGAAAGCACAAGTGTGGGTCCTAGGTCAAGGGCTCTGGTTACTGAGATCCAAAGGTGGCTCTATTGCTGAAAACCCATCTAGTGTTTAGGAAAGTGCTAACTATGTGGCCTGTTATAGAAGCATTTTCTATTTGGGGGGATAAGATGAAGTTGGCTTACAAACTAATTGAAACTCTGATTCAGTGTTATTTAACATATAACATAGGCTCCTAGTAGCTCTGGACTTATTGACAGAGGTTGGCCAATCTTAATGGTTTTATAGCATTTTCTATAGACTTAATAAATGTGTCTTATTCATTAACAAATAGTAATTTAACAAAGGTATATTGGGCTGAATAAAATTCAACTTTAAGTTGTTATTAACAGGAATGAAGCTTTTTATTATGTACCTTACTTTTGTTAATACCAAAGGATAGCTACTACCATCATGTGGTATAGTCTAATTACTACATATATTTTTTTAAATTCTAGAAAAAAAACCATTGAGAAAAAACCAACTTAATCGTTATTTAAAAGAACTTCAAAGTTACTTTTTTTACTTTATTTTAATTGATGCTCTTAGGGCTGAACAAATGCAATCTTGTGTTGTCTATTACAAGGTAGCCTAAAGTTATTTGGCAGATGAGAATTTTACTCTGATTCCTCAGTGACTCCGGTCAAAGAATTTTCAATGCTCTGAGTGAGGTTTCAATGTGCTGGTAGGGTAAGATGTGGGAAAATAGGACAACATCATTTAGTTTTCATTTGTGTCTAATAATTAAGAGAGGATACGAATCATCTTCCACTGTAGCTAAATCCACCACGTCCTCCTCAGTTAGATCTTAGATTGATACATAGGGTAGGGTTCTGATAGGAAGCCCAGTAGGGACTAATTTAAAAAGTGTGGGCAGGGTTTAGGAAAAGGAAGAGTTCAGCGTCCAAAGGCTAGGACTGAAGCGGGAGAGGAGAAAGCAGTTCCTGGAGTCTGAAGGGAAGGGGGTATGGAGAGGGCCACATGACAGGTGCTGTGGGTTTCAGAAGAATTTTATGGTAAGGGAGTCAGGGGAAGAAATACCCCCAAATTTCTCTTTCCCACCCTCTGTGTTGCCTTGAACTGTCTCCCTTTGGATAGTTCCCCTGGAACAGGAGGGCAAGGGAGCCAGGGTACAAAGAAAGTGAGCTGGAGGATGGGGAGTGGTTCTGGAGGGACAAGAGGAAGATACTCAGCACAACCAACCACACTAGATAACATCAAGTGTCTGTCTTCCACTACATAGGGTGGTGAGGGAAACGGGCTCTGGACTTACAGAGATTATGATTCTGTTCTTTATGATTTAATTCAAACTGTGTGTGTTCGGCTAAATCCCTCAACTTCTCTGAGCCTCATTTCTACATTTGTAATATCTGGATTAGAAGACCTACTTTCCCAGGTTGTTGTCAGGTTTAAGAGGTGATATAGCAAAGTCTGTTTGATGCTGAAAAGTTTAGGGCAATAAGGAGCCCTGGAACTTAGTCATCTACCATCTTCGTTCTTACCTGTCAACTGCTAAGTGTTCACTGCATGCTCCATGCTTCGGGGATTTATATTCTTAGCAACTTTTGAACTAGTCAGGAATATATGGTATGGGGATATCAAACTTGCATACTCTAGAAGCATTGAGTATAACCTGATCTAGTATGTCTTGCATATGTAATTTTACTATTTCTCAATTTATTTTGGTGCTGTGACTAATTTTATTTGAGTTATGAAGTCATGGTACCTTGTTTATTTTTTTATCATGTTGGTATATTTTCTCTATCAAAGGGATACTAAAAGCATACTATCTTCTTGTGGGGTCAGGTCAAGAAAACCTTTGTTTGTGTGTGTGATTCTAAAAGGAATCTATGTACTTAAAATGTTTAGGGACCACTGATCTATTTTGGCTACCAACTTGACTTAGTGTTTTGTGTGTGTTTTTAATGAAGAACTGATATTAGGCCTTAAAACATTTGCTTCTGAGGACAAGTCTTTCCCTGTATGGCATAATAAACCTGAGGGCAGTACTGGTACCAGTTTTCCAGTTTGAACTGGAGAATCTCCCTTTTCAAGCTCTCAGTGAAGATAATAGGAAAAAAGTCTAATTTTACGGTCATGCTCCAACACAGGAACAGGGATGAAATCTGGAAAAGAAAATGTATTTAATCCTGAATGGAAATCATTCATGTTCAGTAAAAATAAGAGAGGCTATGTCAGTCCCTAGCTCTCTGTCAGTTCAACCCAGCTCTTCTTGCCATTTTATTCCATAGGCAGAATGTAACAAAAAGAGAATGGCCTGTAGATCCAGACAACCCTGATTTCACATCCTGCATCTTCAACTATCAGGTGTAACTGGGCCTAATGTAAAAATATCAAGATTGCAAGGTTATTTTGAATTTCAATGAGATAGATTGCATTGTGGGGATGGGAAAAAAAAAAAATTTCCCTTCTTGGCTGCTTTGGCTCTACAGAGTTCTCATCACTGTAGTGCTTAGAATTTCAGGACTGTAGGAACTCCAGTCATCTCTAATTTCCTTATTTTAAAGATAGAAACAAAGAGGTTTTAGGACATACCTATTGTCATATAAGCAGTTAGTGGTAAAATTTCAGATTGGAGCTCAGCCATTGTCTAAAAATGAAATTTGTCAGCGACCAAATGTAATGAGGACTGGAACTGGACACGTTTGAGAATCTACCTAGTGGTATCCACTGAGCTGACCCCGGGACTCAAGAGGTGAAGACCTCAACACAGCCAAGAAGGTGACAATCTGGTGGAACACAAATCCAGTACCACCACATCTCAAAGTTTAATGGTGACCCATCTCAAAATACAAACACACTGAGATGTACATCAAAGGAAGGAGACATTTAACTCTGCCTGAGGTAGAACATAAGGAAATCTAGTTTGTATTTAATGAAAAAGAGGATACCCTTCCAGCTATTCCTATCTGCCCCACTCTTTAATTTTGCAAATATCTGCATATCCACATGTATGTATCAGACACTCAGGAGTAAGGAGGAATTAGTTTTCCTAGTGACCTCGCAGAGGGAGATCTGATGGCGGGGCGAGGGCTGGTCCGTATGGTGAGGACTTCCCTAAGCACCAAGGGCGGAAGACCCCCCAGCTGTCGGACAGCAGGCAGGGTAACCCGAGGCGTCAGGGGTCCCCGGCCTGACCTCTGAGGTCAGCACTGGTTCTCCGGCAGGTGCACGAGCGCTTTAAGGAGCTGCGAACAGACGCTTCCTCCCCGCTCCTCCGCGCCTCCGCCCCCGCGCCTGCCGCCCGCCCCGCCCTCCCGCCAGGCCGCGCCCACGCCCGTGCGCGCGCTGGTTGGGCCTCGCCGCATGATGAAACTTCCCGCACGCGTTACAGGAGGCCGGCGGGTATAAAGTGAGAGGAGGCCGGCCGCGCCGCCCGCCCGCAGCCCGCAGCCCACGTTCCTGCTCCCGCGCCCAGGTAAAGCCGCTCCCGCGCGCGGCGCAGCGCAGCGCCCCTCCCCTCTGCGCGCGGCCCGGGCTGCCCCGCGAGCGGAGGAGGATGCTCTGCAGCCTGGCCCCGCACGCGGGGCTGACCCGGCTCCGGCTCCGGTAGATCCTGCGGCTCCCGCGGGGTGAGGAGGGCGGGGCTGATTGCGGCGCACCTGGGAGCCGGCGCGAGGGGAAAGGCCCGCGTCAGGGTCCCCGGAGGGGGGATCCGCGAACCCAGGAGGGGAGCCCGGCTGCTCTGGAGGGAGGGTGGCGGCGGCGGCGGCTTAGGTCGCCCCCTGTGAATTTTATTATTTTTTATTATGTTGCGTCGAGGCCTGTGGAGATTGTCGCAGTCCCGGGACCTTTCAGCGCACGCTCCCTGGCCGGAGCGCGCACGTGGCCGGGGTGCCGTTGGGAGTCCCGGGGCCTTGGCAGCTCGGTAGCCCGGTCCCGGCCCAGCGGGGGGGCGGTGTCCCTCCTTTGCCTGGCCGTCCCCTTCCCCCAACTCAAGGGACTTCCTGAGCAAACGCTATCGAAACAGATCTGTGGAGGGCGACGGGCGGCGTGGCGCGGAAAAAGGCAGAAGAACTGGCAGGCCCGTTTTCAATGGGTTATTCTGTAGAACTGGCTTCAGATAAACGTTGTTACTGTTTTGAATGAACTACCAGTTTTCTTCTCGTTCCTTGGCCCCCAGACCCGTGGCAGGGTCTGTTCCCCTGGGTGCTTGACTCATAATTTAAAAGCACCGAGAACTCTCTTCATTGATCGATCTCATTGCTGTAAGATTAATTAGAAACAACTTAGTCTTGAACCTGACCAGGAGTTGGTTGCTGGGATCTTAATGTAAAAATAAAGCGATAAGTTTAAGTAGTTGGTAATTAGAATAGAGTGCACTGAAACTACACTGTCCCATTCGGTAGCGGGCGAGCCACATGTAGACACATGTATTGAGAACTTGAAATGCTGGCTAGTCCCAACTGAGGTGTGCTGTAAGTGTAAACTATACCAAATGTTGACGATTTAATAGAGAAAAGCAATGTAAGATGGCTCCTTGGTAATTGTCTATACTGATTACATGTTGAAATGATACTATTTTTGGTAAATTGTGTTAAATAAAATATATTTAAAGTTAATTTCACCTTTTTTCTCTCTTTTTAATGAAGCTACTAGTACATTTAAAATTACATATGTGGCTCACATTTGTGTTGGACAGCACTGTTCTAAAAGTTTATGAGGAAATACGGAAGATTACTGGGAACAAGTAACAGCAGTAGGAAAAAGCATTACAACTAAGACCTTTGCCCTCTAATGAGACTGATTCCAATAAAAAACAATAGGTGATGGTGTTAATTTGCTTTTTCCCTGCTGGAGAAATAAGTGTGCTTCACAAACTTGTTCCCCCCTTTCCCCCTTCAAGTTAGTGGTTAGTAATTTTCTTTAGCAGGTTTAATAATGCAATTCTCTAAGCAACATTCAGAGGACCTAGGTCAATAATTGATTCACCAATGACCACACATGATTTTCAAAGCACTTTCCCAGCCCACTTTTTAAAAAATTTAAGTTTCAGTTGTACAACATTGTAATATGATATCTGTATACACTATAGTGATGACCCCCAATAGTTTAGTTATTATCCATCTCCACACAGTTGACCCCCCTTTCCTTTTGCCCACCCTCCAACCCCCTTCTCTGGTATTCACTGATCTGTTTTCTGTATCTATGAATTTGTTTTTGTTTTGAATTCCACGTATAAGTTAAATCATACAGTATTTATCTTCTGATGTCATTTAGTATTATACCCTCAAGGTCCATCATGTTGTTGTAAATAGTAAACTCTTTTTCATGGCTGAGTTGTATTCCATTGCATATATGGGATAGAGTCAAAGGTAGTCATCTCACTGAAATCTCAATAAACTTTCCCACTAAATCTCAAAGTAAATATCTCATTGGCTATTTGGCCCAGTGTGTAGAAGGGACTGCATAAGACATGTGATACTGCATTTCCAAGTTGCTTAAGTTAATACCATATTTCATTAATTTGATCTAGTCTCATTAAAAGGCCAAACAAAGCTTTGGTTCATTTAGATAAAAATGAAATACCCTCAGAGGATTGCTCAAAATGATTGATATAACCTGAATATATATTTTTTCTGTGTGATATTTGTCCCACATCATCTAGGCATTTTGCTGCAAATTTGCATTTTTTAAAAATACCAAAATCATTTCCAGATTCATAGATATTTTGGTAAAATAACTGTTTTGAACTGGCAGCATCCAAATAAAACAGCCCCTTATTTCACAGTTGAAAATTTGAAATTGCCAAGTAATGAACATTTGTAGAGATCATTTATTTACCTCTTGGCCTGCTATGATGAACCCAGCTGTTTTTCAGAGATGTTATCACTGTCTATGCCCCACCTACTTGCTTTCTTATTGACCAAGGCAGCTTTGAGACAAAAACATTTGAGAACGTTTTTGTCCTTTAGGATGGTTTGAACCATCAGTGTAATTTTTATTGTTGTTATAAAGCTAGGATATCTGTATCAGATAATATTGCTTTCTTTTTCTCTTTATAATTTCTGTTATCTGAATAAATCACTTAGAGGTAGGCTAGAAGTTGTGAAGTGCTCATAAGAGCTCTTCTTTACTCCTGCATGCCTGCCAACCTAATGAAAAATTGCTGTTGATAAGATAGTTTATATTTCGGTCTTTGAAATGGTTCATGCAAGTTTTTGGACTCAAGATTTAATACCGACTTGGATCAGATACTGAGTACCTGTATTTAATTGGTCTGCTTTTCTCTCCATAGAGAGCCCTTAGCTCCATCGTACCATGTGTGGCATTTGGGCCCTCTTTGGCAGCGATGATTGCCTTTCTGTGCAGTGTCTGAGTGCTATGAAGATTGCACACAGGGGCCCAGATGCATTTCGCTTTGAGAATGTCAATGGATATACCAACTGTTGCTTTGGATTTCACCGGTTGGCGGTGGTGGATCAGCTGTTTGGAATGCAGCCAATTCGAGTGAAGAAATATCCATATTTGTGGCTATGTTACAATGGAGAAATCTACAACCATCAGAAGGTAAACAAAATGAAACCAGAAGATATCCTGATATAATTAAAACTAGAACTCGTTGGTTATAATCATTTTATATTTTTTGTATAATGGTGTTTACTTTGCAAAGTACTTTCCACGTCCATGATTTCATGTATTCCAATTATATAGATAGGGCACTGATGTGCAAAGAGGTGAAGTGACTTGGTCACACACAAAAAAGATAAGAATTACTATTCAGGTTAACTCTTAGAATCCCTCCCCCTGTAATGAATTTAAATATTAATTCGAGCCTGCTAGGCTCTTTGTTAGGTGCTGGCGGTACAGTAGTAAATATGACAGGTAGGTCTGCATTGTAATGGAGCTTATTCTATTAGGGAGCAGACAAAACATCATTGTACATAAAACAGGCATTCTGAAAACATGGATATGGGGCTGATAGATATGGGAGTATCCATATAATACAATAGAGTGCAAGAAGTGGGACTTTTAGCCGCATTAAAATTGGAACAGCTTTCTAATCTGGTGAAAGTTTACTGTTAGGATGAGAGCGGGTGAGGGGATTGAAATTCTGACCCAAGGAAGTGAAATTTGCTAAGAACCTTCTAATTTGGAATTATTTGTGTAATGTTTCATAAGAAATTTTTAATCTAAAATTTGTAGGGTTTTTTATTTGTCACCCTCCTTTCCAACTTTCAATTTTGAAAAGTTCCAACTTAAAAAGGGACAGAACAATAAAAACCTGAATTGAATAATTGTTAATGTTTTGCCATTTTTGCTTTATCTCTGTCTCTATATTTATGCATATACACGTTTGTTTTTGGCTGTATTTAGAGTATATTACAGATACTATGACTATTCTAAATATGTAAGCATTTATGTCTTAAGAATAAGAACATTCTCCAACCTAACACCAATACTATTATTGAGCCTAAGAATCCATAATACTACCTAATATCTAGTTCATAATTCCCCAAGTGTCCCAGGAATATAGTTACAGCTGTTGTTGTTTTTTATTGTTTGTTTGTTTGTTTGTTTTGAGTCAGATTTTATTCAAAGTTTATACCTTTGGTTATGATATCTCTCTCCATTTTTTGAGCCTTCTTGATATATGCCTATCATTCATGGGTAGGGTTTTATATTCTAGCCACCCTTTGGACTTTTTTATCTCTCAGCAGTAGCTTTTGCCAGTGTTTATTGTCTGCTTATAGGAACACTCTCAATTACAGGCTTCTCATTTGAAAAGTTTTTGTAGTTCTTCATCAAGTGCCTTTCACATTTATTAAGGGCCTAGTATACATCAGACATCATTTGTATAGGTATTTGGAGATGAAATGGTGGGTGGGGGAGGTAAGGATGGAGTTTCATGCTAGTGGGAGTCCGGGAGAGGAGCAGTTAAAACTTCTTGCTTACTAAGCCAAATTAGTACGGAATACATGAGGATGCTAGGTTATATTATGTCAATATTAGCCTGACTTTCGCATAAAATGAGATAGGAAATTCCTTGAACAACATTGCTGCTTTTGTGTGTTTTGTTAATAGTTATAAAAAGTTAAACATTTTGAAAATATTTCTATTATAAATTAGCTAATTATGTTGTATTTTCAGAAGCAGAGAGGTTCCATTGCTTCTGTCAGTCATCTGTGGTAATGCAGTTTGAGCAGCTGGAAATCTGTCTAAAGAGGATAATGGACATTTTAGGCTCTTATAAAGCATTTTGCAACATAAGCTCCAGAGCCCTCCTATTTTTGATAAAAATAAAATGTACTACTACCACTAAAATACAGCCTGAGGTGTATTGGGAGTGGAGGGAGAGAGGAGGAATTGGAGTAAAGGCTGGGCATAGTGGAGGCCCGCTCCCTGCAGGGAGCGGCAGGGGTTTGCAGCCACATCCAAAGGCAGTGTGATTTATGGATGGTGGCAAGATAGGGGGCTTTTATCTTGGGAGAGTGGGAAGTGGTACATGTGAATCATTAACCCATAAAATACCTGCAAAGTTTAGGCCCAAGAGCGGCAATGACATGGTAGTGGAGGGAAGATTGGGAAGCTGTTGCTTGCTAAAATCATTGGATGCTTTAGGGTCATTTATCCCTCAGGTACTTAAGTCCAGTAGGGTCAGCAGAAGACCATTTCCTCACCTCACCTGCCAGTGACAGAGATCATCCCTGATAGTCTCTCAGAGCAGGGAGAGGCAACCAGGAGGTGGTTTGTAGATACTGGAGGCAGCCAGAGTCCATTTCTGAACTGTTCTGTGAGTGCTTAGAGACAGAAGGTCCACACATTTATAAAGTGAGTAAGATTGTGAAGCGTGTTTTATAGGCCATGTGAATGTAGCATGTAGACTTGCTTTCTGAAATTTAAAAACATGTTTTAAATGTTTAAACTTTCCACTTGATTTTATATGAACCTTTGCTCTCCATTGTCAGCCAAAAATCATGAGTTAAGTACAAAGAAAGAGAAACATACCAAGGACTTTTCACGCTCACAGATGGAGGGCCAGGAGTTCGGGGGCGTAACTTAAACCCCCTTACTCTGTATGCGCTGATACTGATGGTCTCTCTGCTGTTCCTCTGGGACATGTGCACTAATAAGCGCCACTGTCATTTTGTCCATCAGTGAGAAGTCGCTGTCATTCCACTGCAGTGGTGGGAGGACCGGATGTTGTTGTTCTCCCTTAGGGACCAGCAGCTTTGTTTTGGACCATATGTCTCTATTATTGCTATGGAGTCATTTATTTGTTGGGGAATCATGCCAAATATATTTGTCCTTTTGCTTTCTATTTTCATAGGTTGTCTTTGAGGCTGAAATAGAAGAAACTCAGTCAATACTATATTCCCAGACCAAAGTTTTGCAGTAGCAGGAAATGCATTTTTAGTGTCATGGCAGCTGGGCAACCTGTTTGCTTAACTTACATATATACAGGGGTGAGCAGAAGTAGGTTTACAGTTGTGAGTATGCGAAATACAGAGTTTATTCTGGTATTACTATTTATTATTGTATTATTTTACATACAAACAACTGTAAACCTACTTTTGCCCACCCCTGTATGTAAATGTATTTGTATTACATACACAGAATGTGTACAATATGCATTTCTATCCCTCCAATCATTACTGTTCTGGTACATCGTCTTTGCATTCTGTTTATCAGAATGCAACTAAAATTTCCACAGGTTTAGCTTTTATAAAGAATGTGTAGGATTGTAAATTCAAATAAGCTATTTTAAAAATATGTCTTTATTGATTTCAGAGAGAGGAAGGGAGAGGGAGAGAGAGAGATAGAAGCATCAATGATGAGAGAGTCATTGATCGGCTGCCTCCTGCACGCCCCCGACTGGGGATCGAGCCCGTAACCCGGGCATGTGCCCTGACTGGGAATCGAACCCCGATCGTCTGGATCCTAGGTCCATGCTCAACTGCTGAACCATGCCAGCCATTTTTTTAATGCTTCTTCTAAATGACTAAAGTGTATGAAATGATTATTGAGCATAGAAATATTGAAACAACTTGACAATAAAAAATTATTAGTGAATGCACAAGGATTCTAACATTTTAATTTTGCTGTTGCTTCCTTAAGCTGCAACGCCATTTTGAATTTGAGTATCAGACCAAAGTGGATGGTGAGATTATCCTTCATCTTTATAACAAAGGAGGAATTGAGCAAACGGCTAGTATGTTGGATGGGGTATTTGCGTTTATTTTACTGGATACGGCCAATAAGAAAGTGTTCCTTGGCAGAGATACCTATGGAGTCAGACCTTTGTTTAAAGCTATGACAGAAGATGGATTTATGGCTGTGTGTTCGGAAGCTAAAGGTAATGATATAATTTTTCTAAAGATTTTCATTATTATCCTGGATTTTATGTGTGTGGTTTTTTTCTAGGTCATATGTGCAAATCCTATAGGGGGCAATCCAAAGTTTTACAGTTGAATAAGTAAATCATGGACTCTCTGAGCTTTGTATTTTTTAAACCAAGGAGTTGGACTCTCCTTTATAGCACTCAAGTTCTGTAATCCTTGAAGTATAAATCTACATAGTAAAGTCATTTAATTTTTGTTGTGCTGATATGCTTTGCATCTAGTTTCATTCCATATGTCTTGGCAAGCTTACGTATATCATATTGTAATATTAGGGTTGGCCCTGCAATTGTTCGACTGTGGTACCAGGTCATAGCTATAGCAAATACTTAGTGTTTTGAAAACAGCTTTATTGGTAATATAATTCACATACCATGCAATTCACCGTTTATATAATTCAGTGGTTTTTAGCATATTCACAGATATCTGCAATGAAAACTCCTGTCAATTTTAGAATTTTTTTTATCACCTCAAAAAGAAACCCTTTAGCTATCACACTCCCCATCCCTCTGTATCCATCAACCATTGAACCTCTCTATGGGTTTTCCTATTCAGGACATTTCATATGAATGGGGTCATGTCTTGTGTGGTCTTTTGTGACTGGCTTCTTTCACTTGCATAATGTTTTCATGATTTGTCTGTCTTGTAGCATGTATGGTACTTACTTTTTATGGCCTAAAGATATTCCATTACATGGATAGACCACATTTTGTTTATCCATTTGTCAGTGAGCGGACATTTGGGTTTTTTCTCCCTTTTGACTATTATGAATAATGCTACTATAAACATTTGTGTGCAAGTTTTTGTGTGGACATATGTTTTTATTTCTCTTGGGTATACACCTAGGGGTGGATTTGCTGGTAGCTCTGTGTTTAATTGTTTGAGGAACTGCCAGACTGTTTTCCGAGGCAGCTGTACCATTTTATATTTTCACCAGCAGTATATGAGGGTTTTGGTTTCTCCATGTCCTCACAGACACTTTTTTCTGACTCTTTGATTCTAGCCATCCTAGTACATATAAAGTACTATTTCATTGTAGTTTTGATTCGCATTCCCCTGTTGATAATGATGTCAAGCATCTTATCTCTGTGCCATTTTTATATCTTCCTTGGAGAAATGTCTATTTAGTTCTTTGGTCCTTTTTTCCTGCTGAGGATAATTTTAAAAAATTAATACTACTTTTTAGAGCAGTTTTGGGTTTCAGAAAAATTGAGCAGAAAGTACAGAGTTCCCATACTGGGTGAGGCAAAAGTAAGTTTACAGTCATGAGTACATGAAACACAAGAGTTTATTCTTGTATTATTATTCATTAATTATTGTATTATTTTCCATATGAACAACTGTAAATCTGCTTTTGCCCCCCCTGTATATTCCTCCCATTATATTCAGCAAAGTTGCAGAATACATGATCAATATGCAGAAATCAGTTGTGTTTGATACACTTGCAATGAACACTATCCACTTGTAATGAACAATCTAAAAATGAAATTAAGAAAACAACTTCATTTATAATAGCATCAAAAAGAATAAGATACTTAATATTACGTTTAACAAAAGAAATGCAAAACTCGTACTCTGAAAACTATAAAAATTGTTGAAAGAAATGAAAGATTTAAATAAATGGAAAATCATTCCATGATCATGGATCAAAGACTTAACATTATTAAGATGACAGTATTTCCCAAAATGATCTTCCCATTAATGTGATCCCTAGCAGAATCCCAAATGACTTCTCTGTAGAAATTGACAAACTGAGAGGCCAGGAAATGAACCCATACATCTGTAGTCAACTGGTTTTCAACAAGTGTACCAAGACTATTCAACGGGGAAAGAATGTTCTACAACTGGTGCTGGGACAACTGGACATACACATGCAAATAAATGAAGTTGGACCTTTACCTCACACAATATACAAAAAATAAAATGGGTCAAAGACCCAAATGTAAGAGCTAAAACTATAAAATTCTTAGAAGAGAACATAGAGGTAAATCTTCATGACATTGGATTTCACAGATTTCTTAGCTGTAACTCCAAAAGCATAAGCAACAAAAGAAAAATAGATAAATTAGACTTCATCAATTAAACATTGTTCTAAAAAGAACACCATCAAGAAAATGAAACCACAACCCAAAGAATGGAAGAAAATACTTGCAAATCATCTTTAGCGTCTTTTGACGGTAAACTTGAGGAAGACATTCATCTTTTGTCTCTTACCCAGCTAGCGGTAGCATCCTAAAATCTGGTCTACCTGCCTGCCTCCTTTAGCTTTATTCTGTAAGCCCTTTCTCACTTAGCCTCTAGATTTAATATTGGCCGAAGCGAGGATAATGAGATCAATGAAAGGGTCCTAGGACACCAGTCACCGTGTGGGTACTAATGTCTGAATTTGTCTATTTTCAGACATTTCAAATGGCACAGAACAAGTATATTAAGTACTATTAAGGAGGCCCAGTAAAGAGAACACAAGGGAAGAGCAGACACTGTGTCTCCTTTGGGCCTGATAACTTGATATAGAATTATAATCTTAAATGCAGTTTACCCTTTGAAATCTCTTGGCTTATATTTTACATCCTTCATAACAGTGCCCTTTTCCAGACCGAACGATCTCAGCTAGAGTACTGCGACAGTTTTTATTTCTCATTGCTTTTAGAACAACTTACAAAAACTCAATTGATTATGGTACTTCTGCCTGCTTAAGACCTTTTAACAACCCCTCCTTCTCTACGGGGGTTGTGTGGCTCTATTAAGCTCTGCTGGCTAGTGATGGGATCTGGGTCTTGGTTAGTCTTTGAATTCAGTGCTACATAGTAGATTACTGGGTTAACAAACTCAAATTACAAATCATAACGAGTATTCTATATACTAGAGAGGCTATTCCTGTTTACAATAAAACATTGATTTTGTATCAAAGATCATGGTGATATCAGGTTGGCTACTCTCTGTGAGAACTTATTGAAGAAATTTATATTATAAAGGATTAATTAATGCCTGACTTCTTTCTTTTTTTTTTTTAATCTTTATTGATTTTAGAGAGAGGAAAGGAGAGGGAGAGAGAGAGAGAGAGAAACATCAGAGTCATTGATCAGCTGCCTCCTGCACGCCCCCGACTGGGGATCAAGCCCGCAACCCGGGCATGTGCCCTGACGGGGAATTGAACCCCAATTGCCTGGATCCTAGGTCGATGCTCAACTGCTGAGCCACGCCTGGCCGGGCAATGCCTTACTTCTTAATAGCTGACATTAAAGTACCTAACTGGGTCATTTTGCTTGTTAAAGGACTGGGAACCATGGCTGTTTTCTTAAAATACCTTTGTGATGACAAAGAAATGACTGCCAGGAGATTATAAAATTAACATTTCAAGCCCATCTCTGCTTAATAAATGTATCTAATTTTTCTTTTTATACTTGCTTGCTTTATTATAGAAAATAGATTTTCTTGATCAGAAATTCTAGCTAGGCAAAAGAAATCGAACATTGGAGATTTTCCTATTGATTTGAATTACTAGAAATCAGTTTTGCTGTGCACCTTGGGAGCACTGATCTCTCTCTAGTAGTAGATGGTAGGGTTTGAGTGGTTAAGTTTATTTTCCTATTTTGCTTCTATAATGGACATGCATTTGTATTAAAAAGGGAAAGTAAATAGGAATTTAAAGGATATTAACTAATCATGAAAGTTACAGTGAAATGTTATCCGAATTTGAATAAAGTTATCTTTCTGAATTTGTAGGTCTTGTTAACTTGAAGCACTCCACAGCTCCTTTTTTAAAAGTGGAGCCTTTTCTCCCGGGACACTATGAAGTTTTGGATTTAAAGCCAAATGGCAAAGTTGCATCGGTGGAAATGGTTAAATATCATCACTGTAGAGATGAGCCGCTACACGCCCTCTATGACAGTGTGGAGAAGCTATTCCCAGGTAATAAAGCAAACGCCCACCCACCTGTTCCCCACCTCTCTCCCAACAACGAATTGTACTCTTGCACCATGGGAATAATTTCAGTTTGAAGACCTATTTCCTATTTAATTTGGAGGTGGCACAGTGGGGTCTTGCAAACTTTACTGCTGAGCAGATGCCATCACGATAGATGTCGATGATTGTATACCTCATCTCAGCAAGTAACTCAGCCCGAGCTTCTCTGGAGCTGTTTCACTTACTTTATGTGTTCACAGGTTTTGAGATAGAAACTGTGAAGAGCAACCTCCGGATCCTTTTTAACAATGCCATTAGGAAACGTTTGATGACAGACAGAAGGATTGGCTGTCTTTTATCAGGTGAAGACCGTTAAAAAAACTAGTTATATTTGGCATGTCTTTGTTTAATTTGAAGGATTTGTAGCGATCCCTGAGGTTTTGCCTATAAAGTATTTAATTTATGATGTAATCTTTTCTTCATTATAGGATGAAAGAGTTTCCTATAAGCTGCATTTAATATTTATGGTAATTTAGCAACTTAAAGTTACACTGTAATTATATTGTTGGAATGAGTGAGTAAACATATTTTAGAGTTGTGTGTAATGATTTTTAACCAAATACTCTTATCGCTATCACAGGTTATGTTAGATTTTTCTCTTATTAAAGTTTTTCAGTTTATAAAAGTTGGGGAATTTTAAATGATAAAACTCTAATCTTGATGCTTACGAAGAATGTAAGTCATCTGTCCCAGCCTATGCACGGCACGTGACCACTGCACTTGCTGTCTTGCTCGTAGGGGGCTTGGATTCCAGTTTGGTTGCTGCCACTCTGTTAAAGCAGCTAAAAGAGGCCCAAGTCCAGTACCCTTTCCAGACATTTGCGATTGGCATGGAAGACAGTCCTGATTTACTAGCTGCCAGAAAGGTAAGACACTGTCTCTGCCTGTTAGTAGAATTAAAATAAAGTCAGTAATTAATTCTGTATTTCTGCTGCTGCATTGACTCCTGTTATTGTTTTAAATTAAATATATTAAAATGTAATGAAATGCTGGTTTAATATCAACTATGTTGTACACTGTATTCTGGGTATTTATATCTACAATGGTCAATGCAATTCTCAAAAACCCTATGATAATAATTTTCCTTTTGAAAGTGGTTAGGACTGCAGGCTTTGGAGCCTGATTGCTGGTTTCAAATCCTAGCTCCACCACACAGTTCCTCACTTATGTAATGGGGGTAATAGTATCCACTACAGGATAGTTTTGAGGTGAAAATTATATAATTCAGATGTAGTGCATAGGATAGAGCCTAGCATGTAGTAAATACTTGGTGAATGTTAGCTGTTATTATTATTTTGTTTCATTTTTAAAAAATATTTTTTGTTAAAAAAAATTTTGTTGTTGTTGCTTTTTAGAGAGAGAGGAAGGGAGAGGGAAGAGAGAAACATTGATTGATTGGCTGCCTCCTGCACATCCCCTTCTGGGGATCAAGCCCACAACCCGGGCATGTGCCCTGACTGGGAATTGAACCAGCAACAGGGTGATACCCAATCAACTGAGCCACACCAGCCAGGGCTTGTTTTTTGTTGTTGTTGTTTTTCTTTTTGTTTTTTATATAAAGCAGTATGTTTAGGACTATAGGTAAAGGGGACTTGGTACACATTCAGTATGCAGGAGACCTCATTCCTACTCTGGAAAAACTTACACAGAATGATTGAGAAAGAGCTAGAGAGCAGTCCCAAAGCAAGTTGATTAATGCTGAAAGAATCCAAAATAGCCAAAGAAAATAGAATAAAGGGAGAGGCCATTTCATTTAGGCATAACATCCTGTGTATAAAATTAGGCTTTGCAGGAGGGCCTGAAGGTGGCCAAGATTAGAGCAGAACCTTGTTGGACTAGAGAGATGACTGGGTTAGATAAAGGAGGTGTGTGTTTGGGAGGTGGGGGTGGTATGCTGACTGGGAACGTCTCGGCCGTTAGGTTGAAGCCTTGGAGTGGCAGGGGCTGATGGGAGATCTACCTCTTGGTGATTGAGTGGAGGAGAGGGACTTGGGGAGGCAAGGGAAATTGACTAGGTGGGGCTTCTTTGTGGTGGCCTGGCGAATCATTTCCCCATATTGTGGTGGCCTGCAGAACCATTTCCCCTTATTTTGCTTAGTTTTCCGCTGTTGTTAGTTCATAATGCATTGTGAACAGCTGTCATGTTTCATTTTCAAGGGCAGTTCTTTTCTTTAAGTAACAAGTATGTGGGTATTTCTTTATGTAATAAGGTGGCAAATCATATTGGGAGTGAACACCATGAAGTCCTCTTTAACTCTGAGGAAGGTATTCAGGTCCTGGATGAAGTCATATTTTCCTTGGAAACTTACGACATTACAACAGTTCGTGCTTCAGTGGGTAAGGTATTTCATGATGCAGAAAGACTTTTAATTGTGAAAAACGCCAAGGTTTATTATTATTATTATTATTTTTAAAATATATCTTTATTGATTTCAGAGAGGAAAGGAGAGGGAGGGAGAGAGAGATAGAAACATCAATGATGAGAGTCATTGATCGGCTGCCTCCTGCACGCCCCCGACTGGGGATCGAGTCCGCAACCTGGGCATGTGCCCTGACCGGGAATCAAACCGTGATCATTTGGATCCTAGGCCGATGCTCAACCACCGAGCCATGCCCAGCCAGGCGAGAAACGCCAAGGTTTAAAAAATATTTCAAGCAACAGTTTAAAAAAGAATACTCGAGAATGAATGCAAATTAAATTCCTATGTCAGCAATTGTCTAAGACAAGACCATTTATAGTATCACTATTTATATTTCTCCAAAGAATAGGTGCATATTTGCTTCAACCTCTTTCCCGAATTTTGCTGTGTAAAATTTCTTGGGCTATATAGGGAAATAAGGTCTACATTGTAACTAATTTTCTGTAAGGAATACTCACTCATTTTAGATATATCCTGCTAAGTATTTCATTATATGACTTATCAATTAGGGACAATTATTGCCCAGCAAGCAATACTATTTTTTTCCTGTGGATACACACTAAGATCAGAAGTATACTTCAAATTAGACTGATCCAATATTGATGAGCCTCTAATACTTTACCGGCTTACATATGCCTGTCTTTTAAGGACTCCATTGCAGGGGAGATCTCACCCACAAGGGAGCAAAAATACATGAACAGATACACAGTATCTGGTGTTGATACCGCATGGAGGGGAATCAATTAGGAAATATGTCTAGTGAGTCTCCCTAGGGAGGTGATAGTAGGAAAAATGGTTAAGAACAAATACTGGTTTACAGGGATGTGGAACAAAAACCAGTGGGCATCTTTTGATAGCTTATTAGTATCCTTAACTATACGTGAAATTTGGTAGATGGATAGTGTTAGAAAAAAATTAAAACTAAACTACCAAAACCTCAACTCTTAATATTTTTGTATACTTAATCTATAACTTGTGCTTTTGCAATGAAATAGCCCAAAACCATTCCACAATTTTATATATAGGTTTTAATATTTTAATGCTTTTAGACGAAGAATGTCCATCTTAAAATTTTGCTAAACTGAACAATGATGCAGATATCTAAAAAAAAATCCATACCTTTCATACCAGTATCATTATATAAAAATGAGTCTAATCTAAGAACAAAACTTGCAATTGTTTCCAAAAGCCAAATAAAAGACATTTTTGATGAAGAGTTATATTGACATTAAGAATAATTTCTGTCTTTTTTAAAGGTATGTACTTAATTTCTAAGTACATTCGGAAGAACACAGATAGCGTGGTGATCTTCTCTGGAGAAGGTTCAGATGAACTCACACAGGGTTACATATATTTTCACAAGGTAAGCATTCGGAAATGGAAGGATATTGGTGGTAGATTAAGAAAAGTATGAAGTATTTGACTATTTTCCATTGTCTGTTTTTTCAGTATAGCGGTAACACTTGAGTATCTTGTGATGTATATGAGGAAATCTGATAGTGTCTGCGTTGTGTTTCTTTTGGGAGAAAGAAGTCTTAATAGTGTCAGATAATCTCTATTTTTTAAAACTAGTTAAGCACGAGAATCATGTTTCTTATGTTTCTTCCTCCCCTGTTATATTACGGTCATTGCACAGTGTGTCCACCTTATTTGTTCTTTGGTGTGAGGGAAGACACATTTTAGACAGCACTCGTCCCTTCCCTAAACTCTGTAAGGCTTTCTGTCTTATCCACCTTTAGAGGTGCAGTATGTGTAAGAGTAAGAAACAGAACTGTGTATTTGGCCAAAACAAATCTGTTTGTGTATTTGTAACTTTTAGCTGTTGTTTGTAAACTAGGCTCCTTCTCCTGAAGAAGCCGGGGAGGAGAGCGAGAGGCTTCTGAAGGAACTCTATCTGTTCGATGTCCTCCGTGCAGACCGGACGACTGCTGCCCACGGGTAACTCAGTACTTTAAAAAGCGATGGTAAAAATAACCTCAAAAACAGGAAGTTCAGTGGCTGATTTTGTTTTCCTTTCCAATTGATTATATATTGCAAAGTATGACTTCTATAGAGAAAAATGAAGCTTGTCTCTTAGCCCCAAAGGAATTAGACTAAATTCAAAGTGCTGCTGTGGGAATGGTGAGGACGTTTGCAGGTTGTTCTACACCAAGTTTCCATCTTCACAGCATAACAACATTCTGCTCATATTGAACAACTGAGAGGGAAGGCAGTTGTAGCTTTTTTTTTTTTTTTAATATGATTTTATTGATTTCAGAGAGAAGACGGGAGAGGGAGAGAGAGGTAGAAACATCAGTGATGAGTCATTGATCGGCCCCCTCCTGCATGCCCCTTGCTGGGGATTGAGCCCGCAACCCAGGCTTGTGCCCTGACCGGGAATCGAACCCCAGTCTCCCAGGTTCTAGGTTGATGCTCAACAGCCAAGCCACACCAGCCAGGCAGTTGCAGTTCTTTTTAAGTCTTTAAGGAAAGTAAAGATTATATACCTCCTTGTAACAAGTGCTGAGCACCTGCCATACCTGTTTGATGCTGTGGTGATCCTGTGTGGGGATAGGGCAGGAAGATGCTAGGGGTTCGATAAGATTATAAAACCAGGTTTCTTTGGTATCATTTCTGGTTGGCTAAAGTTTTTGTTGTTTTTTTCTGTTTTGTTTTTAATTTTCACCAGAGAATAGTTTTTCCATTGCTTTTTAGAGAGAGTGGAATGGGGGGAGAGAGAGAGAAAGATCAATGTGAGAGAAACACATTGATTTGGTTGCCTCCTGCATGGGCCCCACGGGAACCAGGGATCAAGCCTGCAACCAAGATACATGCCCTTGGCCGGAATCGAACCTGGGACCCTCAGTCCATGGGCTGTACTCTTAACAACTTAGCCAAACAGGCCAGGGCTTAAGTTTTCACCTTTGTCCTGGTTGGGTGGCTCATTTGGTTGGAGCATTGCCCTGTACACCAAAAGGTTGTGGTTCCATTCCAGTCAGGGCACATACTTAGGTTGCAGGATCAATCCCCAGTCAGGGAGCGTGTGGGAGGCAATCGATTGATGTTCCTCTCTCACATCGATGTTTCTCTCTCTCTCTCCCCCACCCCTCATTCCGTTCTTTCTAAAATCAATAAAAACATACCCTCAAGTGAGGATTAAAAAAGTATATAAAGTTTTCAATTTTTTACTGCTCGTGTTGGAGAGTTGAAGATTCTTGCTGTACATGGCAAATAACCAACATTAAATGTTTCAGTTGCTTCTACTAATCACACTTAGGTTAGGGAATAATAAAATACAGGGTTGGGAATAAACAGAATCTGTGGTTATGACCCTATCCGCTTGTCCTAATCAGAGTCACCAGGATTCAGGAAGCAGATAATGTACCTTTGAGGAAACTGTGGAACATCGGTTTATACTGAATCTTGTGTGTAAATTATTAACTAATTGAGTAAAAAATTTTGAATTATCACTGTAGCTTTTAATAGGGTGAGAGATGGTCTCACCTAGAAAAACCTTTGAGTCAGAAAGGCCAAGACAAAGGACATTCTTAATGATCACGTCACTCACGATTCTTTCTCTGCTTTTCTTGAGATAGGTATTTACTTGTTCACAGAAGGGAAAGGAAAAGTAGTTATTCTCAAACAGCTTGTTTCACTCCCTGGATGAGATGATACATATCACATTGAATGAAGGTGTTTGTATTCATGCGTTTTTATAGAGCAATCAGGAGGATTGTGAAAATGACATTATAATCTTAACATTCCTTAGAGGCTGGTTGAATTGCTGGGAAAATTCTAAATCAGAATCTAAACTGACATGCACTAAACAGCCTTTTGATTTGGATTCCCTCTCTTCCCCTTTAAGCCTTGAATTGCGAGTCCCATTCCTGGATCATCGATTTTGTTCCTATTACTTGTCTCTGCCACCAGATATGAGAATTCCCAAGGTAAGTGAGTCAATTCAGTATAAAAAGCGCCCATTGGTACTGGCTATTATATTTGGAGCTTTTGCTGATGTGCCTTTCGCCTTCATGTCAGAATGGGATAGAAAAACACCTCCTGAGAGAGACATTTGAGGACTCCAATCTGTTACCGAAAGATATTCTCTGGCGACCGAAAGAAGCCTTCAGTGATGGCATAACCTCAGTGAAGAATTCCTGGTTTAAGATTTTACAGGACCATATTGAACATCAGGTATGGTATTTTCATAAGTAGTTTCTGGAATAGGACAGTTTAGATGCAGAGTTTATTTTATATTTAGCATAAATGTTTTGTGTCTGTAGGAGAGATTTCCTATTTTATAAGAATTAAGTAGCATGCAGGATTATAAAGTAGCATCCATTTCGTGTTAAAAGAGAGAGAGAAGAGACTTAATCAATCATCACTGACCTTCATTTAACACACCTCTGGGCACCTGCTGGGTGCCAGACACTGTTAGGCATAAATGAACAAAACACTCTAGAGCCACCACAGATTAGAAGTATGCACCTGAATGTTCTTTAAAATCCCACAGCTATGTGTTTTATGGTATTGAACGTTTTCTAAGTGGTGGTGATTCAGAAGGTCTCTGGCACTGTTTACAGGCAAGCCTTTCTATCTCTTTTTTCTTTAGGTTCTATGAAGCCAGATTAAATACAATTATTTCCACGTCATTTAAAAAAAACCATTTTGCTTTTATACTCTCATTCTTACAGGTTGATGATGCAATGATGGCAGCTGCAGCCCAGAAGTTTCCCTTCAACACTCCTAAAACTAAAGAAGGCTACTACTACCGTCAGATCTTTGAGCGCCACTACCCAGGTCGGGCTGACTGGCTGACCCACTACTGGATGCCCAGGTGGATCAATGCCACCGACCCTTCCGCACGCACTCTGGCCCATTACAAGTCAGGCGCCAAAGCTTAGGCACTTTCTAAGCCATAGAGTCAAAGTGAATGTTTGTTCTTATTGTGAAGGGTGGAGGGCTTGGGGGCTAGGAGGGTAGCAATGAGCGTCATCCACCTGCAGGGTGAAAAAAATAAAAGTCTTAAATCTAAAACATTGCTACAGTCATTTGAATTCATACTGTTCTTTCATTGGAGGTGACTGGAAACTGAGCAGCTTTTACTATGCCATGGTAAGGTAGGGAGTGGGTGAGGAAAGGGGGACACAGTCTGATGTTTGCTGCGAGAACACACAGGCACTCTCCTGGCAGAGCTGCTTTGTCTCTTGCCTACGTGGCCTCCTTCTAGTCTTTGCCTCATCAGAGTGTGGTCCCTCTGACTTCCCTCTCTCGGTTCTTTCTGCATTCCTGACAGCTGGCTAGGCAAACTCTGGAGAAGTTAGTCCTTTGCAAAAGTT
This sequence comes from Miniopterus natalensis, assembly GCF_054644295.1. Classification (NCBI taxonomy): domain Eukaryota; kingdom Metazoa; phylum Chordata; class Mammalia; order Chiroptera; family Miniopteridae; genus Miniopterus; species Miniopterus natalensis. The sequence continues at coordinate 62,702,857 of NC_142090.1, read as the reverse complement.
CATGACAGCTCTGTTTTGTAACATAGTAAATTGGGATTTTTTTGTTGTTGTTGAGCCAATGCAATGGGTCTCCTGGAACTGCTAGTGGTGAATGGCACCAGATGGTAGACCTTGGTCTTTGAGTTCGGCTAAAAAAGAATTCAGAGCCAAAACTAAAAAAAAACAGCAAAAGTTTATTTAGAAAGTCACAGAGGTAGAAGAAGTGAGCCAGCTGGGTTACGTAGACTCAGGAAACAAGTTACAGGGCAGAAGAAGGGCACTTGTTGCTTAGGAGAAAGCAAAGGTACACGCTTTGAGGAAAGAAAGGGAAAGAAAGGCACAGGGTGCTCTAGAGAGAGAGCACGCACATGCACGCACACGCAGGCGCAATGGGTCATTAGTCTTAAGGGGTTTTATCTGTTTTTCAAAGGTTGAAATTTTGGGAGAGGTCCTGGGAAGATCTCAGAATATTCATCAGCTTTCCAGGTGTGTCTCCTCATGTTATAGCCTCTGCTGATTGGTCAGCGCCAGGGGAGGGGGTCATTAGTCATTAAGCTGGTCCTCATGTCAGCCATGGTGTGTGCCCCACTTGGCCTTTCTGCTTCTCTGGGTTTGGAGCTGAAGCACAACTGAGGCCTAGATGTTATCTCTAGTTTGATCAAAACTCAGTCTCTGGTCAACAGATTGAGGCTTTGTTCCTAAGATTATTTGATGCGGTTCAGGACCTCATTGCCTTGAGGGATTAATGCTAAGGGAGTGGCCTGCAGGGGCTGGTATGACAGTTCTGTGAGGCTTTTCTCTGGCCCCCTTGTTCCTCCGCTAAGGGGGTCTACAGCATGACTAGGACATGCTAGGGGAGGAAATGTCTGGGGAGCGTCTGAACCGTGTTACCATCAATATGAAAGATCAGGGGGTCTAAACTATGTGACCAGCGATATGCTAGGGAAGGAAAAGTCACCCTGGGTCTGAGGTCTTGCCCTACAATACTTGTCCTCCCAGCTCTGCCCATTGCCAGGTACCCAGGGCTTTCCACCCTGGTGACCTCCCATACCTGGCTTGCTGTTCCTGCTCTGCTCATGTCTGTCTAACTGACTTCTATATCAGAACTGTTGTTCTTGGTATAGGATCAGCACACTTTTTCAGTAATGGGACAGACAGTAAATCTTTCAGGTTTTGCAGACCTGTTGGAACTGTTTAACTCTGCCATTGTAGCTCGGAAGCATCCATAGATAGCGTGCAAACAATTGGGCAGGGCGTGTCCTATTAAAACTAAAAATAGGCCGTGGGCTGGAAGTATTCCATGGGCCGTAGTTCGCAAAGGTCTGTTCTAGAGGAACAACCAAGCCAAGTGTTTACAATAAAAGGAAAAAGCATTCCAAACCCAGCTGGGGAAAGTATAAGAAGGAAATATTTTTTGGGGAAAAGAATTATCCTCTAACCTAATGATCGAATGAACACAACAGATTAGCTGGAGAAAAAGTTTAAAAACTTATACCTCTGGTGTACAAGGGAGAGACCCAGGAAAACTGAGTAACTTGCCATTTGGAGGCCATCACCTTAAGTACCAACCTCCACTGGAGACAAAAGAAGATGTTGGGGGTGGAGAGTACAGGAGGTGACCAGGAAATCACTTCAAACAAGGGTTAGACTGTTGGGCAGATTAAGCCCAAGACTTCTGATAATGAAGGCAGGCCCGGTGCAGTGAGGGAGACGCCCTGACAAATGTAAATGTCCCTTGATAAAGGGTAGCTTCTAGTTGGTTTCAAGTCTGCTCAGGATTAAAATTAACCAGCCTAAAATAATCTATTCCCAAACAGGCATATTTGGGGGTGGCAAATTCTGCTCCCCTTCACATTCAATTGATAGGTAGATGATTTTCATTGGAATTCTCATTGGCTGTTTAGGGACAGTGTTTTTAAATACATTATAAGGGTGAATTTAGTTATTAGAAACTTGAAGAGGAAACTGCTGGTGCACAGCTAGGTATGTGCCCTGACTAGGAATCAAACCTGCCACCTTTCAGTGTACAGGACAACTCGCCAACCAACTGAGCCACACCAGCCAGGACTGTGAACGTTTTCTTGCAGATTTCTTACTGTAAAGGCACAGTTGTACATATGCAAGTATATGTTGGTTAAATAAGTCCTTGAAGCTTCAGAAACCCCTCATAAGGAAAGTATACAAAAGAACTAACCCTGAGCCTACTGGTGTCAGACTTGTACAAATACCTTATTGAGGCTGCATAGTCAGTGCATGCCCCTTAATTCCTCCTGTCCTGGGGTTACCTTAGTTTGGTCTGGAGTCTGAGATAACAGATCCTTGGAGTGGGTCCCCAAAGAGGCAGTTCCATGGTTCCAAACCTGTGCAGTGGTCCAATCACACCCAGCACATACCTACAAAAGTTTACTGAGTTTGCTCATTCCATGAGTTAACCCTCACTTGAAGTGTGGCAGATTTTCTTTTCTAAAAGTGGCTGTAGCAGTATTTCTTGCCCTACAGACTCTTCCAGAGCCTTGTCACTCCTCTGAAGAGGCCGCCCATTTCCCTGCCCTCAAGCCTAGGTGGCATTTTATGATTGCCTTGACTAGCAGAACCAGGAGAAGCAACACTGACTTCTAAGGCTAGGCCACGAAAGGTGATTTGGCTTCTGCTTTCTCTTTTTTCTTTTTTTAAATATATCTTTATTGATTTCAGTGAGAGGAAGGGAGAGGGAGATAGAAACATCAATGATGAGACTCATTGATTGGCTGCCTCCTGCACGCCCCCTACTGGGGATCAAGCCTGCAACCCGGGCATGTGCCCTGACCGGGAATCTGCCGGCTGCTTTCTCTCTTAATGCATGTTGCGAGGAAGCCCAGACCACATGAAGAGGCCATGTGTAAGTCAGGGCTGATGGCCCCGCCAAGGTCTCAGTCAACAGCCATCAACCACCAGGTGAGTGAGTGACCCTCCAGATGATTCAAGCTCCTGGTCTGAATCTTCCAGCTGAGGCCTCAGTCATGGGGAGCAGAGAGAAACCATCCCTGCTGTGCTCTGTCCACATTCCTACTCATAAATCCATGAGTGTAACAAATGTTTGACACTATTACATTTGGGGGCGGTTACTTACACAGGCATAATAACTGGAGCAGGAAAGCACTATTACCCTTATTTTACACAAATCTCTTGGGCAAATCCAAGTCATTCAGCTAATTACTAAGTGGTGGGGCCCCAAGTTAGCTAGAGAGACTGGCCCCAGAGCCTTTCTCTTCTTCTGTCTTCCCATCGTCAGCATGAAACTACAGCCTGGGTCTATGCTGTGAGTTAGACTAAGGGAAAGGGCCGCTGGGTTTGAGTTTGGGAGAGGGATAGCGACAAGAGGGTTACCTCCCAGGAGATTACAGCGACGACAGTCATTTTCTGTAGTAGGATAGGTTAGGTGGTGATGAGAAAATTAGTTCAAAATTTCAGAGCATTACCACAACAAATGTTCTTTCTTGCTCAAACTATATGTTCACCTGGCTCTCTAAGGAGCTCTGCTCAATATTCAGGGGTTTGTAATGACTCCAGGACCCAGGCTGAGGCACAGTGTTGACACCTACTTTCATGACCAGCAAGGCAGGGGATGGAGAAAATAATGAATCATGTACCAAACCTTAGGGCTTCCACCCTGAAGTGACACATCACTTTTTCTCACATTTTATGGGCCAAAGTAAATCACATGACCACTCCTGACTTTACAGGCACATGTACCAGAAAGGAAAATGAAATATTTGGAGCGCTGTACTAATAACCCCAAAATCCACCCTTCCGTCACCAAATATTCAGTTCACTCTCTTTTCTACACGCAAACTATACTCATCCCCCTTTCAAGAGTGACAGCCCAAGAATTCCATTTAGTCATGGCCATGAGCCCAGAGTTCAGGATTTCTGTGTTTCAGGACTGGCGGTGACACCTCTCCATGACTTAAGAGGGAAAGCTCTCCTCTCCCCACCTGTTCAATACATAATAGTAGGGCAGAAATGGGATAATTGCAACAGCAAAATGATGGGTAGAGTGGGAGGCACCGCAAACCCTAGCTGGTAGTAATTCTGACACCTTGCTCACCAGTCATTTGGAGGCCCTCACCTTGGGTCTCCAGCAGAAAATTGCTTTCTAGGGTCACCAACTGCCAAGAAGACATCAGTGTGGTGGCAGAAGGAGACAGGAGTGAGAGAGCCGGGGGAGAAACAGGGAACGCTTTGAAGGGGGAAGTCTGATTTCTAACAATAAAGCTAATTGGACTCATGACATACTTTTGGTTGCCCAGAATCAGAGTTATCCTTTGTTGATCACCTTTCTGGAGTACCAAAGACTGCTCTAAAAACCCTAATTGCCTTTCACAGCAGCCCTGTGAGATCTATACGATTGAGATCATCCACATTTTATGAATGAGAGAAGTGATACAAAGGTATTAGGTCGCATGCCCAAGTTCATATAACTAATAAGTAATCTGAGTAGGGTATTTGATTCCAGGTTACAGGGCTTTAGAGACTTCATACTTAACCTCTCCTCTGTTCCCCTAAAAAGGATTAGAATATAGAATATAATTATGTACAGGAAAAAATTAGAATTCCATAATTTCTCTCTAATTCTGTATTTTTAATGGGAATATATATTCCGGTTTATGGGTAGTTTAGCACATCTACTGCGTAGGCATGAGATAATTTTTTTTCAATTTTTAAAATTTGTAACAAACACACATAAGAACACATCACTTGTACAATTTAGACCTTCTGTGACTTAGAGTTTATGTGATTTAGATCTTATATGAATGATCAGATTTCACTCCCTAGCTAGCCAAGAAATTAATTCATAGTCCTCTTTGCAACTTGGAGCATTTTTAACAGTGCTGGGGGAAAAGCCATACTCAAATTCTTGGTGTATTTTAGAATTTGGTTGTTGCAATATAAAATATTTTATTTCTGAGGGCTAATATAATACATATAACCACAAGGTGGCAGTCATGACACATGATTTTGTCCTCAGGCAATTTCATGCATTTCTCAAATGCAGTGGTGTTAAGAAACTATTTTATGCCAAATTGGAGAGATGTTTTGTTCATTTCATAAAATATATCTTAGCACAGAAGCTCCGTGATTTGCTATAGGTAATTAGTAAGTAGTTTTTACTCGCTAACAGCATATGGTTATTGTATAGTCCACTGCGAGTATACATGTATTTTTTTGGACCATTTTAGCTCTCTCCTCTTTAATCCATCATCCTAAACAAAGCTGTACAAAGTATGCCCTTAAAAAAGTAAGATATCTCATACTCTTAAAGGTAGGAAGGAATGTGGACACCCCAAAATCTATTTTTTTTGCCTTTCAAATGCAAAAACATCTATACATAAACTGTCATTTTTATAGTCACCCACTCTTGCTAGCTCTGCGTCATCTCAGCTTATTCTAATCCACTTACAAGACAAAACTCTGTATGGAGCATTATGTTTACACATAAAACCGGCGAACATGTACTGCGATGACTTCCTATGAGCCTAACACTGAGCCATCGGTTGCTGTAACAATTCTGAAAGGCACCTACTATTGTTGTCCTGCCAATTTTATGGAAGAAGAAAGGGAATGTTCAGGCAGCCTAGATACTGAAAGAAGGCCAACGCGTGGCCAGTGGGATCGTTGATTGTAATGGATACCACAGAAAAGAGTTCTCTATTGGCAAGGTGAGTTTTATTTGCAGATAGATAACCCAGAGAAACTTGCTGAGCCCCAATTACAATGACCTTTATCCTGAACGAGAAATGCCTTCTGTAGTTCTTACTAACAAAGCGGTAACTTCTACCCATCAACTTTATACTTTATCGGGTTGAGCTCACCAGTCAAGATTTTTGTGGGAATGCTACAAGTTCTGGAGCAGGAAAGTGAGGGGCAAGGGAGACCCCTGGATCTGTGTTGTTCTGTTTCAGGGAGTGAGAGGAAAACACAGTTGAAAAGAATGGTTCATTCTTGGGTAAAGTAACAGCGTTTCTGGGGCTGTGCACGAATTTTGATCAGATCAAATTTTATGAACTACTGGTTTACGATCTTTACTAAAATGCACTGGACACAACATTAGATGAATCCTGTTACATTATCTCCTGACCAAGCCACGTTCTGTTGTATTTGGTATGGGAACAGTTTGTGTGGTTCTACGGTTACCACAAGGTGGAGCAAGATGATATTCAGTCAAACATGTTCCACAAGGTTGTTGGGAGGGATTTTTCTGTCAGTTTTAACATCTGAATTGTGTGTGTGTGTGTGTGTGTGTGTGTGTGTATGCATTTGCACACATTTGTAGTCTAGCACTTTTTTGTGGACATAGTTTGGACCCACAACCCCTAGGTGATAACCTTAAAAAATCTCTGTTTATAAACCCAACCAAAAAAAAAAAAATTACTCAATAGCTGAGAGGGGCCAGACAGGGGTTAATGGTGGAGTCAGCATGGGCAAGGAGTGGGCTGCTGTGGTCAATGGCAGAGAAAGACCAAACCTGTGTTTAGGGCACAGCTGCTTCTCAGGAAAGCCCATGTCCCAATCTGTAGCTAAATCACATGTAAGTCTATTATGAAGGTTAAAAGACAAAGATAGTAAAAATAATTATAACTACCATAATTTATTAAGGGATAAACAAGGTAAAAAGTGTAAATGAGACATCAACAATATAAAATGTGGGGGAGGGGTGTAAAAACAGAGCTTGTTATGACTTAAAATGGGTTGTTACAAATATAAGTTGTTGTACATAAGTAAGCCTCACAGTAACAACAAAGCAAAAACCTGTAATAGATACATAAAAGATAAAGAGAAAGCAATTAACAAAATTACAATAGTAAGTCTGTACCTATCAGTAATTATTTAAAATGTAAATGGACTGAATTCTTCAATTAAGAGACTTAGAATAGCTGAATGGATTTAAAAAACCCCACAAGGTCCAACTATATGCTTTTTACAAGAGACACTTTAGTTTTAAGTTTACATACAGACTGAAAGTGAAGGGATAGAAAAAATATTCTATGCAAATACAACTCCCCTCCCCCAAAGCAATGATAGATATATTTAAAGGAAATAGACTTTAAGTCAAAGACTGTAATAACAGACAAAGAAGGTCATATATAATGAAAAAGGGGTCAATTCATAGAGAGGATTTAAAATTTGTAAATATTTATACACCCAACATATAAAGCAAATATTAACAGACCTGAATGGAGAAACAGACAGCAATACAATAAAGTAGGAGACTTTAATGCCCCACTTTCAACAATGGGTAAATCATCCAGACAGAAAATCAATAAAAAAAATTGGACTTAAATGACACATTAGACCAGATAAACTTAAGGGACATTTATATAACATTCCATCCAAAAGCAGCAGAATATACATTCTTCTCAAGATGTGGCATATTCTCCAGAATATATATCATATGTTAGGCCACAAGAAAGAGTCCTAATTTAAGAAGATTGAAGTCATATCAAGCATTTTCCCAGTCACAATTGTATGAAACTAGAAATCGATTATGGGAAGAAAAATGGAAAATTCACAAATATTTGGAGATTAAACAACATGGTACCGAACAGCCATTGGGTCAAAAAGAAATCAAAAGGAAAATTAAAACCAAACTTATGGGATACAGTGAAAGTAGTTCTAAGTCAGGAGTTCATAGCAATAAATGCCTACATTAAGAAAAAAGAAAGAGCTCATATCAACTTTATACCTCAAGGATCTAACAAGAGAACAAACTAAGCTCAAGGTAGTAGAAGGAAGAAAGGAACAAAGATCAGAGCCTAAATAAATGAAACAGAGACTAAAAGACAATAGAGAAGATCAGTGGACACAGGTTGTTTCCATACCTTGGCTTTTGTAAATCATGTTGCAATGAACATGAGGGGTACAGGTATCTCTTCTGTGGAATAACTGCCTAGAGCAAAAGAAATATTAAATCTCATTCTATCAATTCTTATTTGCAACTGGAATTAAAACCTGAGAAGATGGTGTGACTTTTAATGTGATGATACCAAAAAACACCACACCTCAGACTCCTACCTAACTGCATGTCCTCAGCTGTCACGACAAACTTTGTTGCCCAAAGCTGAACTCACATTCCTCCCCTCACCCCACTTTCTCTTTTATTCCCTATTTCAGTTGAGGATCCGAGCTGGGGAGAGCAGCCTCCCTCCCCGCCAGCCAAGGTGAGTCACAGGATTAGGAAGGGACACTAGGTATGACACTCACCATTGTCGGGCTCACATAGGAGAGCTGTAACGTCATGAAACCCAAGGTGGGAGAAAGACACAAACAGCATTGCCTTAGGCCATAATGACTTAGTACAAGTCAGTCAATTTTTCAGTTATGACATTGTGATGGAAAAGCTAAAGCGAAGACAGAGTTCCTGCTGATCTTCATTTCCAGCCTGTCCCCATGGAAAGAGGGAATGTCATCAGAGCATATCTCACCTTCAGGCAAAGGGCCCAGGTTTGTCCGCCTGTAACCAGTCAGCCCTTAGCCACGGATGCTCTTGAAGGAAGGTGAAACCTTCCAGGCCCTTGCAGGTGAGGGAGCTCCCATCAGATGGGGGCGATTCTCTGGAGAAGGCTGTGGCTGTGAGCTATTAGTGGCTCGTTTTCACAGCAGCAGGGGAATTCGGGGTGCCAATCTGGTTAAGGGGATGGAGTGAATGAAGCCCCAACAGCATTGCTACATTTGGCCACGTTGATATCTACGAACCTCGAATGACCTTTACAGAAATAATCACGTGAGAAACCTGTTTTATTCTCTGTCAGCACACTAACTGTGAACTTGGTAACCTGGAGTCCTGTGAGTTTTCTCTCCTTTAATCACGGCTCTGTTTGGGTTAGCTAGTCTTTCTAAAACCTTGCTTTTTTCTAAATACTTTAGTCTCTAAGTGTTCCTTTGGACCTGGATAATTTCTTTTCCCCTCTAAGGCTTCCCTCAGCTGCCAGTTTCTCTGGGAGGCCTCCCCTGACCCCCCTGAAGCTGGGATGCTTTCCTGCTACTCAGTTCTCATGAAACCCCACCTACTCCTGTAGTGCTGCGCTGTGGCAATGCCCTGGGGTTCTCCACGTGTCTGCATCAGTCAGGGTGTGGGCGGGGAAGCAGAAGCCTCTCCATGTTCCCCGGGCACACGGGGTTTGCCCAGGGAAGGGGGCTTCCTGGACAGCTGGAAGGGCTGAGGGAGTAGTGAAGGCAGAGAAGCCGCTGTGGCGGGGAGGGACACTGGCACTGAAGAGGATCTGGTGTGAAATACCCGCAACGCTACGAGTGGTTCTCAGAAGCTCTCCCAGGTCGCAGGGAGCAGCAGTGGCGCGGGTGGTCCCCAGGAGCTCACCAGGCAGCCAGTGTGAATCTCTCCTCTCACGGGCCAGGCTGCACTCGCCTGAAGAGAGCACAGCTTCTCCTTCCCTTCAGCCTTTCAAATCTCCAGCCCCTCCTCTGTGGGCAGCTCTACATCCCAGGGAAGAGATTCTGGAAGGAGGCCTTAAGGGGGGGGGCGGTGCTGCTGAGTTGACAATGCATCACCCAGCATAGTATCTCGAGATAGGTTAGGAGCACCTCCCCGGATGGAGAATGTATCCTATTCTTTTTAATTTTTTTTTTAAATATATTTTTATTGATTTCAGAGAGAGGAAGGGAGAGGGAGAGAGAGAGAGAAACATCAATGATGAGAGTCATTGATCGGCTGCCTCCTGCACGCCCCCAACTGGGAACCGAGCCCACAACCCGGGCATGTGCCCTGACCAGGAATCGAACCGCGATCTCCTGGATCCTGGGAGCCACGTCCGGCCGGGCTCTCTCACTCATCTTTATGTTCTTACTGCCTAGTGCAGTTTGTGGCAATTAGAGGTGCTCAATAAATGTTCATTGACTGATTGAATAAACAAACGAGGCAAGGACCATAGCTCTCTGAAACCAGATGATTTGGGTTGTATTATAAAAGATGCTATGAGAGATCAATGGTGAATCTCCAGGTGAGCCTTCTGTCTGGTAACATATGGTAGAGATAAGAGCAACTCAAGATGATACCATTCCTGGGCTGACTCGAGCCCTCACATTTCTGAAATCTAAAGTGCTAAGTAGAGGGAGTCCTTGCAATTCAGTGCCCTGAAGCTGGCAAGGCATGTTAGGTCAGAAAGACAATTTCTCTGGATAATATTCTACTCAAAAGTTCCTTCCAATACCCCAGAACCATGTGCATATTAAGTGCTGCCAGGAGGTGGCACTCTTGCTCGTTTGCTGTACTAGGTCATTGCCTTTTCTAAACAAGGGAATTGAATGTAACGGAGATGGAAATGTTACAACTTTTTTAAAGCAACTAAACTGTCCCTCAAATTAGAACTATAAAATGGATGTTAGCTGACGTAGGATACATACCGCTTCAAACATGAACCAAAGCAAACAAAAATCAAAAGCCTAGCATCTTGTTTACATTGCTTTCCCCATTGCAGAATTAGAGCCCTGTACTCCAGTTGTGTTCTCTTTTCCCAGGGACACTCCGGCCCAGTCACCCTGTCCCTGCTTCCCATGTAAGGTGGGATGAATCCGAGGCCTACTATCTTACTTCTGAAATATGGGGAGTTGGGGGAGGGGGATTACCCCCCACCCCACCTCTGGCCCAGTCCCCTGACCCCAGCAGGTGAGTAGGCACTTAAATTAGTTCAAATTATGGCTCAGAAACAGGCGATCATGCAAGAAGAGGCAAAATTGCGATAGCATGTGTAAAAATCTTTCCCTTTAAGATCTGCATATTTCTTTCTAACGGCTTTCTTTATGACTTCTACTTTTTAAAAAATATATCTTTATTGATTTCAGTGAGAGGAGAGGAGAGGGAGAGAGAGACAGAAACATCAATGATGAGAGAGCCACTGATCGGCAGCCTAGCCCGCAACCCGGGCATGTGCCCTGACTGGGGATCGAACCCCGATCGCCTGGATCCCAGGTCTACGCTCAACCGCTGAGCCACGCCCGGCAGGGCAACTTCTACTTTTTTAAAGTACAAAAGTAATACATGTATTCGTTGAATACAACCCAGAAAAATAAAGATAGACAAAGAGAAAAAAGCAAACAAACATTACATTAATCTCAGTCCCAATAACCAATAAACATTTGGGTGAATATTTTGGTAGTACTTTATTAATCACTTATTTTTCTTTGTGATTGACTTGTTACACGCCTGATACACTCTATGTTCTAGGCACCATGCTAGGTTTTGAGTTTGCAAAGAAAAATTCGATAGTCTCCCTCTGTAAGAGAGGCACAGTGTCTGTCTGTCTGTCTGTCTGTCTCTCTCTCTCTCTTAACACATACACTCATATATGTTTTACAAAAAGGGTATTTATTATATTGTACATATTGCATCTTGCTTTTTTCCCTTAATGCTACTCTAAGTATATTTTTCATATCATTAAATATTTTTCAAAGGCATTTTTAGTTTATAATAGTTTATTTTCTGAATATGTCATAGTTTATTATTTTAATTTTCCTTCTCTTGAAAATGTAAGTTGTATCTACTTTACTATAAAAATAATAATTTATTAACAATGTTATAGTCAAATTTTTGCTCACAACCACAATATATTTCTAGTCTAAATTCCCAAAGGTAGGGTTGATGGATTAGATGACTTGCGAAATTTTAAGGCTTTGATAGCTATGGCTAAATTTCTTGCATAAGGGCTGTGTCAATTTTTTGTCTCTATTTGCTCACTTCTTTGAATTCTCATCAAAACTGAGTTTTTCTTTAAATAGAGTTTTAATTCTATAGGTTAAAAATTGACTTCTTTATTGTTTTAATTTATATGATTTATGCTCATTGGGTTATTATGAGGTTGAATACATTTTCTTATGTTTATTAATCATTTCTCTCATTTTGAATTGCTTGCTGATTTCCTCTGTCCAGTTTTCTATTGTTTTCTTTTTTTCTTAATGATATGTAAGTATTTTTTATACACTAAAGTTATTAACTTCTGCAAATATGTTTCTAGTTTGTCATTTATTATTTATTTATTTTTGGTCATATAGAATTTAATGTTTTTTGATTTCTAACTTTGAACTTTCTTTTAGGCATTATTTAGCTAAGCTAGAAACAGAGAAAAATATATTTATGGTTCTGTACAAATTATCCTCTAGATTAAGCTCTCCTTTGTATCTTTGGTTTAGAATTTGTCTAAAGAGTCATAAGCCATACAATAGGGAAATTAATTATTAAATCCTTCAAATCCTAGTGGGAAACTTTTCAAAAAGGCCCTTTAGCCCAGCCAGTGTGCTCAGTAGTTGAGTGTCAAGGCATGATCCAGGAGATCTTGGTTTGAATCCCGGTCAGGGCACACGCCTGGGTTGTGTGCTCAGCAGGGGGCGTGCAGGAGACAGCCAATTAATGATTCTCGACATTGATGTTTCTCTCTCTCTCCCTCTCCCTTCCTGTCTCTGAAATCAATAAAAAAAATTTCAAAAAAGGTCCTTTATTGGGAGAGAGGGAAGAATTTATTGCCCTAGAGACCATTTTAAAGATATGGGAGTATTTGATTGTGGTAAGACTGGAGATTCTCCTGACACTTAGTGGTGGGGTCCAGGAACACTAAACATCTGCAGTACACAAAGCAATGAGGAGTTGTTCCTCCCGAATGCTAATAGTAGCTGCCATTGAGGACCACTGAGTTAGACTGTCATCCAAGGACGTCTTTTTTTTTTTTCTATTTTCTACAATTCTGGTTTTATTTAGATTTTATGGGGTTACACACCAAGGATATCATTTAAACACTACTATTTGTTGAAAACATTATACCAAAACATGTTTTTTTCAGTTGACATATGGTAGTATTTTCTCCACACTGTATTTACATATGCAAACTTAATGAACTGGAACACAACAATTTCTTGCTCTAATGATAGATAACATACTTGAGTTGAGTATGGATACTAGACAGATATTCAGCATGTGACTAGTTATCAATTTGGCTTACCAAGTATTATTACTGATTTGCTCAGAAAACTTACAGAGGGAGCTGAAATAAATTGTATTTGTCAACTGAGAGTAGCAACGCTCCAAAATAATTCAATTGGGGGTCACATCTATTTACCCAGATGCTTCTTGCTTTTTATTCTGTGTTCTCCAGTCAAGACTGTAACCTCAGGGTTGCCAACGTGACTGCTTTTGCTCAATATTATTCTTCTGTTTGCTCTGGGTGCTGTTTGTTCCAATGCAAATGTGGAAGGCAGGAAATAACCACGTCTGTTTTTATCGGTGAGTGCATTGTTCCCTGGAAATATAATTATTTTGTTCCTTTGAAATTGCCTTTGATCAAACAAGTTGGTATAAGACAGAGATTTTGTTGTTGTTGTTGCCTGCAGATGGCAGTGATTATTAACTTGTCATTCTAAATACAAGGTGTTGGTTTTATCCAAGAGTTCTAAAGTGTTATATTAATGGCAGGGTTTATTGTGTTCTAATAAAAACTAGTAAGATTCAGATGCTGCCTTTGAAGGAAAGGGCTGAATTTATGTGCTTAACATATGTCATTTAAAATATTAGGTAACTAGACATGGAGCACAAAAGGCTTATTAAATGAACATACTTCACCTGATTATGCAAAACACTGAATAGCGACAAAAGAGTTTGAGAGCAGGGTTTGATGATCACGGTCTAACTCCATGAATGTGTCTTAGAAAATTAGATTCCAAAATATACATAAATCATGATCAACGTTTTCCTTTCAGTTTTAGCTCCAGAACAGGATGTAACAGTAATGGCTGTTTTTTCCTCAAAAACACTGGCAAGATACAATCTGAAATGCAGATAAAAATGTCATCCAAACGAAGGAATCATCAGAAGGCAATGGAAATAAAGCTTCAAACACCCTCTTTCTCTTCCATAAGCTCTTGGGTAACATATGCAGTTCTAAAGTCAGGAGGTAGATGTAATGGAACTGCAGAAGCCTGAGAAGAGTCCACCAAAATAGTCAAGGGAAATGAGCAGGAATCGGGTGCAGGTTTCAACAGGTGGGTGTTCATCAAAGCAATAAAGGAAGAGCGGGAATGTAATCAGAATTAGTTTTTCATGGTCATTGGGCATTGTTTGCCTTGAAAGTGCTTAATGCAGGCATATGCCTAGAAGGATGGCTTGCAGTTGTGTACATTCATGGAGTCTGCCAACTAACAGTGTGTAGAAGATAGAAATACAAACATGTTCAAAGTCATGTACTCAAATATGTTTCCTGATGAGTTACAAAGGGAACAACATGGAAGTTAGGGAAATGCACCCGTGCTCTTCTGAGACTGAAGTAGCTGAGAGAAGACAGCTCTGCCTTCCTATAAACTACTCTTGGTGACGGAGGCAGACCACTCAGTGTCAATGTTCACTTTCCTATTTTTATAAGAATTACAAATCAGTCAAAGGTAAATCCAAAGCACCGCACTATCCTGACTCTAGAAAATTCGCAGACATAGAGGGTAGTCTTATTGGAAGTATTCAGAGGAAGCAGGACAAGATCTCGGAAATGCCAGCAATTTGTGTATTAGATGGGAACCAGATTACCTTTGTAATTCTATGACTTGCTCTTTTAAAAGAGAGGAAATGAGGAACAAGATATGAGAGGAATGAACCTGAATATGAAATGTTTTGATTGATCTTAGCTATCTGGGCAATGGAGCTGCTAACTCTCTTCATTTCCTTTGTTTCCCTCTCTCTAAGCCAAAATTTTCTCATTGTGTATTCAGAAGGTATTTATCAAGCTTCTACTCTGAGCTGGTGTTGTAGGCCAACAGTAGTCTCTCAATACATGTTTATTTAGTGGGTAAATTATGATAATTAGTAGTAAGACAAAGAAGATAAAATCATAGTTTCCATCCTCATGTGGGCAGAAATAAAATAATAATAGAGGAACAGATCTGAAGAGATGGGATATAGATCTACTAAAAATAATTCTCATATAATGAGCTATAAATGTCCCTAAGTACAGCTTTAATATCATCCCACAAATTCTGAAATACTGTGTTTTCATTTTCATTCTGTTCAAAATACTTTCTAATTTCCCTTTGGATTTCTTTTTTGAACAATGGGTTTCTTAGATGTGTGTTATTTAGGTTTCAAACATTTGGGGATTTTTCAGATTTCTTTATGTTTTTCATTTCCTAATTTAGTTCCAGTGTGGTCAGAAAGAATACTTTGTATGATTTGAATTTTTTAAAATTTACTGTGGGTGTTTGTTGTTGTTTTTTCTTTTGGTGAATGACTGTATACAATGAGGCTACTTGGATTGGGATAGTCACTTAGTATATTGTCAAGTTAAGTAAAACTAACTGCTAGTTGCTATAACAAACAAACCCCAAATTTTAGTGGCTTAACATAATAAATGTTTTTCTCTTTTTCATACACCAAAGAGTATTTGATGGGTAGCTTTTTCTGTGATGATTCAGGTACCTGGACTCCTTCAGTTAGAGGCTCCATCCTTTAGGGTATTCTCAAATACCTATGCTGGAAACTGGCTTCAGATGCCCAATGAGTAAAGAGAAAGAGCATGGAAGACCACATGAGAAGTTCTAGAAGGCAAACCTGGAAATGCTTTACATCTGCTCAGTTTCTGTTAGCAGGAACCCAATCATATGGCCCAACCTAATAGTAAAGGGGCAGGACATGTTGTTTAGAAGTGGCCTCAGGAAGAGAAGAAAAAACATGGATATTGACTGACACTAGCATTCTCTACTGTAGTAAATTTAGAATTACCTGGAACTAGACTGCCTTAGATGAAGGCATATATTTCTCAATTTTTAAAATTTTCTGAAGTTTTTTACTCCTTTTATCTCTAAATAAAACATTTCAGAATTTCTTCCAGTATAATTGCAGAAAATTTCAATGAATTTCCTGTAGGATTTCTGCTTTTTATCTATCATCTAATAGCTTTATTCCCAACTTCTGTCTCATTTCTGCTGCTGCCAGTTGTCCCATTGCACTATAAACATAAACAGAGCTCCCTTCATTTTTAAGAACACATTGACATAATATAGTGATTAATAGAAAAAGCATTACAGAAGACCTAGGTGGACAATCAAGGGGGGAGTTATACATGGAAAAGATACTTGACATTGCTGTTTCAAAGCTCCAGCAACCAAGCCCTACAATAGAAGTTGCTCAATGATTATTTCTCTCCAGATCATAGGATCTGGCCTATTGGCATATGTATGGAGGCCATGTAAGACCATCTTCCAATCTTCTCTCTCCTCCTGAAACCAACCAACCAACCAATGAAACAAATAAACAAATGATCAACCGTTTTCTTCAGCTGCCAGAGAATCAGCAAAATGCTCAATTTAAGAAAACCAAACCTACTGGCCAACCAAACAACAAAACCAATATGAAATAGCTTCTCTGCCAAAGGGAAACATCTTTTTACCATATTCTGCTAAATAATCCCAAACTCCTTTAGACTTAACATTTCTCACACCCATTCTGCTTCACCCATCCAAAAGCCTTTAAATAATTTCCCCAAGTAACAATTTTCTCCCTGAAGTGCTCTCTGACTACCTAGATAAAACTACTTTTTTGTCTTTGCATTATTTGTTTGTTTTTAGCCCCTGTGGTATTTTTTTCTACTTATATCAGTGGCATATTCTAATAAAGTTTTCATAATTTCAGGAAATTGTTAAAAAAATTAAAAAGCGAAGAGAAATTTGAGCTTTCAAAGAATCATTAAGAAAAGAGCAGACATTCTCAACTGTGTCTGCACATTAGAATTGCCTTGGGAGCATCTAAAACTCTTGCTCCTCAGACCACACTCCAGAACAATTCAATTAGCATGGGGGAGAGGGCGGGAGCTAGATACCAGTATGTTGTTGTTGTTTTTTAAGTTGTTCATAAGATTCTAATGTGCAGCCAAGATCGAAAGCTAGGGTTAGAAAATGATCCATTCTCAATTCAAGGAGTTAACTTTTAGGTGATGGTCAAACTGCAACAAGATATATGTGTTTACAAAACTGGAGAACTAGGTGGATACCTTTAGAGCCATTTATCTTGGGAAATAGCCTACAAGTTGCTTGGATTGTTCCTGTTTTAAGATACTGACGGTGGGCCCTGGCTGGTTGCTCAGTGGTTAGAGTGCCAGTGCAGGCACTGAAGAGTATCGGGTTGATTCCAGCCAGGGGTACGCACCTCAGTGGCAGGCTCAGTCCTCTGCTCTGGCCCCGGTGTGGCAAGTATATATATATATTTACTTATATATCGATATATATATATTTTTTTCTCTCTCTCACATCGATATATATATATTTTTTTCTCTCTCTCTCCCTTCTGCTCTCTCTGAAAAGCAATGGGAAAAATATCCTCAGGTGAGGATTAAAAATAAAATAAAAATAAGATACTGACCCTGGGATATGATGCATTGGCTTCCAGATGAAATTAGATTACTGTTATCTCTGAACGCAATAGCATCAACTGTGGTCATCCTTGGATTATCACACTTGTCCATTTCAACCTGGGATTGACCTTCAGTGCCAGTTGAATTTCGTCCATGGGTAAATAAAACATTTCACAATAAATATAATCTAAAGTAAAAGAAATGTTATTAAATTTCCCATGGCTATGATGATTAGATGCTGGTAAAACTTTTAGAATCAGTGGTGCGAAGGAAATGCAAGAATGATTAAATAGCTTTACAGATATCTTTATCTTAATAAATTCACTTCTATGTTAATTTTCTGGCCCTAGAATTATCTTCTCAAAAGAGTGAAAAATGGTCTAAATTGCCTGAATTCCACCTTTTCCACAATTCAATAACTGTTTATAAAGGAATTGGAGAATTTTGTACATACATATGATAGGTACAGAGTTTGGCCTTTAAGATGTCCTTCTTATCCTACTGTGGATGAAAAAGGGCCACATGCTAACCTGACAAACTCACGGAAGGCCTGCATGGTGGCCTTGCAAACTCAGAGACCTAATATAACCACAAAGGATGGTCTGAAATGAAAACCTTTTAACTAAAAAGCAGTTTTAAAAAGCAGTTTATGGTGAGTAGTCATGTCCTAGGCTGGTATCTTCCCTGACTAAGGTCAATCTTTACCTTAACTGAGCCTATTGTCTTTTTGCCTCTGTGATAACATATCGATAACATATCATTGGAATGTCAAAGTAATTTTCATTTTTCCAGATCGCTCAAAGCACAGGCACGGCTCTGCGGAGACCACAAACGCCCTCATTGTTATTGAGTTAGTTGTTGGCTGTTAACTATCCTGCACCCACCTAAGTAGGAGAAGAGCCTCATTTTACTTTGTATCCAATCCCAGAGGTTTCCCTGCTTTGCTTTCTCCTCCCTCCCTCATCTACCACCGATGGATTTCATGTAGCCCACTTACGTCTCCTCTTTTGATTGTGATGCATAAAACCAGGGGCAACCCTGCCATTCTCCAGAGCAGTATCTCAGTCCGTTGAAGTTTTGGCTTCCCAGCAATTGTCGACAGTTTGGCTCAAATAAACTCACAAAAATTCTTCACAGGTTTGAAAGATTTCTTACGTCAGCATTACTTACTTTCAGCTCTTACTGATCAGAGACTGAGTGGCCGCCTTTCTTCCATTGAGGTCCTCAATCTTAGCCCATATCCGTCTAGGGTATCATTTCATTTTATTCTCCAAAATAAATAATTTGTCACTTTGGGATATCTTTCAGGTATGTTGCATGCTCTGTATTTCCATTGCTGCTTTTTGTAGATCAGGACTTTTATAACTGAACTCCCTAACTGGTGTCCCAGCTTTCTTCTGTCTTTTTCTTATTAATTCACTCTCCTCTGTTTGAACTGTACCTTCTTGGTCACCACTTTTAGCAAAGCCATGAATTCTAGATTCCTTAGTCTGCTTGTTAAGGCCTTTTTTGAGCAGGATAGTCTGACTTTCTAATCTCTTTCTTACTATCTCAACAACACCCCTTACCCCTGCTGACAATATAGATTTCCATAGGAAAGCCTTGAAAGACATTATTTAAAAGCTGGGGTGGTGGTGCTTAAAGATAATTATTAGTTATCTTGAAAATTGCTTTCAATGCAACACAATTTCCTGAAGATCTAGTTGATCAACAAAAACACAATTCATTTCTTTCCCCTAGAACCAACTGCTCTGTGCCTTGAGTAAAATCACTTTGCCACCTCCCCCAGCTACACAGGGATGGTATAGTAACTGCGGATCCCATTCACTCCTGTAACAAAGAAGGTGGTAGCCAGATAGAGGTGGAGCTTCCTACAAGTTTATGAGTCAAAAAGATGTTACTGTTATTTTTAAACTTGAATTGAAACATGCAAAGTTGACCCAATTCAAAGATCCACTCCTCCCAGCTTTGGGAAACCAGCACCAAATATGGTAAATAGTTTGTCTGCTTCATTGCCCCCCCAACCCTCCTCCAAACCCAGTCTTCAAACACTCCTTCCCCCAAGGGGCAGGCTCATGTGGTCAATTATTCAACTTTATAACTCACTCCTCCCAGCTCTTTGGATGCAGGGTGAGTGGAGAGTAAACCCGAGGATAGCTAACTAAACCTTCCTACAGCTTGGTCCAGGATGCTACAAAACATGCCAGCATTCAATTACCAAAATGGACATGAGTCAGGCAGATCTAGATGAAATCAAGTTAAATCTTGTCCAGGATGCTGAAAGAGTATGTGTTTAAAGTGTTCACAAGCATCAGAAAAACATCAGGTAGCCTTCTTGTTCTCACCAAGATCCTTTTTATGTTTCCCTTGACCTTGACCTTGAAATGGGTGACCTTTGGGTTAAGGATGTTTTCTCCACCCAAGCAGATGTCCCTAGTCCCTAGATGAAGACTAGACATCAAGGATTCCATCTTCGAAAGAGAGGATTACTACATCAAAAACGCTACCTCCTCTGTCACAGATCAACGTGTTTCATTTGACAGCCACTATCCTGCCCAAGCCATAAACAGTGGCCGTTGGCCCATTGACAATACTGAAACCAATAATGTTTCTACTAGTGTTTGCGCCCTGGCACTGGGAGTCGTTAAAGCTCTACTGCGGTGATGTGGCAGCTTTCCACAATAAGCCCCTATGATTTTGTTCATCTTCAAACCAAACCATAAGAAATAGTTTTTAGCCTTCTTATATTTCACCTAGACACTTGGCCTGCTTGTTTTACTGGAGGCTTGAGTAATCGAATCTATGTTCAGTTGTATATTGGCATCAAAAATTATGTTGTGGTGCGCTGGGTGGTGTTGCTAAGTGGTTAGAGTGTTGGCCTGTGCACCAAAGGGTTGTAGGCTTGATTCCCCTTCAAGGGCATGTATCTGGGTTGCAGGATCAGTCCCCAGCTCCTGTTGGGGTGTGTGCGGGAGGCAACCAATCGATGTGTCTCTCTCACATCGATGTCTCTCTCTCTCTCTCTCTTTCCCTCCCCCTCCCTCCCTCACTTCCACTCTCTCTCTCTAAAAAAAAAATCAATGGAAAAAATATCCTTGGATGAGATTGAACAACAACAACAAAAAATCATGTTGTGGAGTTTGTTGTAACTTTATTATTTGTCGTTTCTGTGAGCAACCATTTTAGGTCTGTAAAAGTAAAAGAGCTTAGATGACCCTCTTTCCCTGAGCACTGGCGATGATCTCAGTGTTCTCATCCTGGAATGAGAATTTATTGTCTTAGGAATTTATGCTGTAGAATCAGTGCCAATCGTGTGCTTCTTCAACATGGCTTTTGAGGAGGATTGATGTGGCTCATTAGGGAATGACGTAGACCCCAGAGCTGCTACTGCAGTCAATAAACTTATTTCAAAGCATAAAAATATGAAAATATGCAAAGAACTATGTTATAAGCCTGACTTGGGAATTTGTCTTCTCATATATTTCTTGCTGCTTTATGTCAAATCGTTTTAAAGGCTTTTAAAGTTTGTGTATCTTTTGGTATTGCTTCCTGTCCTCTTCGACTCGTGTTTCTGGCTCAGTGTTTTGTCTGTGAGACCTACCTGCGCTGACATGGGAAGCTGCAATCCCTTCACTGTCGCAGAGCATTTCATTGTTTGAATATACCTGGGTTTATTTCTTTATTTTTCCATTTTCTTTCTGGTGATGTTTTATTAGGATGTTTCCATTTTCCCCTTTATTGCAAATAGTGCTGCTGCGGTTCTGAAAGAAGGGATCGATGGATTTAATGATATTAAAGTAAACATTGCATCAAAAACATTTTAAGGAAGCAGAAAAGACAATGCACTGAATATATTTCCAGTGCATGTAACCATCAGAAGGTTGGCACTCAGGATGCATAACAATTCTTACAAATCAATAGGAATCAATTTTTCTCAATTGCAAAATGGGAAAAAGTTATGAGACAATTTACAGATCAGCCAAAGAAAAAACCCAAAAGACATACTCCATCACACTACAAACCAAGAAAAATGCAAATAAAAATCAGAATAACTACACCTATCACACTGTGAAAATTAATAAAAGATGATGAGCCCTAGTGCTAGTGAAGATGTGGGTTGATGAACACCCTTTTCATGTGGCTTGAGGAAGTTTGAACTGGCAGAGCCGTTTTGGAGAGCCCATTGGCAATATCTTGTAAGGTTTAAAGTAAGAAGCCCCTGCCCAGCTGGGCGTGGCTCAGCGGTTGAGCGTTGACCTAGGATCCAGGCGATCAGGGTTCGATTCCCGGTCAGGACACATGCCCGGGTTGCGGGCTGCAGCTGATCAACGACTCTCTCACCATTGATGTTTCTATCTCTCTCTCTCCCTCTCCTTTCCTCTCTCTGAAGTCAATAAAGATATATTTAAATAAATAAATAAATAAATAAATAAATAAATAAAATAAAATAAAAGTAAGAAGCCCCTCACCAAACTCCTCCAACACTGAGAATGTATACAAATGCTCTTGACACTCCTTTTCAATATGCAGTGTTTCATTAGCATAATTTAGACATTGTAGATCATACTAATTTTTAAATTAGAATGACTTAGCTATCTCAATATTTAACCATCAGTGCATGTTAATAGAAAATAAACTTTGATGGTCAGCAAAAAACCCTAATGGTTCTAACACACTCATTTTCTGTTACATTTATTATGTGCCTACTATGTGCCAGGGGTATATTAGTGCTGGGGTGAATAAAACATAGTAGTTACTGATAATTAATGTTAAGTTTTCAAAGAATTACTCAAAAACTCCTATCTCTGCTCTTCCATTTCGTTCCCAGAAGGCAAGTTCCAGCCGTGCAGAGAGGGTAACCTTTTCTAGATTAACCCACCCTGTTCTTTGTTATCTATCTCTTGTCCCGACTATAGGCGATGCTCAGGAATCACTGGCTGATGGTGATCAGTGACAAACTCTTTGCTTACCTAGCTCCTGGGCTCTCATCTGGAAAGAGATGTTAAGACATCCATTTAGTCACTAGCAGGAAATGAATAGCATACGGAATGGCTTGTGAAATTACAAAGCACAAACAGAAACAATTCCCTGAAGTTCCATCTTTCAGAGCTTTTCCATTCAGTTTCTAGGATGCAGAGGAACTAAGAATCCTAAAACCTGATAGAGAAGGAGGGGAAACATTTCTTCAGTGCTCTGAGCACACTGTCTGATGCTTTGCTCTGAAAGCATTTCAGAGGGAAAAGAAATGTGTTTTTTTAAGGTTGTTTTTTCCAGAGAAGGATGTTTACAACAGTTGTTTCTTATTTATCACATGTAGTGTCCTATATATTTTGGGATGACAAGCTGATTTTTCTGTTTCAAATATTCAGCAACTTGATGAAAAATTTTCTCTAGGTTGGTAAATTGGATTTTAATCTGATAAGCTTGATTTCGGGAACTGCAGGGTCCATCTCGTTAAACCTGTCAATAGGATGGGAGTATTGCAGGCAAGCAATGTTCTACTTCTACTTAGAGGTGAATAATTTTGTGTGAGTTTTGGGGGAAAATAACCTGAGACTATCGGCAACTCAAAACATTTCTGCTTTGACGAAATGATCCCTTCCTGTAGCATATGTTTCGCAACTGTGCACTTCTGGCTGGATTTATCCTGCTTTGTGTAGCAACAGTGAGGCACAGAGATACATTCTGCTCTTCTTAGGTTTTCCTCCAAGTAAGCGGGCCAGACTCAGGATGGTCCTCAGCATCAGAGCAAATGTGTTCATCTCACATGCCATCTGCGCGTGGCGCAGAGCACACAACCACGGAGCAAGTTCCATCTTCTCTAGTCTGACCAGAACACTTTGGAAGAATTTCTGCCACTTCCCTTTGCCTTGCCGCTGCAGAAGGGGCCCACTCCTCGACAATATGTCTCTTTTTCCCAACCTACTCTGTGTTGTTATCACTCTGCAGAAACAGAATAGTCACCCACATAGAATTTAGTTTTGATGTTAAGATGGGTGATGGCACATCCACAGGGTGTGAAAGGTTTATTGAGGACATCATGAGGCTCTCTGGGGAGAGCATGGCTTGTGAGAGCAAAGAAAGGAGACTAGTTTGGGTTTTGCATAGTCGTTAGGGGGTGGGGCCCAGGTGAGCATTTCAGAACTCAGTCAGGAGTTTAATTTTTCAGTCCAGCCAAAGCACGGAGCACCAGGTTTCTTTTCAGCTTGCCCAGATGTTGGGCACAAGGGGAAGATGCTTAAAAGTTGTCAGCAAGCATCAAAAAATGGAGTCAAACTCTTTGTTATATATGTGTGTCCTCTGTTTCTATCAGAGCAACCCCCCCTCAACTCCTTAGATAAAAGGGAATAGGAATAAATCACTGCTTTTACCAAGACACTGACACTTAGAAATTCCATTCACACCTGATGTACAGAGCACATGACATCATTGCTTGTTTAACTTGGGCTCATTTTCTCTACTATCAGTCACATCATGCATTGTCTTAAACGTTCTCTAAATTCAACATTTATATGCATGTTTTTGATGTGTGTGTTTTTTATTGCTTAAATTCCATAGCATTCAGTGTGTTCAAGTAAAGTTAAAATAAAATACATATTTATTAACCCAACTTGATTAAGCAGTTTTTAAATGATCTCTCAATTTTAGGCTAAACAATAGATCTGGTTCCAAGCAATATTATTCACCGAGTATTTGAGGGGGTAGAGGGTGGCATTAACAGAAAGAAAGCAGAGAGGACGTAAGGCATCATTATCTCCTATAAGTCTGTGAGAGAATCCAAAGTAGGAGTAAAAATTGTAGAGAACACCTTTCTCTCCTCTTGCTAGACAGGATGAAAGGTTTCTAAAGAGGATGGAGAAAATCATCCAAAAAGAAAACCAGAGAGAAAAGGATCACTGGGATTGGTGGGGAGATCAAGGCCAGTAACGACTGTGGGTGGAAAGTCAGCATGCAGCCAACAGGGACAGGAAGGCACGTCTGCAGTCACTCTAGGCAAAGGCTCTGCTGGGGCTGGAGCAGGCTCTGGGGGAGGCTTTTCTTCCTGGGGTACCATGACGGTTATCGATGCAATATGCTTTCTCCCTTTCCATCCCCAGTCACACATCCATGCCCCAGGAGAGTCAGCCCGGACACACCTGTGAATTAGCTGAAGTTCATCGTCAGTGCTGCATCTCTGTCTGTACCTCTCGCTTTCTACAACTTTCCCACCCACTTCCACCCTCAGGTTTCCTGGAGTTCACTGCTCTCCTGTCAAGAACCAAGTTCTCTGGCTGTCGCCAAAAGTCCACTGTGCATTGGTATAATGTGTCTTAGGAGGGGCTGACAAAGGATTGAATCTCTAAGAGTGGAAGCAAGAGTCCCTATAATACGTGGTCATAATAATGACTCTAGCATTTGCTAACGTGTTGCCCACTCACTACATGCCAGTTACCAGGCTAGGCACAGTATTTGTATGTCTCATTTATTTTCAACTTATCAGCTTAAGTCTCTTGAGCATTCCCACAAAGTGTGGCTTGGAGAGGTTAAGGAAGTTTCCCAGTGTTAAACAGCTAACAGGTAATGGATATAGGATTTGAACTCAACTCCAGGGTTTGGGTTCCTAACCACTTTTCTGTAAAATGGCCCCTCAAATTATACCACACGCATAATCACTGTGCAGCTGACCATTTCCTGAACCCACATCTAAGGCTGGCTTTGCTCACCCTGACCTCTAAAACAGAGACAGAGAACTGAAGTGAAAGCTGAGATTTATTTTGAGGCTCTGAAAGGCCAGAGGGAAGCACCAGCCGGACAGGCTGTCACTGGGGTAGTCTCAGGGTCAGGCTCGAATCAGGTGGGACAAACACCTGGAACAGCCCGATATGGTGTAAGTGGGTGAGGCTGGACCAGATTTGAGATGGAAAGCAGAACACCAGACCCAAAGTGCCAAAGTCTCAAACAGAAACCAGGTGAGAAGTACAGAGCTGGTAGAATCCAAGGGTGGACCTGGAAGTGAGGTGCAGTGTGGCCACCGATGAGGGCTCAGAGTCCAGGACACCCGAGCCTGCAGCTGTCTGCCCTGGGCCCGACTGAGTTCAAGGCAGAGTGTGGAGACCAGCTCCATCTGCTTGTCCCATCTTGTCCTGTAGGAGCAGGGCGCAGTCAAGGCGCCATGGAATTTCTTGGGGGTGACAACCACACACACACACACACACACACACACACACACACACACACGGAAGACAAAGAAGCAGGACTCTGTCTACTCCTACAAGGCCAACCCACTACATAGCTTCAGGGCAGATGGAGTTATCAGTTACTCAGGGGGTGTAATTTAGGGAAACTGAAAAAACACCATTGGCCATTCACACCTCTGTGTGCTTCCCTCCCCAAATGTCTCTCCTAGCTGCCTTTTAGGACATGTCAAAGGCCCATTTATTTGGATTAGAGCTCATGTAATGTCTGTGGATGGTATAATGGGGAGCTATAACCTTCTATTTGTACTTTAAAGAGAACACAGATTTCCATTGTGAAAATTGAATGAGCCCTTGTGATGAGACACAGAGCAGATGGGTTTTGACGGTGGCGTGGAAGGGACGGACAGATTCGGGGTGTTAAGAACTGCGCAGAAAGAGGTAGGCCAGGTGGGCAGAGCTGTGGTAATTCATTTCAGCACAAGGCAGAATGAGGGCACAGAGATACAGGGAATTACTGGCTATAAGAAGAGGAACAGAAAAGAGAGGCGAGTGTGAGGTCAGAGAGGGTGACATACTAAAACCTGACTTACTAGTTACCTTAAACCTTTCCGATCCCAACCCTTTCACTAGGTTCTTTTCAGTTGCTGAGCTTTATTTTGAATTGCTTTTCTTCACTAACTTTTTAAATTAATGGAGACATTTAAATTTAAGGTATTTTAAATTCTTTTTTTTTTTTTTTTTTTGTAGTTTTGGGTTACCCCCACTTTCTCTGTGCACATTGGGTGTGACAACATCATTTAGTTTGAGTAACTAGAACCAAAAATTTTTCTATAAAAAGCCCTTGCCAATTTTTAGGGAATTCATACTGTTTCCATAGCCTAAATGTCCTTTGGCAGTAATGGAGGAGTGTTTGCTGCAAAAACCTTCTTAAAGATGATACTATATTGTGGCGTTATTTCACCAAATGCTAGTTCAGCTTTGGGTACTGTGCACAGGGCGAATGTGAAATAGTTCCAATGGAGGCACTAAAACTTGGAGCATTTGCACTTAATTATTAAACAGAGTTGTAGATATTTAAGCAGAATATCAAATGAGAACATGCTGTGTACATGAGCAAGGACCATTCAAGAAAACCAGCCACTCTGCAGACACCATTTGAGGTTTAGTAATGAGAACATCCAGTAAATGCCTGTGCTGGGAGGAAGGTTTTATCAATGCCATGTTGCCGGTCATTTCAAAAATGCCTTTAAAAAGTGGCTCCTGGAAGCATTCTAGGCAACTGAGATGTACCAGAGAAAAGTGGGAATGGCTAGAACGGGTTGTCTGGGGCCCTTTTGGCAGAGGCCAGGCTTGCTGAGCAATGCTCTGGAGTGGGAGTGGCTAAGGGCAGGGGCAGGGACTCTGGGAGGGGTGGTTTATGTGGGAAGGAGGGGCAGGGCTTTAGGTCAAGGGGTCAAGGCTGCCATGGAAGGCAGGAGCAGGTCCCGCCTGAAGGGCTCTGCACTGGGTGTGAAGTGTGCCCGGGGAGGAGGGTGGGGAACCTTACCTGGGTCTTTAGAAGAGTCTTTTCATCAGAAGGCCTGCCCTGCTCACAGCACTCTATTTTAGGTACTCCTTTTAAAAAAATAATTCTCAACTTTTAAATAAATTAATTGTGAAATACTTCAGGCACACAAAAAGGGATTAAGAGGCTAAGAGACCACCTACGTACGCATAGCTGAGCTTAAGAAATAACACAATATAGTTGGCCCTTGAACAAGGTGGGGACTGGGGGATGGACCCCTTGAGCCATAGAAAACTCCAATGTAACAACCCTTCTTCCCTTCCCTGTATAACTTTTGATTCTACAGTCGGCCCTTCGAATCCCAATGGAATCTCCGTGGTGGAGAATCTGCAGTTGGGAAACCACAGTTTGGAACAGGAAAATACTGTTTTTGATCGTGGCTGGGAATCTGGGGTTGGCAATGTGAAAATACTGTTTTCAATCCACATTGGTTGAATCCCAGGATGCGAAACCTGTGGATACAAAGGGTTCACTGTATTTACTGAAAAAAAATACCCATATAGGTGACCCTGCAGTTCCAACCTGTGTTCAAGGGGCAGCCGTCCAGGTGCTGAGGAGGCCCATCACTGGAGGTGAGCACTCTCCTGAATTTCCGTGTTGGTCATTGCTACTAAGGTTGTCCTTTTTCTACGACATATGCAAGTGTTTATGCACATTACATAGCATTGTTTTGCATACTTTAAATTTGTAATAAAAGGGTATGTACTTTCTCAACATTTTTAAAATTTTCAATATTTTCTCAACATTGTGTTTTTGAGATTTAACCATTTTAACTGTACAGTATTCTGTTGAATAAATGTTCCAGGTGGGAGATTCTTTATCCAGTCTCCTGCTGATAGACGGGCATGAGTTTTTCTAGGGTAAACGCTTACGAATGGAAATTCTAGACCATAGAATTTGTGCATCTAAAACTTTCCGAGGTAATTGCTGGGGGTGGGGTGGTTGTTCTTATTTACTTGTAGGAGTTATTTATCTATCAGTTATACGCTTACCAATCAGTGATTTGTCTTTTATGATGTCTGTCAATAAATAGGTATTTTTAATGTAGTTGAATTTATTTATCTTTCCTTTTGAATTGTGTTATTTTGGGTTTTGCTTTTTGGTTTTTACTTTGTGTAATATATCTTTGTATTTCTCAGAATCATTAAGACATTCTTTTGAATTATTTTCTGAAGTTTTAAAGTTTTGATTTTCAAATGTTACATTTGGTCTTCAATCCATTTTGAATTTATTGCTGTGTATAATGTGAATGAACATTTTTCATATGGATGACCAATTGTACCAGCACAATTGTTAAAGAATCATTCTTTCCCCACAAATCTCCAAAGGCAGCCTGTTTCTATATATGAGTAGGTATGACCCTAGAATCCAAATTCTGTGCTATTTGTATATTTCTCTTTCCCAATGCCAATATATTAATTACTGTAGCTTTATAATGAATCTTGATATCAGAGATATTTTTGACAAGATTAGATTAAGCTGGGTTGGACAGCATTTAGATATAAGGGAAAAAGGCATGAAATAATACATAGGTATTTTTCCCAAGAGTTTGTTCTTATTTTATAAAGTTATCTTGATAACTTTGCCTTTTGTTTTTCTATATACATTTTATGAGAGAGTTTTAAAATTCTTTCAAAAATTCTATGGTGAAGGGTTTGGCAAAGCTTATAGTCAGAATGTAATTACTCCTTCTGAAACAAAAATCTTGTTGGGCTTAAATCAACAAGATAGCACTATACACCTATTAGAATGGCAAAAATCCAAAATACTGACAGCAGCAAATGCTGGTGGGGATGGAGCAACAGGCACTTTCATTCACTGCTGATAGGGGTACAAAATTGTACAGCTGCTTTGGAAGACAGCAGTTTCTTATAAAACTAAATCTACTCTTATCATGTGCTCCAGCAGTAGTGCTCCTTGGAATTTACCCATATGAGTGAGAAACTCATGTCTGAACAAAAACGTGTACACAAATATTTATAACAGCTTTATTCATAATTGACAAAAACTTGGAAGCCACCAAGATGTCCTTCAGTAGGTGAATGGATCAACTGTGGTACATCCAGGCATTCAGCAATAAGAAGAACTAGGTTATCAAGACCCAAAAAAGACACAGAGGAAGCTTAAATGCATGTTGCTAAGTGAAAGAAGCTGATCTGAGAAGGTTACATACTGTGATTCTAAGTAGATGACATTCTGTAAAAGCAACACTATGGAGGCAGTTAAAAGGTCATGGTTTCCAGAGGCTCTGGGAGATGAATGAATGAAAAATAAAGTGTTATTGAAGAACTTTCAGGATGAGGCGATGAGACTGGACTGGACTGAGTTGGACATCTCTGTTACTTGCTTTCGTAACGCATTGTTCTCATCTGGATGTGACATTTATCTTACTGTGTTCCACTTGTCTGCTGCTTCTTCAGGGGAGTGCCCAGTTTTATTGATTGTTTTATTATAAGTGGTAGCAGAGAACTTGATACTTGATTGGTGCGCCAAACATTTGTGAATTAATGTGGGACTCTAATGATGCAATGGAATAAAAATTTTAAAAGGAGATGGGGGGAAGATTAAGAAATGAAAATATAAAACTAATGCTCATTTGCTGTGAACAAATGGAACAAAAACTAAACACTAAAGCCCAGACTGTTTACCAGCATCCCATTTTATGTTTAGACGTGGGGGCTTTGCTTCTGTGGGGTTCACCAGCTAGGACAGAAATAAATGTGCAATGTGAATATGCTGCCATGAATTTCTTAAAGTACCTTCCTGAAAGTGTCTGAGGTCAAGGCAAATATGCTTTTCTTTCTTTAAAAAAATAACAACACCTAAAATAGCTAACTTAAAAAAAATGTAAGTAAGCATTGCATTTAAAATAATGTGGATCGGGCTTTTAGAGGAAAACACGTAGGTATATTTTTGTTCCTTTTTCACATATTTAAATGCTGTCTGGCCCAGCTTATTCTAACCTTAGGTCAGGAATTAACTCTACTCTCTATAATGACTTTTTGTTCTGGACTCTCTTGATATTATTATTTTTTTTGGTATTCCATAGTGAACCACTTTGCCCTCAGTCCTACCAGCAACCTGGATTATCTCTCACTTAGAGACATCTAAAGCTGCTGTCAAGAGAGGGACAAGACAAGCCATTAACTGGGGAAAAAATATTTTCAGAACCATGGTTACCTAACAAGGGGTTAGTACCCAGAATATATAAAGAATGCCTATGAATAAATAAGAAAAAGGCAGCCAATAGAATAGAGAAAGTGGGCATAGTATGGGAATGCTATTTAATACTGCAGAGAGAGTCCATCAAAGGGGCAGCAGCCAGAATGACTGCCAAGGGCAGCGAAATATGTAGAGCTGTGGGAACTCTCCTCCGCTGCTGGTGAGAATGGGAATTGATACGACAACTTGTGAAAGACAGTTTGCATTACCGAGTAAAGTTATACATGACCAACATATCACCCGCCATTCTGCTCCCAAGTATATGCTCTTGGTATGTGCTCTTGGCCTACCAAGCATGTGCTCTTGGGAGACTTTGACCCATGTGTGCATGTGTACCTTATGCCTTTTCAATGTTCCGCCGTCTCCTTTACCTTTTAGTACTCTGCTCATATGCCACTAGCCTGTGACCCTATCTCAATAGTGTCCCTCCCAGGTCCTGGGGAGCAGTAAAGAAATACCTAGGCAAGAAGAGATATGTAACTTAGTAAGTGAATTAATTACATAAGTTCATTTTTCTAAGAACTTTGTGTGCCAATCAGTCCGCTGAGTTTGGGGGATACAACCTTTATTCCAGACAGAGGGCCCACAGACTATTTCTGTCTGGCAGGCAGTGTCCCCTGGCTTGCCAATGATGATCAATTGTGGCCGCTGCTGGAAGGGCTATTTTGGGAGGGATTTCTATGCCTGCTGTAGGGGAAGAGATAGTTTATACATAATAGATTTACTATTCTTGGACCTAAAGTCCAAGCACATGGAAGAAAGGCGAAGATGACAAGGGTCACGTCTACAAATGCTGTCTGCATACATCGACATACATATATGTTCAAAATGTAACAGCCTGGCTGGTGTGGCTCAGTGGTTGACTGTCGACCCATGAACCAAGAGGTTACCGGTTCGACTCCTGGTCAGGGCACATGCCTGGGTTGCAGGCTCGATCACCAGCAGGGGGCGTGCAGGAGGCAGCCAGTCGATGTTTCTTTCTCAGTGATGTTTCTATCTATACCTTTCCCTTCCTCTCTCTCTAAAAAATCAATAAAAACATATTAAAACTATTAAAAAATAAAACATGTATATAACAGACACTTCAAGGCCATATATAAGAAGAGAAAGTTGGTTGAGCAAACCCTTGCAATGACACCTTTCTCCTGGGAGCTTCTGTGGTGCTGTTTTATTTCCTGTTCACTTGGCATTAGCCATGCACTGCCCCTCTTGGTCTTCTTTTTTATGTCTTTGCTTTGTCTACTCAATCCAAGATTCGCTCATTTATAGCTGGAAACTAACAGGTAATCTTTCATTTTATATGGCTAAATAAACATTTATTGCTTGATTTGTCCAACACAGTTTCAGCACCAGGATTGAACCAAATATTTAGTACTATTTAAACAGAACTGCTCACAGTGAACCAAATTTGTCTTGCTGGCATATTTTTCTAACAGGGGTGGCTTATATTTCTTGTAAATGAAGCAGCCTCAGATTCTGACATTCTAACTTGTAAACTAATGATAAACTTAATCGCATGTGGAAAAAATGACAAATACTCAGTATTTTGTTGTTTCCTCCTTTAAAAAGCCTTTTTAAATATTAGAAGTACTATAACATTGTACATTGCACAAAAAGAAGAACATTTTTTATAGCATCCCACCTACATAGTATAATTTAAGAGAAGTGCTTTATAGCATATTTCAAATGCAGGCTGTCATCTTAAATATATATCCTTCATGTTGTTGCTACGAGTTGTTAGGTGTTTGTGTACTGTAGAACAAACATCACAGTGACACCTCTCTTCTGTTTCAATAACACGTCCCCTTGAACAGAAAGATGATAATAGGAACCAGCCTTGGAGAAAACATTTGAGCATAATATAGTTTAATTATATTAGGCAATGTATCTGATTTTTGATGGCAGATGAAGATGTTGGGAAAGTCATGCATGTTAGAATCAGAGAGGAAGTGATGATAAAACTTTAAATAAAATAACATGTTTGGAAACTTGAGCCACTGGAAATTCTAACCAAAGGAAAACATGAGGTTTTTGTTCTGTGTCTTAAGAACAAGTCTGAGTTCCAAAGGCCAAGTGTGTGAAGGGCTAGTCTCGCAGGCTGCGTACATATTATCTTTGTCATGTTTTACCAAGCCTTCCTCCCTCTGTTGGTCGGCACTGTGAAAGTCTACGACAGTGGACAGTCCCTTCACTGTACCTTTGGATTTGAGGTTTAAAGTGAAGTTGCCCTGGGAGAATATAGCACACTGATTTAAATTTAAACTAAGGCCTCCGTCACTGATACCAGATCCCTAAGTAGAATAGATTTTGCTGGATGGACAAGGGAGGAGACTGTAGAAAGGATTCTAGTAAGCACGAGGACTCCAAGCTGGAAAATGTATCGGAATATTGAGATTTCTTAATACAATTCAAATGGCAGCTACTTCTCTTCTAAAATGTCAATGTCATAAGTAAAAATTTTAGTGTTCATGTGTAATATATCATGCCTAAAGTGCTCAGGAAAGGCAATTTTGTTTTTGACGTTGGCTCTGTCCTTACTCTGCATTTGCTAGTGAATTTCTTGCCACACTTTGATCCTGAGGATCTTGCTGAGCCCCAGGGAAGTGTTTACAGATGCTTTTTTTGAAAGAGACAGGACATAGGTTTCCCCCTGCCTGCCTGGACCATTGGACAGAGGTAGAAATCATCAGATAACTACCGTTTTCCTCTTGGAAGCTCTGTTAGGGAACAATACCAATTTTATTATAATTGTGTATAAATATAGGAATTGGTATTATATAATTTCATCACTTTAGTTAGTATATTTATCACATAGTTAGTATAGGATATATATAGTTAATATATAATAAGTGACAAATGGTTTGGTGTCAGTTGTAAATGGGCAGAGTTAGTACAAGAATGTTCCTTTAACACTGGTTAAATATTGAGAAATTTGAAAATAAAACTTGAACTTTCTGTGGCAGACAGAAAAACAGCCTTAGCTTTGTCTGGCTTATAGAAACTCAGCCCTAGAATACAAGTTCCAGACAAAATCCATTTGTTGGGTCAAATGCTATTTAACTGCATGTTGTGAACAGACATTTTTCTTGGCTATTTACTACAGGTTTTGAGATAAATTTCTCAATATTATTTAAGCAATGGTTTGGCCACAGGAATAGAAGGAAGTAGTACTAAATTTTTTATTTAATAGAATCGAAGTTAGACATTAATGACATCCTGAATATTAGGATTTGGAAGAGTATATGAATTAAAAACATCCTGACTACTGGGTTCACTTGGAAGTTGTTACTCCATTCTAACTACTAAGAAGCTGAACACGCTGAAAAATAAACAAGTCTTCTTTTTTTGTCTTAAAAGAAAATAGCAGCTTTATTGTGATACAATTTATATACCATAAAATTCACCACACACTCCCCCCTACTTTTTTTTAATTCTCACCCAAGGAGTGAGGATATCTTTTTCCATTGATTTTAGAGAGAGTGGAAGGGAGGGAAAAGAGGGGGAGGAAAGTGAGAGAGAGAGAGAGAGAGAGAGAGAGAGAGAGAGAGAGAGAGAAACATCAATGTGACAGAGACATATCGATTGGTTGCCTCCCACACTTGAGCCCTGACCAGGGGCCAGGATAGGACCCTGCAACCCAGGTGTGGGGTCCTTGACCAGGAATTGAACCTGAGACCCTCCGGTGTGCAGGCCAATGCTCTAACTACTGGGCCACGCCTGCCAGGGCAGATTCACCCTTTTAAAGTGTACAATTCAGTGGTTTTGAGGATATTCCCAGAATTGTACAACATCACCACAATCAATTTTAGAATATTTTCATCACCTCAAAAGAAACCCCTTAGCAATCATTGCTCCCCAACATGCTCAGTCTCTGGAAACCAATGGTCTACTTACTGTCTCTGTGGATTTGCCTCTTCTGAACGTTGCATACAGATGGATCATACAATATATGTGTGTGTGTGTTTAAAACTGTCATCCAGTTATTTTAACTTTCTAAAAAAGCTTTTTATTAACTTTATTGGGGTGACATTATAGAGAGCTGCAGTACATCGTACCTATAATCAACAATAATTTATTGTACACTTAAGAATTGGTAACAGGATAGATCTCATGTTAAGTGTTCTTAGGATAATAAAATAAAATTTAAAAATCAAATTATTAAAGTAAAACTGATATTTTGTTGCTGAAAAAATATGCCATTCTATTACAGTGGGTAGTCAAGAACTTCTTTAAATTAAGTAGTGATGTAACCATCTAAGCCAGTCTCCTTTTTACATCTTGTGTTATTGTGTAGAGCAAATATTCTGGGGATGTAATTGTGGTACCTCTTTAAGATGCTTTAATAGTAACATTGCTAAATTGACACTATTTACACATTTAAATGGATGAAACATCAGACTCCCAAATATCAAAGCCACTCTCAAGGGATAAAAATGTAACCATTGTGGATGTTTCTAAAAGGTTGATGCAGATTCTGGAGGCAATTTTCAGAGTTCTAAGCATATATTGAATAATGTCAACGTCATGGAACTAAGTGTATAAACCTTAAGGTGACTCCTTTGGAAAGGACAGTACTCGTTTGATTGATGGACCACAGTTCAATAAATTTTCCCTAGTTTCTGGGACTGCATTTGCCTTTATGTTCATGGATGATTTCTCAAGTGGTTGTGACAAGACAGTGGAGAGGAAGGTTTGGGACCACGCTGAGGCAGGTATTGCTGAGCTGAAAAAGAAGTGCATTAGGGTGATCAACCTAAGACTGAAGCATGACCTTGGTTCTTGAAACCTGCCTTCTTTATCTTCCCATAACCAGACCCTTTCATCATCGAAGCCTAGGTTACACGCCACCTCTTCTTTTATTTATCTGCTCATTCATTCACCCCTTCCCCACCCCCATTCATCAACTGTGAGCATTTGCTCTGAGCCAGCACTGTTCCAGGTGCAAGGAATTACCAGAGAGCCAGAGGGAAATGGTCTCGGCCATCACATGGCTAATCAGACTTCATCTGTATTTCTCTTATGGCAGTTTGGTTCTTTGGGCATATCTCGTCCTCCTGTAAGATTGTGAGTGCTTAATATCAGTGTCATTGTCTAATTCACTTATCACAATGTTTTACAACTAAAAGACACCTGACATATGATGAATAAATGAATAGACAAGTGAGTGAATAAATAGGTGAGTGAATGAACCAATCTTTCTAACCTACTGTGCCTGAGTAATGTAACATCATTCTTACCTTTCTGAAATTGTAACCCAACCTCCATCATTATGGGTTGCAGTGACATAAAATACTTGGCACTAAGGAAGCCGTTACAATGGAATTTTTTTTTTTAATTAAAAAATATTTATGTGGAATTATAGAATACATTTTTATAACCTAACACAATTGAATCAGGATTGGGAAAAAGACTGCAAGTGCAGATTGATATATTTACCTAATAGACTTTATCCCTATTTAGAAGAGACCATTAATGGGCATTAGGAGAGAATACCATTTGATGAAATAGTAGTAGAGGAAGTTTCTTAACTTCCCTAAATATTTCTTTATGCCAAATAATGACTCAACAAAGCATGGATTAGAAATTATCTCTATACCTTGATTTATTTTAGAAAATATTTTTCTTATGTGTACGTAAACTAGCTTTGAGGAAAGGGACAACACAGGTAAGTATTTTAAAGAATTGAGATTAATCCACACAAAGTTTAGGGGACTGAGGAAAGGTAATAGCTGCTGGAAATGTCCTCTATTGAGGTGCGTTCCTCCTATCTAAGGAGCTGTTGATTTGCCCTGGGTTTATTTCTTTCCCTCTTCCTCTCTCTCTAAAAAAATAAATAAATAAATCTTTTTAAAAAAGAGAGTTAACCTGGGCCGGTTTGGCTCCGTGGTTAGCGGGTCGGCCCCCAGACCAAAGGATCTCGGGTTTGATTCATGGTCAAGGGCATGAACCTGGGTTGCAGGTTCTCCCGGCCCCAGTTGAGGCTCATGTGGGAGGCAACCAACCAGTGTGTCTCTCTCACGTCGATGTTTCTCTCTCTCTCTCTCTGCTCCCTGTCTCCCTTCTTTCCTCCACTCTCTCTGAAAAGCAATTGAAAAAATATCCTCAGGTGAAGTTTAAAAATAAATAAATAAAGGCAACATCTATTTTTTTAAAAAAGAGAGTTAAACTTTCTCAGTAGAGTTTTTCTTAATACGGTGATTCCTGACATTTCCCTTATAAAACTCAAACAATGTGCAGTCGTGCATTTTGTGTGATAACACTATTCTTTCACATGACTTAGCCCAAGTTCAGTGCTTCCTTAATATTTCTGTGATAAAGGATCCATTCTGATGATATTTACAAAGCAAGACAAATTTTCTCCCAAAGTATCCTATCTCTTTTTTATCTCCAAAAGAGAAACCTGTTTGTAATTCTTCAGTGACATTTCTCCATTTTGAAAATAATTAAAAATCAACCAGGTAGTCCATTAGCCTTAGCATGGAATCCAAAAAGATTCTGTTTCTCCAGCCTCATCTCTCACCACTTGTTTTGAGCTGTAATCATGCTTAAATATTTGCACTCCTTAGCACACATCCTGTTCTTTTACACTTTCTCGTTTCTGTTCATATTTTGACTCCTATCCCTCAAGATTCATTCCATCAGCCTCCCAGACGATTTCCTATCTGCATTCCCACAATAACTTTTCACTGATCACTAGTATAGTCTTATTGTATTTTAATAATTTTTTGCCTGTGTATCTCCCCCACTAACTATGAGCTTCTTGAGGCCGAGGACTGTACTTCATATATTGTTTAACTGTAGCTGAATAAAATGATCATGTCTAAATATTAACAATAATTTCTTATTGTCATCAAATATCTATTGTTCAAACTTCTTGAATTGTTTCATAATATTTTTTTTAGCTTATTTGTTTAACTAGGAGTCAAAGGATGCCCATATGTTGCAATTGGTTGATGTGTCTCTTGAGTCCCTTTTTGTCTATAAGTACCTCTCTTTTCTCTTTAATCTTTGAATGTTTCTGTTGAGGAGCCTAGTGTTTATCTTCATTAATTCTACATTACTTTTCTCAGGCTTGTCTCTGGTCAATAATAATGGCTGAATTTTCTTTTTTATTCACCTGACAGTCAATATAAGTTCTTTAGGCCGCCTGCTGTGTAGCAGACCCACGGTCCTGAGCTCTTCTGCTGTGATGGTTTTAGTAATGGCTTAAGCTAATGGCTTTTAGTTGGTTTTTCTTTCACAGATTCATCGTCTTTGCTAAATGATAGTTTGGCTAAAGGTTATTTTCCTTAAGAATTTTTAGATTTTGTTCCCGTATCTCATGGCACACACTGTTGCTGCTTAGAAGTGTGTCTCTGCTCTGCAGTGGTCATTTCCCCACCCAGGGTTGCTACCTTCTGTGGCCTCCAGCAGTTTCCCGCCAGGTTCAGGGCTTCCCACTGGGGCTTCCCGTGTGCTTTCTGGTCCACCAAAAGTCCTTACTCTGGTTTTGTTTGTTTGTTTTATAAATCCCAATGTATTTATTAATTTCTTTAAAAATATAATTTAAAAATAATATATAATGATGTTAAAAGAGAAGATTTCAGTATGTGCTCAAATTATTTTTGTGTATTTGTTGGATGGGCCCATATCATTTCTTTATTTGAATTTTTGCTCATTTCTTTTGATTCAAAAATAATGGAGTGCATGGCGTATTGGGCGTCTCCCTTTTCCACCTCCAAGGCACCCACCAGCTTTCTCCACCTGCTCTGGTGCCATGTCTGTGCTGCTCACCCGTGTGGGCAGCATTAAGGGCTCCGAGTCTCGTGTAATGGATAATTACATTGTTCCTTGTTGTTATAATATCTATGCAGAAATATATATGTATATAGAACGCAGAAATATTGCTTTGTGCCTAACAACACACCACATATGTTTTATGTCGCTAAATACGCCATGCCATTTCGTTTCATGTCACTAAATACACCATGGGAGTTGTATCAATGCACCAGTTTGCTTAATCAATCTCATTGTTAGATATGAATTTGCTTTGCTATATCCTCTTAATAATTTTTTTCTAATCTTGACTCCTCTCATAGTATAATCTCTGACCCCAGTATTTCCGTGAGCTTCATATTCTCATCTGCAAAATGATGATGATGATAATAATACTTCCCTCACTGAGTGATTAAATCTGTACAGTCATGTGCTGCTTAGTGATGGGATATGTTCTGAGAAGTGAGTCGTTATGTGATTCTGCCATCATGTGAACATCACAGAGGGCACTTACGCAAACCTAGATGGCATAGCCTACTACACGCCTAGGCTATATGCTAGAGCCTAATGCCCCTAGGGTTCAGCCGCGGACAGCATGTTACCGTGCGAAGCACCATGAGATTAAATCAAGCACAAGAGAAAATGATGCAATCAGTAGACACTGTCAACACAAGACGTATGGGGCTGCTGCTGGCATAACAGGGCATACTCTTCTATAGCGAACTTTTTTATAAGCAGAAAGAGTACACTCTAAAATAAGGATAGAAAGCATAGTATAGTAAGTACATAAACCAGAAACAGTTGTATCTTATCATGACCAAGATCATACGCTGTACATAATTGCATGTACTAGACTTTCATATGCCTGGCAGAGCAGGTTTATTTACACCGGCATCACCGTGAACACATGAGTAAGGTAGTGCAGGGTGATGTTATGACAGCCAGGATGTCACTAGGGAATAGGAATTTTTAGCGCCATCATAATTTATGGCACCACCATGGCATCATAATTTATGCCATCATGGTTTATGGAGTCCAGCTGTTGACCAACATGTCATTATGTGGTCCATGACTATATAATGATAGCTATTATTATTATGATTATTATATATTACAATTATTGCTATTGTTAAATAGAACATTTAACAATACTGCTGAGGAATGGGGCTTTAGATGACTAATTTTCTCCATTTTGCTTATTATAATATAATTTGTAATATTTAGATATTTTGTGTAATAAGGAAAATGAACTTGGAGGGTTTTTTTTGTTTTTTTTTAATATGTCTTTATTGATTTCAGAGAGAGGAAGGGAGAGAGAGAGAGAGATAGAAACATCAATGATGAGGGAGAGTCATTGATCGGCTGCCTCCTGCACCCCCCAACTGGGGATCGAGCCCACAACCCAGCATGTGCCCTGACTGGGAATTGAACATTGGTCTCCTGGATCATAGGTCGATGCTCAACTGCTGAGCCACACCGGTTAGGCGGTTGGAGCTTTTTTAAAGACAAGTTATTCATTTAAAGATAGAAAGGTTAAAATAAGCTTTAGCTCCCCTGTGCTACAAATGGTTTTAATATGGATCAACAAAAGTCAGTCATCCAAGCTAAACTCATGGAGTTTTATTTCACCAAACCATGCTTGTCCTGAGTTCTTTTTACCACTTGTCAATATTTTACATTCTCTGTGCAATCAGGAAATGGTTCCAGAGACATTTATCAATCCTTTCCCTTAAATAAATAAACACGAGCCCCCCTCAGATTGCTCTGTATTTATTCCTGATGCGCATGTTTCTGGTGCAGAGTGTCTGGGTGTTAGCAATTCCCAGGCACTCCTTAGAAACGCCAGAAAGGGGCTCTTGCCTTTGTTATGGGGGTGATGTCATGTTATCAGTCCCTTCCCCCCATCTTCGTGTATCATCTTCTGATGACCTTTTCGGAGTTTCATTTGGTGTCTTCATTCTAGTGAACTTATACCTGGGATCCGAGGAGGTCTGAGATGGGCATGTGTGCTGCTGTTTCACCGGACAAGGATATAATCAGGGACATGCGTCTTTAAAGTAGATTATCCTATTTGTAAAAGGGAATCATGGGCATGTATAAACAGAACTCAGCCTTTACTCTTTGGATTCCAAAATATAATTGTTTTCTCTATGAATGATCTCATGCCAAATGACCGAGCCATTGAAAAAAAAGTGTGTGTGTGTGTTGAGAGAGAAACTGAGATTACATTTTAGTCATTTGCTTTAAGAAAGAGAAATTGAGTAGCTTTATGTTTCAGTATTTGTCAGCCAAACAGCTTTGAACATATATCATCTACTAAAAGAAAGGTTGTGGATTTGACCTAAGTGTTAATGAAAAAATAAGGCCCAATTCTCAAGATATTTTTTCTTTTATTTAAAATGTCAACTATCACAACACATTGTACAATGAAATGAAGACCTTAGAATCACATTGAAAGTTTTTAAAACATCTCTATATAGTCACAAAACATAAAACATGCTGCAGGGATACAAATATAGTTTGATACCAAATCTCAGTACATTTTCACCATGAAAACAAATGGAGAAGCGCAGGCCTGTCTGAGTTTCCTTTCCTTCAGCAGGAGCTGACGTGATTGCCCCAAGAAACAAAAATGATGTCTTTTTTCAGAGACTGCTGTCGGCAGGTTTTTACAATTTCATTGAACACTGTGCTTTATTGAGAAATTACCACTGATTTCTATTTCTGAGGGAGTCATCATATTATAATTATAACACACTTTTACAGCACATATTGGCACAATATGAAAAATAAACACTTTTTGAGTTTTCAACTCAAAACAATGATTGTTATTAAATAAATAATTAATTATTCCTCGTAGTGCATTTCT
The DNA here is from genome assembly GCF_054644295.1 of Miniopterus natalensis. Taxonomy (NCBI): domain Eukaryota; kingdom Metazoa; phylum Chordata; class Mammalia; order Chiroptera; family Miniopteridae; genus Miniopterus; species Miniopterus natalensis. The sequence goes on along the minus strand of NC_142090.1, from coordinate 62,661,922 downwards.
CTTTTTTTTTTTTTTTTTACCTTTTATTGGCCATTGACACAAATGAAGCTCGGTAAAGAACACATTAGGCAGTTTATTTACGTCTTCTTTCGTAATTCTGCATTGCACTCCTTTCGTAAGCCACTGAGAACAGAGAAGAGAAGGGGTTCTTTAGGAGGATTCTCACTGAGGGAATTAAACTTCAAGGCAGACATAATGACTTTTTCAAACTCATAATGACTATATCCCTCCATTGAAATATTTCCAAGAGTTTTATTGGTACATCTTCCAATCTTGCCTCAGTCCCTGTCCTGATTGGAAGTGGCCTAACCACAGAATTCTTGGTAACTTTGGTCATCAGTCATTTACTTGGTATCCCAAAAGCATATTTTCACAATATATTGCAATGTTGATCTCAGCAGTGTCCTCACACAGTGGCACTGCTGGTGATTTATAGAAAGGACAGTGCCTAAATTAATCAGGAATAGTCCTAGGGTGAAGGCAAAATGTGGAACTTCTATTCTAGGACAGAGTCAACAAACTATAGGCCATGGGCCAACCCAGCCTACCACCTTTTCTTGTAAATGGCATTTTACTGGAACATGGTCCTGCCCATTCATTCATATATTGTCTATGGCTACTTTAGCATTAAAGTGGCAGATCTGGGTAGCTGTTACAGAGATGGCATGGCTCACAAAGCCCAAAATATTTACTTGTGGCTCTTCAGAGAAAAAGTTAGCTAATTCCTGTTATTGGGGTAGCTTATGGTGTGAGGCTCTCTTCCTGTCTTGTGGATGCCACCCAGTGTCCTCACGGTCTGTAGGTGGGGCAACTGTGCCATCAAATACAACACAGTTTAACTTACCTCCTAGCACCCTAATGTCCTGTGAAAGGTAAATCACTGCTCCGAAAAGTACTTAATATATACCTAGCAAGTAATTTAAGTACATTGACTATCTGGACTAAAAAAAAGGCCAACATTAAACATTCTATTACATTGCATTATATTATATACAATTTCAAAGGGGTCTATAACCACAAAACAGTAAGGATCCGACTGATGTGATCAAAATACTTAAGTATACTTTTCATCATTTTAACACTTAGATTTTATGCACTTAAATTTATACACTTAGATTTACATCATCGTGAACTACTATGCTTTTAAAAGTTCAGTATGCCCTGTTTAAAATATTAAATTTAAATAGAAATAGCAGAAAGAACTGTGACAGTTCTGTAAGAACCATGGGTGCTCCTGCAAACACTTTTCCCGGTGAAACAGGCTTGTGGAGAGAGACGGCAGGCCCAGCTTCCAGTGGCATCGCTTCCCCTTCAACACCAGGCAGAGGAGCCCCAGCCTCCAACTGTCCCATAAGTGAGGCAACAGAAATGGATTGTTTTATGTCAATCACGTCTGAGCCCCAAACGGGGCAGTTCTGAAGGAAGGAAAGGGTTCATTCTCACCCTGGTTTCTTCACATTAACTAACAGGTTCGCTGCCTGACCAGCTGCAGGGAACCCGAGTCTGTTCCTCAGGGAGGGAGGTGAATGCTGATGTGAAGGAACCGAAGACAGATGAGCGGTTCAGCTGGAACATCTGTCCTCTTAACTCGAAGCAGAGTTTCTTACTGGGTCCCTGGACCCTCTGAAGCCCTATGTAAACTTGTGTGTGTCTGAGGTGAGGAGGGTTTCTCTGGGAAGGGGGTTTCAAGATTTTTCTAGATTGTCAGAGGGGTTTGTGACCTCAAAAGCCTAAGAATTAGACGGCCATAGAAGCTGGTAATAACTTTGCCTCAACCGAGTATATGAAAAGATCTCTGGTTGAGTGTGGATTACATTTTTGCCAATTTTTTCCTTTTATATTTCTTAACTAAAATGGAGGAACAAAGATTTAGTCATAAATTCTGATTCATTACAGTGATTCTATTATTTATAATACATGATTACTTTTAGTATATTTAATAGCATTTAATCTGTTCTAAATTATACAGTATCTATATTATTTGTAAAGTTAAGCATGTTCTGAAACTTGTATCAATCCTGGAAATGGAGCATTGAAAACTAATATGATTGTCAAGAAAATCTCAGCTCTATAAGGGCTAGTGCACACTTCTAATACAAATGAAGCTTGTGTGCTTTAAATTTACTTTCCAGTTCCAAAAGCCAGGAGATAATGCATATTAATACAATAATTTTAAATTTTTTATTTGGCAGACTGGTAATGTCTTTAAAATTTAAACTTGAGCAGCCCCAAATTACTGATGAAGAAATACAAACATAGAAGTCTAAATTTGGAAGGTAGAGAAACCAATATAAATACTAGCAGACATCATTTTTGCATGACTTTCTAGATAATTAAGCATTAAGCCAGCACATCCTAGTTACAGATTTTCTAGAAATTTGAAACATTCTAGATGGATAAGACAGCTACTACTTTCTAATTAATTATATGATTAGTATTTTAATTCCATTTTTATTCCATGTAAGATGAAGAGAATTTGAACAGTTTTCCCAAGGAACCTGAACTAGGGACGCCAAAGTCTGAATGTGCTTAGCAACAAATAAGTCTCTATGAAAATGACATAGGGGTTAATTAACCTTGAAAATACTGTGATGAATGAGTTTTCAGATATAAGCACGTGGCATTTGCGTGGAAAATAGAGACAAATGAGAAGAAAGGAAACATACAGCTTTTATAGGAAGTGAAAGAGTTGTCCAGAATGAAAATGGGTTTTGAGGAGAATTGTGGCATCCCTCCTCCCTAAGGGTATTGTAGCTGGGAGAGATCATGTATATCTCTAGGATGATCTGATTGAATTCCTTTTCGAAGGCACTGGCATGGACTATATGACTCTTGGGATAAAACTCATCAGGATGTTTTAGAGTTTGCGTTTCTATAACTTCATGAAGAGCAAGTAATTTGTATAAATGAATTTATTTTGGTTTGCTTATTTATTTTTGTCTTGGAAAACTACCAGATGTAGTCTCATAAGACTTTCAAATTACCTTGGTAACAAGTGAAAATTGATCTTATTTCCTATATCCCCCACAGCCTTAGTTCAGTAAGGTTAAATGTGGTTTATCTGACAGATATCAGGGGAGGAATATTAGACTAGCCCAAAGATTCAGGCTAGGTAATAATTAAATGGGGCAGATACTGCTAAGGCTGGTGGTTTGAGAGAGATCGATATTGTAGTGATACTAGCTTAGTGAGTTATAAGTCCATTTGTGGATTTATTTATTGCAGTTAGATATATTTCACCATAAATACTTATTTGAAGTTCACTATTCCCTTTTAATACTTTGAAAACTATGTCTTAGAAAGAAAATAATGCAAGTAGATTTAAGATACTGTCTCTTTTTCAGTCATGATTTTATACATACCAGAATTTAAAGCTCTTTTGCCCATAAGTCCAACAAAGGAATCTGTTTTATGTCCTGGAAAAATACATTTAGGGGTATTTTAATATGTATATCTTTGAGGAAATAAACTGCTATAACTAATACCAGAAAAAAAAAAAAAAGCAAGCTTCTAAATATATGCTCATATAATAAATATATATCTATTTCAAGTTTTGGTGAGTCAGAAGAAATGAGGATGTCTTAAAAATGACACTAAAACAATACAATGAAAGCACTTCTCTCAATTCTGTATCTAAATATTAGCAAGTACCCTTTTTCATATTATATTTTAGCTGTTTAGATATATAAAGTTTTAAATATTGTTGCTATTGAAGCTAGCTTTGATTTTCAGGAAGTCAATTTCATTTCTGTGTGACAGTGAGATACCCAAGCCTATTTCCTCTCTTTACTGAATATGTTGTATTTCTCAGGAACTGAACCTTAGTTAGGTCAGACCCCTACACCTGATAACTATAAACTTCTAAAAGGTCACTATTTCTATTTTATTGGATTTTAAATAACACTCCTTTTGGAAAGTATGTCAGTTTTGGCATTAATAGAGTGCATTTAATTCCATTACATAGAATTTTGCTGTATATAATTTCCTTGAAAGTCAACTCCTTAGAAAGTTAATATGAATGGTTTATTTAGTTTCAAAGATGGAGCCTCTGGGAAAGATTACTTTAACTCTAATGAGAGAATGTCTCTTGGTTTATTAGTTGAGAATAGGGCTGCTCTCTTAATGTGGCCTACTCTGCCACCCCGTGAACCAGAATCCAAGCCAGGGTAACTACGTGCATAGTACAATTAAGACGGACCCCTGGGACTGCCTGTCAATTCTGGTTCCATTAATTGGGAAACTGGGATCTAATGACCGTCAAGTGTCACAATTTTGCCATCTTCACTATTCTAAGAAATGTTTCACTGTGCTTTGTTAGATTGAGGTTTCCCATTCAGTTATGGAATAAAAAAACAGCATTTCTATCTTTAGTTTGGATTATCTACTCAGACATTCACTGGAGCGTCTTGGCTGCTGCATTACCCTAACAAGTGATATCATGAGGGCATCCAGCGTACTCAAATGAGTTAGAAGATACCTATAAATATTTGGTTTTTGTTGTGTTTTTGGTTTGCAGTAGAAGTCATGGTTGTGGGGTGGTGGGGGCTAATATGTGATGGATTTTTACCACTAGGGTTGAAATTCTTAGCTAAACTAACAATTTATAGGAGTTAGAGTTGTTGTTTTTTAGCAGCTTAAAACAACAAATATTTATTATCTCACAGTTTCTGTGGGTCAGAAATTCAGCAGCAGTTTAGCTGGGACCCAGTTAAAGGATTTTTAATAAAATGTATCATTTTGGAAAGTACGATATGTCTAAACCACAGAGCTTTAAACAGTCATGTTCTGGATGTAAATATCATATGAGTCTCTTCCATTCTTATATTGTCTTAATTAAACATTAAGCCTGAAGTTATAACAGAAAATTAGATCAGGTATTATATAAAGTGGAATTCGATCTTTTAACATTTGTATTTGATCAATGTCAAAATAATTTTGAACTTACTTTTATGAGAAATCTGGCCATGTCCTAGAAGAAACATAAAAGAGCAAACAATAAATTTGTTTTAAAGATGCCACATTGTATAAAATAAATTGATTTTTAAAATATATAACATTTCTCATTCATATACTATCCTGAGGAATATAGCAGAACCATACATGCTAATCAAATTATTGATAATAAAAACAAAGTGTTAACAGCAAAAAAAAAAAAAAAAAAAAAATTTAAGTGCTTCCTGTGGGTTACAGATTTAAACCCAGGGCTGTGAGACTCCTGAGGCCTTTAATAACTGTTAAGCAACACCACCTCTGCTTTCCTCTAAGAAGCACATATTCAAGGAGGGCCGCCCATTGGATGCTCAGGAGAGAAAGAGACGCAGGTCCATCTCTTTATTAAACAGTCATAATCAAGAACCTGTGTTTCAGCCCATAAAAGACTTTTTTTACTTTTCTACATGTGCATTCACACTAGTAAAATGAAGATTTATAGAAATGTTTACCATAAAGAGCCTTTAACAGGGCCGCTTGTTTTTCAACTGAGGAATCTGACAAGAAGCAATTGACGTTAACTATTTACAGGGTCCACTGACGGTGTGATGCATTCAAAGAAACTGAGTATTTCTACCAGGAGACGGGGCAGCTCCGTCTGTTCCGACCTCAGTGGCTTATAATCAGCTTCCCCGTGCGCTGGGAACATTCCCAGCGCTACCCCCGGAGGCCCCGCGCCGCCTTCTGCTCTGTCAGTTGGGATCTTTAGTCAGGGGAGCTAAGGCTGGTGCCTGGCCTGGGTGGTTGGGGTCTCACGCCGCGAGGCGTGCCAACTGGCGCCCCCTCCCCCCGCGGGCACGTGCGCGTGGTAGTGAGGTGCGGGATAGCGCCGCGCCAGGACATTTACCACCCCTTTTAGGCTGTAAATCTCTACTCAAAGAGCCAGAGAAACTGGGTGCTCTGAGAGTAAGCGAGCAGACCGGGCGGATAACCCGCAGAGACAGAGGGATGGCTGCCCATCTCACCAGCGTTCCGTTTGCCCATTAAGCCGAAGAACTGCTGGGGCTTCGGTCTCCGGGCGATTCTCTGCAGAAGGTGCTCAAAGGGCTCGGGCAGCTCCTCCTGGGGACAGAGGTACGGACACACCCGGTGTAGCGATCAGCGCGAGGCTCCCGGGAACCCGAGCCATTGCCCTGGTGCGCTCCAGCCCTGGGCCAACCTCGGCTGCGCGCCGCGGGACCCCGCCCGCCCCGGCTGGGAAGAGGGGGCCGGGCCCCCCCTTGCCGGGGCTGAGCGGAGTCCACGGCGGGGCGCTCGCTGCCTCCGCCCCTCCCCGCGGAGCTCGCGTCCAGCGCCGCCGCCTCCCCCAAGCCCCCGCGCGTTCGCAGGAGGCGAAGAGTGTCCTGGCCCCGCGCGCTTTCCGCTCTGCGCTCCCCGCCCGGGTCCCACCTGCCTGCTGCCACCTGACTTAGCCTCAGCTCTGGCGCGGGATTTGGAGACGCCTCACCACCCTAAATGCACACAGGTGTGTGTCGGGGCGGGGAAGGGTGACAACGCTTGACAAGCGCCCTGCATCGCTCCACTTTCCATGTCCCCGCGGGGCGCGCTCCCTGGCACCTACAGCTCGCGAGCCGCGTAAAGGAAAGCTTGCGGGTACATTCTCAGGTCCGTGAAATAAATGTGACGGCAGGAAGTTAGCTTCCCACCCCCCTCGGTCCCTCTAGGCCCCCAGCAGCTCGCTCCTTGCCCCCTCCCCCGTTTCTGCCGGCGTCCAGTGCCCTCGTCTGCCCCTGGCCAACGTTTCCAAACGCAAGGCCCTCGCAGCTGGACTGGAGTCCCCGAAATCCCCATCACCTGGGGATGAGACCTCGTGAGCTTCCCAGCCTTGTGAGGACCGGGGCTCATCACCGAGGGCATTATTGCTCCAGTGAGTCCCCGAGACCCGACCGCGCAGTCTTCGGGAGGAAAGGTGGACCGTGGGCACAAAATCTCGCCCGGGACCCAGGGCTGGCCGGCGTCCTGTACACCCCGCGCTCCCCTCCACCGCCCCTGGTCGCGGGCGCGGGGGAAAGTGGCAGCTCCTGAGCCCCGGAAGACCCGCGAGGGCCAGCTTGGGGCCGGGACGCACCTTGATCTGGTCGCTGTCGGACCAGTCGGACCAGTAATTGAGATCATCGTTGGCTCCGATTTCTTCTGCAAACAGTTGAGTGGAGACGAGAAAAACGACTGCCAAGGCCACGAGGATTTTCATGCTGGATTTCTGGGGAGAGCGGGGAGAAGAGATCGCGGAGAGAAAAACTGCATACATTGGGGGGGTGACTCCCTAAGAGTTGCGGCAGCACTGTGGATCCCACGACGGAACTAAGGGCTGAACGAACCAATATAAAAAGCCTGAGGGCTAAAGTCCCACCTGCACCCTTTAGGAAAGAGAATCACGCCCCAAAGCTTCTCAAATTCCCTGCTCCCTGCTCCCATCTCCACCAGCCCCTAACCCACCAAGCAATCCACAGCTCCACGCCCAGAGGCTCTGCAGGTGGAAGACAAAGAGTGACACTGGCGATGGGGTTACCTGCCCCCCCCCCCCCCGCCGCTGTCCCTCGCCCCAGGGGGCCCATCCTGCGGGCGCAGGAACCGCCGCCAGCCGCCACCCGGGCGCTGTGCGCGGCGCGGACAGCGCGCCGGCGGGGCGCGGAAAACCCGCTGGAGGGGCGCGGAAAGCCCGCTGCGGCGCGCGGGCACTTACTGCGGCGGACGGCCCGCGGGTTCCCTCCGGCTGGTCTGAGCGCACGCGGCGCGCCCCGCACTCCGGTGGCCGCGACGGTGCAGGAGGTCGCGGCGCGCTTTCCGCCGGCCGGGTGCCGCGCGCTATTTATCTGCGGCTCCACGCGCGCGGAGGCCCACGTGACGCGCTCCCCACGCGACTTCCTTGCTCAATATTTAATTAGCCGCCTCCTCTCCGAGGGCTTGCGTCTGATGGAGAGTTTCCGAGACGGTAACCCGTCGGTGCCCATCATCTCCGCGTCCAATGCGGTTCCAAATGACGCAGTTGGAGGGAAGCCGAGCGCGCGCCGTCCAATCCCCAGGGGCCGCTCGCCCCCCTCCCGCGGACCTGACGCCCCCTCCTCTCCCCTGCTTCCGATCAGGGGTTCCCGACACCTGACGTTACTCATCAACGCTGAGCACCGTGACTCATCTCGGGGACCTCGGCGGCAACTTTTCCGTCTCCCAAGGCGTCAGGATAAGTTGCACTTTTTGAGGATGGCCTAATAACTTCCGGCGGGAAGCTGTCGTCGGGCATGGTACTCAGACAGGAGAACTTCAGATGGCGGTTGGGTGTGTGTGTGTGTATGTGGGGGGGTATTGTTTTATTTCTGTTTCCACCTGCAGAGTGCCCTGAGCATTTCTGAGATGCTGCAGGCTCCTGTGAGCAGCGCGCCCCGCTCCCACAGCAGCAAGAACACCCGCAGGTCTTCACAGCACAAAAGGATTGTTAGCCCCATAATATTTCAGACGATGGAAGCAAATTTATTTTACTCATTGGAGAAAGGAACACTTAAACCTGGCATTGCACGTAGGACTTTTATGTCGGGGCCATTCTAGGATATCTTTTGTTCCAAGATAACCAAGTCCTCCTTCTTGACACATCCAGGAGCCGGGGTTGGAGGGGGACATGGCCAGGCCTCTCTCCTACCCTTTCTTGCTAAGACTAAGAAACCAGCCAGACGGTGTGAGATATTTTTACTGGGTATCACTAAAGGATTCTACAGATCACGCGTAGATTTCTTCTGTATATGAAAATAAGTGAAGATGCTAATTGGGTGTCATTAACAATATGAAACTATTAGCCTAGTAACGTCTGAACAGAAATCACAGCTTGCCTTGCAGACACATTTCTTGCGTCTCTAAGTGAATTAAGTGACGTTGTTTCTTGTGTGGAGTTGTTTTCTCCTCTTTAGTAAGTATTATTTTTTTTTTCCCAATTAATTCTGATGTTTTTAGTATAATGCATAAAAGAAATGATTTTAGCCAGTTATATAAGCCAGTAAATTTTCCCTCTAATACTTGTTCTTTCTTAAGAAACCCTGCATTTTGAAATCCCCGGGTCTCTATCTCATTTTTCAGGCCTAGTTTCACAACCAGAAGCATTCTAATTTTTGTTCTTATAACTTTTAAATGGAAAATTATAAATATACAAAAGTAGAGAGAAGTATTCACTTGAAACAGTTAGCAAGTTTCACCTACAAACTCTTCATATTTCCCCTCCACTCAGATTATTTCAAAGAAAATAATATTTACATCATTTCTTGGTGTAAATATTTCAGCGTGTCTATATAAATGGTAAGGATTTCTTTTAAAAAATAAAATCAGAACCATGTCATTATTCCACCTAAAGCAACAGAAAATAATTCCTTACAGCATTAAATATCCAGCCAATGTTCAAATATTCCTTATTGTTTCATAAACCCCTACCCCATACAGTTTACTAGTTGACATCGAAATTTTAATGAAGTTCATACCCTGCACTTGGCTCATACGTCTCCAAAATCTCCCCTAATCTATAGTTCTCCCTCCCATCTTCTCTCCCTACCCCTTTGCAGTTTATGGATAAAACTAATCAGTAAAGTGTATTACATTCTGGAGTTTGCTGATTGCCTCCTAATGGTTTCTTTTAACTTGTTCCTCTGTCCTATTTCCTGTTCATTGGTAGTTGTATGTGGAACATGGGAAGCTTCATCCCATGTAAGTTCGGTTTTGCTGACAAGGCTACTTTACATGCGACGGGTTGTTAGGAGGCACACGATATCCGGTTGTTTCTCCCTTTAAGATGTTAGCAGCCACCATTTTCTAGATCATTAATTAATTCATTAGTACTTTCAAAATAGTGTTATTCTGATTTTATTTGTTAGCTGGACTATTTTTTCCATAGAAAGTGAAACTTTTTTTCTCAACAACTATTTAATTACTTCAAGACGTGATGAATGTAAGAAAGATGGGATACGTGCTTGATTACTTCCCTTTACCAATTTTAGAAATAACTTGGGACCTGGCCAGTTTGATTAGTGGTTAGAGCGCCAACCTGCAGACTGAAGGGTCCCAGGTTCGATTCCGGCCAAGGATACGTACCTCAGTTGCAGGCTCGATCCCTGGCCCTGGTCAGGCCTGTGTGGGAGGCAACCAGCCGATGTGTCTCTCTCATCAATGCTTCTCTCCCTCCCTTTCTTTCTCTCCTTCCCTTCCACTCTCCCTGAAAAGCAATGGAAAAAGTATCCTTGGGTGGGGATTCAAAAAAATAGTAAGTTGGTAAATTAACATATTCAAATATGCCTCCTCCCCCCAATTTTAGGATTATTATAACCTCATGGATTAAAACATATTTGAAGTATTTCAGTCCTTCAAAGGAAGATAGAAGCAGGTCTTCTAATTGATGCTCAAATTAGCCCATTTCTTGGCCAGTGGGTGACATCAGATTGGCTCCTGAGACTTTGGTATGCCTTAAATAGGCTTTAATGGCTTTCTTGTTTTTTTGGCAGAACAAGATATTTCAGGTTTAAGCTGTGTATTTTCTGTCTCAGACCTGCAGTTTGAATTTAAGGAGCTCTCCTTACTTTTGGATTAGAAATGATAATTAGAGATTATAATCTGGGCATTGTGGGTGCACATTGCTACTGAGTTCTTTAATGTTTCAAGACCAATACATAGAGCTGAAAATGTGTGTGTGTGTGTGTGTGCACGCAAAATTGTGAATGTATATTGACACTTTCTATTCAAATCCAGACACTAGGGTCTTTCCTTGACCTCTCTGGTTTTGCATCTTTTCTAACATGCCGAAAGATTCCAGTTCCCAGTGACATTAACATGATTATTCACTTGCTTTATCCCAATGCATAATGCTAACATGACCAACAATATTATTATTAGAAACAGATTGAGAGTTTTTATTTGTAATTTTTTTTTTGTTTTTAAGCTGTATCACACTAGGTATGTTTGGCCAATTTACTATGCTTTAACGACACTTTAGAAGTTTTTCTCTGCATGGTTATGCAACCAACTCTTAGACACATAACTTTGTTTATTTTGCTCTCGAGTTTTAGGGATTGCTTTTAAATTTAATTTAAATTTAGAATTATGTAAAATACATGGTTCCAAACTCAAGTATTCAAAACATAATGCATTCAGAGAGACGCATAGCTTTATTTTCCTCTACTAACCACTGCATTTTAGGTTTTTAGTTTACCCTCCTATTATTATCACTATTGTTGTTCTTATTTTAATATAAGTAGCTATGTATTCATATCCCTCTGCACCCAGTAAAATTCCACACCTAAAGTGGGACATTTCAGATCCTTTGTTTATTTTTGTTTCTCAGTTGCTGATGTGGTTTATGAGGTAACAATGAAGATAGGTATTTCACAACCTCTTCCCTGTTAGCTCAGTGTAACCAGGTGGATAACTCTGTTCAGATGCCGTATGTTTCGAATATGCCACAGTAGATAAAACAAAGGCTGTTTCATAGGGTTGAGTGATAAATAGTAATGAGCTAAAACTGATTAAAGAGTACATTTCCCACTTTTTCCATGTCATTCCTTAATTGCTGGCTCAGTTTTCCTAGTAATGTCATGCATGCAGTTACTGACACACGTTCTCCTTGGACATTGCAAGGCTTGGGACATTTATATTCTTTACTTGTTTACTTTGGGATATTGATGCTTTTTATTTGCATTTTTAATTTTTATTTGGGATACTTACAGTCTTTATTTCCCAGAGCATATTAATAAAATATATGTGTATTATAAGTAGAATGGTGAAAAGTAAGTAGTTAATAAATCATTTTCTTATGTTTATAAATTTAAAAACTAGAAAAGTACAAAGAAAAAATTACTATCATGCATTTTTTCACAACCCAGAATGAACCACTGTTAATATCTTGAGTATGATAACTGCTTATAACTTTTAAAGGAAAAATAGTCATCTGATTGCTTTTGTAACATAAGATATACTCTTTATAAAAAACAAAGCCATGACAAAAATTACAATAATGTATTTTTTTTTTAATTACCCCAAACTCAGAATTTGCCACCCTTAACATTAAGAGAATATCACTGTGGGTATCTTTCTATGCAAACTATATGGTTAGAAGAATAGAGCAGTAGACAGATAAATAAAAGTTATGAAAATGGGATGAGACCCTCAAAAATGAAAGGCAGTTGTTTATATTTTGTTTGATGTTAACAGAAGAAAATCTAAACAACAAAAAAAAAATTTCTTCACCACAAGGTATTTTTTTTCATAAAAATGTTTTGTTTTGTTTTGTTTTAGGATTTTAGGTTTAGGAATAAACATTAAGAGGCTAGTCTGTAGCATTAAAAAATAAATACTTAGATAATATCTATTTATTTCCTGTTTAGAAAAATGAGAACATTGGCGCTCAAACTTTCTTCTGTGTCCCCTTCCCCCACCACTTCCCTATAGTTACATGATTATTTTAACATTATTCAGGGTTATAATACATTTAGTTTTCCTGCCGTACTTTCATTAGTTGTTTACTATTTATTTAAACAGATTTATTGTTCATTACCTGTTCTTTTAACCTAGCTTTGCCATTCTTGAGTTTATTTTTAGTTACCTTTTATTTGGCTGGGTGTCATTGTCAAGCAGATTTTTTTTTCTTGAGGACAGATTATTCATATTGTGCTCCCTGAGCTCTTTCGTGCTTATGAATGTCTGTCAGTGACTTCTAAGCTCAAGTGACATCTAGATTAGTTATATTTAAAGTTAAATTTCATTTTTCTCAAGACTTTATGGACATGGCACCATTGTCTGTAGAATTCAGTGTTATGGAGAATTCTGAGGTGGAACAGTTTTTTCCCGTTCTTGTATGTAATTTGCTTTTTTTTTGCTTGAATATCTGAGGAATTCTTTTATTATTTTATTTTATTATTATTTATTTTATTTATTTATTTATTTATTTATTTATTTATTTATTTATTTATTTATTTATTTTTAAATTTTATTTTTGTTTAAAATATTACAGATGTCCCTTTTTCTCCCCAATGACCCGTTCCACCCCGTCCCTTCCCCCTCTCCAGGCCCCCTCCCCACCATTGTCCTTGTCCTTGGGTTGTGCATATATGCATATAAATTCTTTGGTTACTCTCTCCCCCTCCACCCACCCACCCTCCTCCATCCCTCTGACATTTGTCAGTCTGATCCATGCTTCCATGTCACTGAATCTATCTGTCCACCAGTTTATTAAGTTCTTTAGATTCCACGTATAAGCGAGATCATGTGATATTTGTCTTTCACTGCCTGGCTTATTTCACTTAGCATAATATTCTCCAGGCCCATCCATACTGTCCCAAAGGGTACGAGATTCTTCTTCTTTACAGCTGCGTGGTATTCCATGGTGTGAATGTCCCACAGCTTTTTAATCCACTCATCTACTGATGGGCACTTGGGCTGATTCCAGATCTTGGCTATTGTAAACTGTGCTGCTATGAACACAGGGGTGCATATATTCTTTCTGATGAATGTTTCAGGATTCTTAGGATACATTCCTAGGAGTGGGATCACTGGGTCAAAAGCAGCTCCATTTCTAATTTTTTGAGGAACCTCCATACTGTTTTCCATAGTGGTTGCACCAGTCTGCATTCCCACCAGGGAATTCTTTCTTTATTCTTGACAGCCAATAGTTTAATTAGGATATTCATCTAATTTTCTTGGAGTGTCATGAACTGTTTTTGTTTTGCAGATAATTCTCTTTCTTCATTTTAGGGAAGTTTTATTGTATTATGTCTTTAAATATTTCTTTGGAGTGGAAATTCCACTTCAAGAACATTATGGTGTTTTTCTTTGAATCATAATATATTTTCTAATACATACATAAATATTGTAATATCTATATCTTATGTTTATAATATTCTTCCAAATTGCTTTAATTCTTTGCTCCTTTTGTCTGCTTTCACTTAAATTATCTTAACTCTTTCTTCTTTGCGTCAGTAAGTCACTTCTGCCTATTCTGTGCCGTGCTGTTTCTAATTTACTAATATTTCCATAATCATGTTGCATACTACCCTATTTGTTCTCATAGACTAGTAATTTCCTTTTTATCTCATTTCATTGCTTTATCATTTTATCGATATGCTCTTATTGTATTTATGTTTTTGTTAAGATGTTCTTAGTGTGAAGTAATTGAGGGAATTTCCTTCTGTTTCCTGAGTTACATTGTCTTCTAGTTCAGTGGTAAAATGCATCAGATTTTAGTAAGTGTTACCATTTGAATATTGGCTTAGCCATTTGCCAGCCATGCCACCATGGATAAGTTACTTTAAGCACTCTCTGCCTTAATTTTCTAATCTGTCAAATAGGATAATAATTGGTACTTACCTCATAAGGTTGCTGTTGGGATTAAATGAGTAAATACATGTGAAGTATAAAGAACAGTGTCTGGCACATGCAATAAATGTTTTAACTCTTATTCTAGGTGGCTGTGTGTGTGTGTGTGTGTGTGTGTGTGTGTGTGTGTGAGAATGGTTAATTTTGTGTGTCAACTTGGGTAGGCCATTGCTATTTCATCAAACACCACTGTAAATATGGTTGTGAAGGTATTTTTAAAGATGTAATTAATATTTAAATTAGTTGACTTTGGGTTAAGCCATTATGCTCCATTTTATGGGTAGGCTTCAGCCAATCAGTTGAAAGTTTTAAATAAAAAAGACTAAGTTCCCCAAAGAAGAAGGAATTCTGTCTACAGAATGCCTTTGAACTCAAGACATCAACTTCCTGCTGAATTTCTAGCCTGCCAGGCTGCCCTGCAGATTATACATTTGCCAGCCCCTTAATCATGTAGGCTAATCCCTTAAATCCTTAGCTGATTCCTAAAAATCAATCCCTCTCTCTCTTTCTTTACGCACAATACACACACCCTATTGGTTCTCTCTCTCTGGAGAAGGCTAATAGAGTGGGTAATATATTTACCCATAGTTTCTGGGCCATTCTCTCCATCTTGAGGTTGCTTGGGTGGCTCTGGGAAGAAAGAAGGGGAATGAGTACCTGGCTTTGTTTTTACAATTTTGGGGATATTTTTTCCCCATGAGGGTTAGGTATTTTGCGTTCCATTCACTTTTCTTAGCCCAAGGGAATGAGAGAGGGAAGGAGAACGTGGATGAGATGTGATGCAGTCTGGATACGTAAACACAGCTCTTTGTCCTGAGATTTTGTGCAGTGTCTTGTTCCATGCTAATTGCCTGGTTGGAGGGTCTGTACCTTTCTTGGGAAGGTCTCCCTTGGACTTTGATCTCTGTGCAGCCTAAGAACCTCCCTCCTCTCCCCATAAAGAGTCAACTCTTGTTCCCTTTCCTGGTATTCCCAGTTTCTCTCAGCCACTTGTTTTCCTTGCATTTTGGAAGAAAATAATGATCCATCCACTCAGTTTTCTTCTCTCCAGGTATAGCATCATTGAAAATTCTTGGAATTGTGTCAATTTACCAGAAAGACTTTTGGAAGGTGAGGGCAAGGTAAGGAGGACAGGGGCTCTATGGAGCCAAGCAGTGATGGGCCTGTCTGTTGTGTTTAGAATTTTCTGTTTCTTTCATTGGCTACAGGTTCTTGAAGATTATTGCACTAATTAGATTGTAACTCTTGGTTTATTTGGTTACTGATTGTAGATTTTATTTTATTTCTGGAATTAAGCATTTTCCACTGCGTGAAAAGAGATACCACCATAGAAGCAAGACAGGGTTGCAAGTTCTTCACCATTTGAGATAGGCTAAAGGGAATTTTAAGCAATTTTACTCCAAACCAGGTAATATAATCATGGTTTCATTAGGGAATTCTAATCCCCTGTATCTGAATCTTAACTACTGCCCTTTATGTTTCATGATGTTAAGTCTTCAAGATGTTAGTGTTTGTGTTGTTGTGCCTTATTATGGGAAGCTCACTAATTCAAAAGGATATCAGCACCCCTATGTTCACTGAAGCATTATTTATAATAGCCAAGATATGAAAACAACCTAAGTGTTCACTGATGTATGAATGGATAAAGAAGATTATCTTTATATATAATGCAATATATATATATATATATATATATATACATACATATATATATATATACACACACACACACACACACACACACACACACACACACACACACACTGGAATACTATTCAGCCATGAAAAATGAAATCTTATGTAAAACTAATTTGTGTTCCCACTATAGTAAAGTCAGAAGTGGATACATTATCGAAAAAAGGATACAACATTCCAACCCTCTAGCCTTTTGCACATACCATAAGGATAATTAATTCAATAAACATTTATTTGATATTTGATATTTGCAAGCAAATATGGTGCTGAGAATACAGAGATGAATGAGTTTGTTTTGCCCCAGCAGAAATCAAGAAAGTCAGGGAGGCAGTACATATAATAGATGCTATCACAGAGGAGCGAACATTGTATTATGGGAGTGTGGAATGAAAATTCCCAACATGGGAAGGGGTGGGATAGAAGGTATTCCAGGGAGAGGGAATAGCTTAAGCAAAGGCAGAGAGGAAAGGATATGCATTGGATATCCACTGGAGAAGCTAGTACCAAGGGGGTAAATGTTGAAGGGAGCAGGGCTTGGGAGGTGTAAAACAAAGTGAAGTCAACTGATATCAACTGTTTTTTCAGTCTAAACATCAGCAAATTCTGTGCTTGCTTAGGCAGCACATATACTAAACATCAGCAAATTCTGTTAGCAAGCAAAAATAACTTGCTTTGGAAGAAAAGCAAAGCTCACAGCTATTGTTTTTCACCTAGTCCCTGGTGTTCTTGAATCAAAGAATTAGGAGTTTGGTGGTTTTTTGAATTACTTACATATAGTCAAGATAACAGTCTTTAAAAGTATTTTATTAAATGTTTTCCATCCATTGCTTCTGAGTGCAATTAAGGCATTCACATTGTATATATTTGCCAAAAGACTGAAGGTAATCTTATTCAACATGGCTCTGCAGTCCTAAACCAATAAGCCAGGCTAATAAGTCTACCGAAAATGCTCCTAATCAGATATCAGTTCAGCTAAACTGGATCCTGAAAGGTCAACAATTCAATTAAAATTAGGTACAGTCAGCCCAATTGTCTTAGCAAAATGGCAAGTTTGTAACACGTCATAGGAACACTAGTTAAAAATCAGGAAATCGATCATTTAGGCTAGATTAATGATGAGAATGTTCGCGTTTAGAGTCATCTGGTACCCTAAAATAGGGAAGTATATATTTCAAAGTCAAACTGAGAAACCTAGCCGTGGAGCCATGCCTTATTCATGCCTTCCCCTGGTCAGTAGTTCAGTAGTTAATGTGCCGGGCAATTGACTTTGAACTCCTTGGCAGCTGAAAGCATGGCCTGCACGACCCTCTCCTCCCTGATTACCCCAGGCCCGCGAATGCTTCGCCATTTGGCACCGGCAGCCCCTCGGCTGACACTGCTCTCACTGATGTCTCTAGTAAATGGGCCTTCAACTCAGACTATCTGATTCCAGAGCCCGTGCCGCTGGCTCTCACCCACCATGTTGTCTGCGTGGCTATAGAGCCCACGTCCTTGATGTGCTGAGTGTTTGGGTAGGAGATGTTTAAGGGAATCAACCATCTACTCCTATTTTCTAAACGTTGTTTCAGAATCAAAGCAAGTAATTGTGAAACTCATTATTTGGATTTCATTGCTCCTACTTCCTGTAAAAATCCCATCACAGGTGTATGGTACAATGTCTTCAACTTTAATTGGGAGTTTGGATATAAGATATGAATCTTTGATATAAGACAGTGCTTATGAGGATTATATATATATTTTTTATCAAGTAGTTATTAAATAGTTCATTGTGGTCTTTGTGTTCCTTATATAAAATACCATGAGATTTATTTATTTTATAATTCAGTGTATCCCCCTTGGAACACTGATATATCTCTTTGTATCAGAAGGGAGCTCTATAATCTAACATTTCCACCACTTTCCCTAATTTTATTTTATTTATCTTGACTGTCAAAGAACTCAGGGCTAATTTTTAGATTCAGTTGTACTAACTTTCTAGCCTAGTCCAATTATTCAACATTTTCTTTTAAAATTTGGCTCTTCTAATGTTGTTTTTTTTAACCCTCACCCAAAGATATGTGCTCTTTATTGATTTCAGAGAGAGAGGAGGGGAAGAGAGAGAGAGAGAAACAATGATGTGAGAGAGAAACATCAATCAGTTGCCTCCCACACGAGCCCTGACAGGGGATCAAACCCAAAACCTAGGTATGGGCTCTGACCGGGAATCAAACCTGCAACCTTTTGGTGTATGGGACAATGCTCCAACCAATGGAGCCACCTGACTGGTGCTCTTCTAATGTTTAAAATTATTTTGTATTATTTATATTATTTATTGTAAACAGCTCAAATTATATGTATATATATATCTCTCTCCAACCAAAAGACCTATTGAATTTACATTTCTTACCATGTCTAATACCAATAATCATGGACCAAGTCTTCTTTATCTCTTTCTGTATGATTTTAATAATTTATTAACAATTTCCCCTGACTCCTTACATATCTTTCTCTAACTTACCCAATGCAACACAGTTTAGAGCACAACTCTGGTTACAGTATTCTGTGCTTCAAAACTTCAGTAATTTCCTATTTTTCATGAAAATAAATACAGTCTCCTTAGCTCATTACTTATTAAATGTGGTTTCCTTCCATTGCTTCTGTGTACCACTAAGGAATTCACATTGTATATATTTGCCAAAAGACTGAAGGTTTTTCAACAGGACTCTGTAGTCTTAATAAGCCAGGCTAATAATATTAATTCCCTAAAATGGACTCAACCTAACTTTTTAGGCTTTTCTCCCTCTAGTGTTCATGTTCAAAATTTATAATTTAGCCCAACTTGACTACCTATGGCCAGTCTAAATGCTCTGGCCAGAAACCTGAGTTAAAGTGAACTTTCCCCTGTCTTTCATCAGCGTGCCCCCGCTTCATCCAGGGCACTCATTAGGATCCTGACTGTTAAATGTGTCTCAGATATATCTATTTCTTCCCATTGTCGCTGCCACCATGTGAATCCAGGCTGTGACGATATCTCCAGAGCTACTTCAGTGGTCTTCTCATCCATTCTCCACGTAGGAATTATAATGAGCTTTTATTTATTTATTTGTTTTTTAAATATATCTTTATTGATTTCATAGAGAGGAAAGGAGAAGGAGAGAGAGAGATAGAAACATCAATGATGAGAGAGTCATTGATCGGCTGACTCCTGCATGCCCCCGACTGGGAATTGAGCCCGCAACCCGGGCATGTGTCCTGACCGGGAATCGAACCCCGATTGCCTGGATCCTGGGTTGACGCTCAACCGCTGAGCCATAAGATTTTAAAACACAAAGAGTGCCATGTTACTCGCCTGCTTACAATATAAGTGGCTTAAAATAAAATTCAGTCTTTATCCTGGCCCTCAAAGCTGTGCATGATCTGGGCCCTGCTTACCTCTTCAAGCTCATTTTATGTCCCTTTCTTACTTTTCTTTAGCCATAACAGTGTCCTTTCACTTCCTTGAACATAGCAATCCATGTCCTATCTTTGCCCAGGTCATATGTCTGCCTCGAGCAGGAACTCCAAAACTATAGATCATGGCCAAGTCTAGCCCACTGCCTGTTTTGTCAATAAAGTTTTATTGAAGCACAACCATGCCCATTTGTTTAGGTATCATCAGTGGCTACTCTAATGGAACTGTTGAGTAGTTTCAACAGAGAACAAATGGCCTGCAAAACATGAAATATGTATCTTTGTCCCATCACAGAATCTTTGTTGACCTCTCTGCTAGCGTATTTATCTCTTTGCTCTTTGAATAGTTGATCTTTGACCATTGTACTGTTTCAAGTTAAATGTCTCTGGCTCAGAAAGGCTTTCCTGATCACCACATCTAAGCAGGTTACCTCCTAAAATTTCTATCATTGTACCAAGTTTGTGATTCCCTTATATTCACTCAAGTTGTGCTTAACTATTGCTTACCTGTGACTGTATCTTTTCTTTCTTTTCTTTTCTTTTATTGGAATATAAATTTCTTAAGGACAAGGAACATGTCAGTTTTATATTCAGGTCATAAAATAATGCCTGATCATGGTAAGTAATAAATGTTAACAAACAAATGAGCATGTCCTACTTTTTCACCTCTATTTTTTTTTAAAAATCATTTCTCCTTTGCTTGGTGAATATATTGAGATCTTTTAAGCAGCTCCCTTACTCAGTTTATCTTTTACTGAGAATACCCTTCCTGTGCACTGCCCTTGTGGAACCCTCTGTCATTTAATCTAGTTTCATGAGTGGAATCACACAGTGGTCCTTCTCTATTTTTTGTCTTGAGTTGTTGTAACAATGCACTTACCTGAGGAGAATAAAGCAGAGGTCCAGAGAAATGCTTCCTTTATAGAATAGTTAGTTACATCAAAATTAAAATAGTGTTAGAAAAAGAACAACTATGAAGACTCTTTAGTCAAAGCCATACAATAACATCAAACCCTGTTTGCTAGAGGTAATTTTCTTATTAAAAAGCACAGAAATATCCAACTTTAAAATAATAAGAAATACATGTACAGATAAATTTTCTAGCATATATATGAATTCCCTAATGTGGTATGTTTTTAGTAATGAAATATCATTATCCATGCTTCTTGAGCTTCTACTCTGACCTTCCCATTAAGGTAAACAAGGAAGCAAACTTTACCATGAAGGATTGCAGATTTGTTCAGAACCATTTCATAGGAAGATGCCAGAAATGTTTAATTGCTCTGTAATCGTACGCCCATATTTATGCTCATAATTTGGATGTGTTAAAAACCATGTATAAGGCAAATTAATTAATTGATGAGTTGTGAAATCTTAGAGTGAAGCTCTGAAAGGAACAGTAAGCAAGGAGTATTTCAAGATACCCTGGTAAAATAACTGGTGAAAATGTCAGTAAAAACTAGAATCAAGAGAGAGGGAGGCGTAGTTAAAGTTGTTAGCGGGAAGGAGTTTTGCCCAAGACCTTGGATATGAGGAGATCTGATTTAAGCCAGGAGAAAGCCTGGGAGACTTCACTAAATGTTGATAATGACTTTCATAGTCTGTACTAGAATTTAAAAGAAATCATAAACTCTTATTTTGGGAAATATCTAGATCTCTGTTTGTGATCAGCTTCAAAGTTTAAGGGAAAGCTGAAGCCACTAATGTATAAACCATGGGGAAGTGTGACATTTCAGTCCAGATGCTTGTTCTAGGAACGGAAAGTAAGAAAGCTGCAGTCTTCCATTCTGCTTGGTGTACACGGGCCTTGAATCACTGTTAGTAATGTAAAAAAATCAGTTATAAAGCTACCCTAGTCATAGAGTTATCCTGGATGCAATTACCTGGAGTAACAATTTATATAAAATAATAGCTCATGATTCTACATCTGCGTTAGGCACAAGAAGAATCAGTAGAATCATGGGTAAATGGATTTTTAATTATAAGGAAGTAATTTAAGTAAATTCCCAACTGAATTCAAGAGATCTGAAATTGATTCTTCAAAAATTGGCAAATAGCATTACCAGTAACTAGGAATTCAGAAGCACATTTAAAAGTGTATTGCCAGTTGTCCATTTACTTCATTTTGGATTCTTCTGTCATCTTTCTAGGGTATCATTTAGAAGACTTCTGGGAGAAGGAAGTCCATTTTTTTCTGGTTTTTAAAATTGGTTCCAGTGGCAGATTCACTTCGCCTTTGTTCTACCAACACCTCTTGAGCATGTGCTAATTATACGGAAAATAATGACGTTAATTAGTTTATCAATTCTAGTTTCATGGGATATCGCTACATTAAGCCATATAAGGCATAGGAGTTTTAAAACTTTGAGATTCATAGGTGACTAATACATGTGTACTTACAGTAATTTAGAGGTTATAAGAACATAGATAATGGAATGGAACACATGTTTCAGTAACGTGGACCTGGGTTATAGACTGTTGTTGTTTTTTTAAAATCATATACTAGCTGTTTGATCTTGGGCATATAACTTAACATCTGATTGTGTGTGTGTGTGTGTGTGTGTGTGTGCTTAATATACCTACATTGTTAGGTATATTAAGGTATATCATTTTACTATGATAACATGAAATCATATTGTAAAACACACAGTAAAGAGCCTGGAAAACGATAGAGAGTAAATTGCAATCATGATGATAACATTATTACTCACTCTAAATGTAGTACTCAAGTGTTTCAGGGGAATGTAATACTTCACTGAGAGACATACCTTGGTAAGGAGATCATTTCCAGGGAGCGGTTAGCTCTGCATACGTAAATGAAATTCACTTACTCATAACTAAATTTCTGTAAGCCATAGTCAATGTGCCTTTACTTTTCTTATTACGTATATAAGCGTGCAGCACTGGGCTGTATTTCATGAATACAGGATTCATAAATTTAGATAACATAACTAAGGCAGAGCTCACTTTAAACAAACTGGATTTAGGAGGCAGCAGTACCAATGGCCCAAAGAGGCTGGGCCGTATAGGAATATAAAGAATAGTGACAATAATGAGAGGGGTTTTTTAATTGAGTACTTACCAACTGCCAGATTTATGCTAAGTGTCTTCTTTCATTTAATTATTGCAGCACCCCTATACTATGAAATTAGCCCCTTATCAAGTGTATCATTGGCAAATATGTTCTCCCATTCAATTTGGGTTCCCTTTTCATTTTGTTGATGTTTTCTTTTATTGTGAAGAAGCTTTTTAGTTTGATGTAGTCCCATTCGTTTATTTTTCTTTCGTTTTCCTTGCCCAAGGAAATATATTGGCAAAAATATTGCTACAAGAAATGTCTGGATTTTTACTGCCTGTGTTCTTCTAGGATTTTTATGGGTTTTGTGACTTACATTTAAGTCTTTATTTATTCTTGTGTATGGTGTAAGTGGGTGGTCTAGTTTCATTTTTTGTATGCATCTGTCCAATTTTTCCAACACCATTTATTGAAGAGACTGTCTTTACCTCATTGCATGTTCTTGCCTCCTTTGTCCAGGATTAATTGACCATAAGGACATGGGTTTATTTCTGGGCTCTCTGTTCTGTTCTATTGATATATATGCCTGTTCTTTTTTATTTTTTAAGTTTATAGAGGTTAGGTGACTTGCCCAAGGTAAGTCAGAAATGGACTTGGTATTTGATTCTGCATGCCTGTTGTTTTTTCAATACCATGCTGTTTTGATTACTATGGCCTTGTAGTATAATTTGATATCAGGTAGTATGTGTCCTCCAACTTCGTTCTTCTTCCTCAAGATCGCTAAGGCTATTCAGGGTCTTTTGTGGCTCCATATAAATTTTTGGAATACTTGTTCCAGATCTGTGAGATATGCCATTGGTATTTTAATAGGAATTGTATTGAATCTGTAGATTGCTTTGGGTAGTATGGACATTTTAATTATGTTAATTTTTTCTATCTATGAACATGGTATATGCTTCCACTTATTTGTATCTTTCTTGATATCTTTCCTCAGTAGAAGATATTTTTCTTCAGATGAAAGTAAGCAATAAGGCAATTAAACTATAGAATAAACCAAAAAAGAACAATAAATGTTATCTTACTGATGGTTCTACCTTGGAAAATATGTATATAGTCATAATAATGTAAACTTTTTTAACTTCTAAAACAATGTATGGACAGAACACGGAAGACCAGCGATAGTTACAAAACAGCACACACATGTTGTCAGTGTGTACAGATTAAGAGTAAGGATGGCGGAAGAGGCAAAAGAGGAGCGGAGGAGAGCAAAGACTAGGAAAGCCAGTAGCTTAACATACTAAATGACAAATAGAAAATGCTATCTATAGTGGATGGAACAAGGAGTCCAGGCAGTGTCTTATAGTCAGTAAAGAAAAAAACAAAGCCATACAAATTGGGACCATGGGAGATGGGGAAGTGGGTGATTGTAAAGTGACATAAATCTTTACCTATCATATCAGGAAGTTAATGAAAATATCAGGAATTGATCAAACAAAAGGCTCACAAAGTGTATTGTTTAGAGATACCGGGAGCCCAGGAACAAACAATGAGGGGCTGAGTGTGGTAGCAGAAGAAATGGGGCTTGGGATTGCTCCCCACAATAAGCATGACTACACTTGTGACTTTTATCAACAAGTATTAAAAGTTAGTATTGAAAAAGAACTGTTATAGAAAATGCTGTCTCGTTATATTCCTTTAAGTCCCTCTGGCCCTCTGTGTGTGTAGGTAAAGGTGCATTGGGTTATTCAGCTTTTTACATGTTTATATGGGCTCAGAAAGATGGCATATGTTTTAGTAGGCATAAGAAGAGAACTTGTCATTTTTTAAATTATGATACAAAAATGGCTTGGAAATTGCCATCCTGACTATAGTCAGGAGGGACAAGCAACAACCCCAAGGCCACCATATGAGAGATGCCATGACCAGGAATAGCAAGCAGCAGCTGAAAGCTCAGCGAGGCCAGGTGAACGGGCACAAGGAACAGCACGCAGGCGAGAGGAGTAACTCCTCAGAGAGCGCCAGTGGGGCCTGATCACACCTGCAGGCACCTTTGTGTAGACGCAACACCAGGAAGCGGGTTTTTCCCGATAGGGGAGGGAGAGAACCCTGAATTGATTGAGAAGACCTGGACTCAATTAAATATCTGCTTTTGTATCAGGTGGGATGAGGAATTGAAAAAGAGATGAAGCTGAGTTAAAGAAAATTGCATTTCTTATACATTCATGCGAGGCTGGCCAGTTGCAGAGGCTGGAGCTGGGGCCAGGCAGTGTGGCTCTTGTAATTCTCTTTACCAAACATCAGTCCACTGTCCTGGGAGTGCAAAGGCTGACTTGGATGAAGATCATTCACATGGATGGCAGACAGAGGTAAGTACCAGAAAACAGATGGAGAAGAATTTTGGGAATTTTAAGGAAGGTATTGTGGATTACTTAGAACTGTGGGGCTGCGCAGGTTTGTCTAGAAGAGATACTGGTTGAGCTTGGCCTTGAGGAAAGGGTAGGATTAAACCTGTTCTAGATATAGTTTATATATGTAATGTAAGGACAGAAGTCCCTTGATGTGTGCTTATGTATCCCATTATTGGGATTACATAGAGAAAACTTTAAGTACAAGTAAGAATTCTTAGTTGTTATTAGATAGTACATGTTTCTTCCAAAGAAATTACAGGCATACCTCAGAAATATTGCAGGTTTGGCTCCAAACCACCACAATAAAGAGAGGATAGCAGTAAAGTGAGCCGTAATCTTTTTGCTGGATGAGGGTCGTGCCTTCAGTTTGTAAAAAAGGCAACACCTGTGAAGCACAGTGACATGAACTGCAATCAAATGCGGAGTGCTTGTACTAAGATACTACTTACCTGAGACATTTAAAACTAGAAAATTGGAAATGTTTGCAGACTACATACATTGAGAGCTTTGTCATTGGCAGGAAATCAGACAGCACAGTAATAAATCTTTGAAGCTTCTATAGTCAAAACAACAAACTGGAAGTTTCTTTGGACTTCAAAGAATTCTTAAAATGAAATTCATGTTTTATGGTTTTGTTTGTATCTGTTGTAAAGTTCGTGTTTGTTGAAGCAGTCTATTTTTTAAAGAGGGAATAAATTACCATTTCTTTTTGTTTTGGGGAGAAGAGTTGCTTTTATTCTACTGTTGAAACAAAGGTAAGCGTGCACTGTCTTCCAATTCACAAAAGAGAGAAATGGGAAAGTTAGTGGCTGCTAGAGAGTACAGGGTTTTCTCTCCTTCCTTCTGGCTGCCTCTGCTTGAAGTCCTTGGGCAATTTTAACTAATCTAGTAAAATTATGGGCTGGTGGAGCCTTTCTGTTATTACCTCTCCGCCTTGGCCTGTAGTCTAAAAGTGTCGCTTTCTCCAAGGGTGAAGAGAGTCTGGGTATATCTGATACTAAAATTACCAGGTACAAAGTGGCAACTAACCAAACTAGTATGTCCTTCATATTTCCAACTTCATTTTTTATTTGGATAAATTTAACTTTCTGAAGATCTACTCAGACAGATTTGGGTAGTAGATGCAGCTGTGATTTTGCATGCTTAGTGATTTCTTTTCATTCAAGAGCTATTCTGAGCCCTTGTAATACGCTAGGCAGTAGGGAGACAAATAGACATTGCCCTTACCTTGATGGGGTTAATATTTTAGTGGAGAAACAGAGAGCAAACAAAAAAAATCAATAGATTAACTAATGAAACAAAAACTGATTACAGATTGTGATAAGTACTTCTTAGGAAATAAAAAGTGTGGTGATTCAGTGCTTAAGGAAGGCTTTTTTGAGGATATTTCAGCTGGCCTATGCAAGATCAAAAGTTAACTCATGTAGAGTGAGATGAGGAATGTTCTAGAAGCAGAGGAGAGCAGATGCAAAGGTTCTGTGGTCAGTGAGCCATGGGATAGTGGCACAAGATATGGCTTAAACAGTTGAGAGGGGCTAGATGATGTTGGGTCTTAGGCCATGACATGGAGTCAGGACATGATTTTAGGCATTATGAAAGACACGGAGGGACCACTGTGGTAGACATGTTAGTATTGTGTCCCCCTCCCACCTCCCACCCTCAACCCCAGGGTCTGTCTCTTCCCTGTGGTTGCTTTGTCTTCTAACACTCAGCTTCTAACCCTTAACTGCTGTCAGGCTAATGGGGCAACTTTGTCCTTAAGCACAGAGAACCAGGACAACATGGCTGAGAATGTATGCCCTGTCCATCCCCAGCTCTTGGCCAGTGACTGCCAACTGAGGGGCCACTAAAGCCCAGCTTCCTTGCTTCGGGTCTAACTAGGACTACTCTGAGTTGAAGTGTGACATACTCCAGAGGCCCCTGTGGGATCAGGCCGAAGCTACAGTCTTTAGGACTTCACCTAAGATCTCACCATTCTTGACTCCCCCCCCTTCTCTGCCTTTCCCCCCATCTTTTATAGGTTCCTCCTGGGAACATTTTCCTAAGAAACCACCTGTACATGAATCCTGGCATCATGGTCTGCTTTTGAGGAATTCAGCCTTAGACAGTCACTCTGCTGTTATTTAGAGGTTGGATTGTACAGGGAGGACTTAAATACCACTTCAGCCCCTTATCAGCTGTATGTCCTTGGACAAATTTCTTACCCTCTCTGTAACTCAGTTTCTTCCTGACAATCATCCAGAGAATATTTACTGAATGCCTACTGTGTTTCAGGCAATGTTCTAATATTAGGAATTCAAGTGAAAAAACACAAAAGCCCAGTCCTGGTGGAGCTTATGTTCTAGAGTGAGGGGGGAGGGGCAATAAATAAAACCTGATAAAGAAACAAGCCCACAGACAAACAAAATTAATATAGTATCTAAGAAGATGACAACTGTTAGAGAAAATAGAGCAGAATTAAGGAACAGGGAATATGTGGGGACAGAGATGGCTGTTGCAATTTTCAAAATGATGACGATCTCTTGAGAGGATGTCATTGGAGCATATGAAATAGCTAGTGTAAGTACCCGGGGGTAAGGTGGGGGTGCCTGCTGTGATTGAAGGACAGCAAGAAAACCAGGATGGCTGGAGGGGAGCAGGGAAGGAAAGAGCAGTGGGAAGTCAAGTCAGAGAGAGAACAGAGGACCCTGGAGGATCTTGTAGGCCACTGTAAAGACTTTGGTTTTTACTTAGAGAGACCGCACCACTGAGAGCAATAACTTTTATGATTTAGGGTATTAAAAAGTCACTGACTGCTGGGTTCTGAATAGACTGGGGTTGTGTGGGGCAAGGGTGGGTAGGTATTAAAAGTAGGATCGGCATTAAAGTTTTGAGAAGATTAAATAAGCTAACCTATGCAAGTTTTCAAATAGTCTTAACTATTATTGTTCCTTAATGCTATTTTCAATAGCAAACAGTAACTTTATTGAAAACTCTTTCTGCCTCATGCCACTCTAGTAGAGATCTAAATATTTACTCATTGTTTTCCAGAAAAAAATTACTGATTACCTTGGGGCCTGGCAAAGAGAAAGGACTCTCCCCTGATCCTTGGCTTAAGACTATGTGTGGTAGACTGGAATAGTTCACCCGATCTTCACAGCAGATATTTGTTCTACTCTGAGATTGCTGGGAAGAAAGAGTGGCTTAGAGTCTAGGTTAAGAAGGAAAGGTGAGATGCGCTGTAGGGAAACTGCTTATTTCATAATTTCCTAGGGCAAGTTTAGTCAAATAATTCAGTGACTAAGTTAAATCATACTTGAAACAAGGACAAATCACTTGGAAAAAGGAAGGATAGAGAACCTTTACCCTTTAGGTTCAGTATTTCCTGTTGTGTCCTGGAGTCAGATTTTTAAAGAGGGGGGGAAGAAAAGTCAGACAGACAGTTATTGCCAATATGAGGGCTTTCTTACTTTCCTTCTTAAAACCTAAGCGTAAGTGTTGGGTCAAGTATTTCTATGCTGTAATGTTATTAACTAACTGAACAGTTCTTCCTCTTCAGAGAACAGAGGCTGTCGATAGCTGGCCGAGCACCCAAGTGTAGAGTACAAATGCAAATGCTGAAGGAATTCAAAGGCAATAGAGGAATCATTGTTAACCCAGTCAGGCCCCAGACCATGGGTCCGTGGGCAGTAGTATTTGAGTTAGACCTTGAGGGAAGAATTTGGATGTGTGGAGAGGGAGGGATAGGTCACTCCAAATGCTGGGAGGAACACGGGACAAGATGGAGAGGCAGGGATAAGGGAAGCCTATGCAAGGGTGACAAGGTACTATGTTAGGACTATGAAAAGTATGGTTGGAGAGATGACTGGAAACCAACTAAAACTAGGAGGGAGGGTGTTTCCAGAGATACCATGTTTGTTTTCACTGCTAGAATTTCAGATTAAAGATGCACCCAATGAGTACTTTCTGGCCTAAGATTTTAAGCTTCACTTAGTAGGCAGACATGATCTCAGGGTTAAATACAGTGAATTTTATGACAATAAATTTTCAATGAAATTATAAGTGAAATGAGACTTAAAATTGATTTAAGAGGCAGTGCGGCTGGATGCACTATGTAAAGGGAGTCATGGCAACCTGAATGTTTGTAGAACATGGTCTTGCTTTTCATTACTTAAGATTTTTAGAAGTTTCTTGGGTTTCCACTTATTTTGAAACTCAACATTTAAAATGTAAAATCCTTAGAGACAAAGAACAATGTTTGGTAATTCTTTGTGCTCATTGATGTTTGCATGAATGATTTGCTTGAGACTGAACAGGAAACGAATCTCCTTTATATATCAGTTTAACACATTTTGTTTTCTAAAATTCTGTTTCTCATTTTTTCCTTTTCAGCTAAAGAGTATTTTCTGAAATATTTATGAGGGAGGCCAGTTATATTTATGGCAGTATACTCTGTTACAACATCATTTATTTTATTCCTAGTGACATCAAGTTCAATTAACATCCCTGAGGGGTTCACCAAGTATCTGCTCTACTTTGTCATTTAATGACAAGACCAAAATATATTATTTCTGCATAATATCTCTTGGAGCAAAAGCAAAGCTCTACTATCCAATGAAAAATGTATACTACGAGACTGCATTTGCTTTATCCAGTATAGTACTTCTGGGACCTGGCTTGTAGAGGGCTTTAAACAAATATTTGTTGAATGAGTGAATAGAATACATGGATGAATGAGTGAATTCCCTGAGAGTTAGCTTTCCCTCTACCTCTAGATAGACTGTTTATTTAGAATGTCAAATTGTATTTATTGCCTTTGGACCACAGAACTTTCCTAACATCTGTCTTTACATCTCCTATTTCCAAGTTTTTTGGAATACTAGATTTCTGTGGGCAGAGTGGTATTTTTCAGTATTTCCTTGATGCATTTAGGAGCCAAGTGGGAAGGTAGACGGTTTGCCTTCAATACAGGTACAGATTATAGTTTAAAAATTGTAGCATTTTCTAGGAAGAATTAAGTCAGTTAAAAATAATTATTAATGTGACAGACATGTCTCTAAACATAAGAATTTTTGCTCCTAGGAATATTTTAAATGCTTTAAGATTCTCTAGTGTCTTTCCCTCTCATTCTCGTCTTTCTTCTTTGTCCAATTATCTACCTGTATCTTACTACTGGATCTGGTAGCTTTAACTTTAGAATGGGAATATTTCCTCCAAAGACATTTGTCTGAATGGAAGGAAGCATATCTCTTAATAATGGGATTTTCTGAAATTTAATCAGCATACCATCTTGTTTCTGCAGTTCCTTCTGCATATTAACATGATACAATTTGCCATGCTTGTAGAACCTTGTGAATTTTATTTTCCCAAGTTAAGTGACTGACCAGCTCTGTGGGAGTAGTTTCTGACCACATTAATTTTCACAACCAGGAAAACCATGACTCAGTAGCCTCTTGGACATGGTCTTGCTAAACAACATAAGAGCTGCTGCTTCTGGGAGAAAAGCAAATGAATGAACCTCTTGACTCTTTATACGATCTTAAAATTCTTTAGGCCACTCTTTCTAGACATTTGTGCTCTTCTCATATTTGGTGAATTCCAACTCCAGTGAGGTCTGCCTTCCACTATAGAAATATATATCTCTTATCTGTCTCCTATTTTGTAAGAGTGCAGGGATTTGACCATTTGACTTAGGCTGGTCTACAAGTCAGAAGCTAGTGATGAAAGAAAAAGGTGCCAAACAAAATGCGTTCTGCTGGCATGTCCCGAGGAAGCAGTGGCAGAGGTTTCAGTGGAAACACCAGAGCTCAGTGTTGATGTTCTTGTCTCTGCTTGATGGGGGTGGAAGCAGTGACTTCACATTAAAAGGGCAGCGTGATGTGGTGGTTAAAAGTGTTAGACTTTGGAAATGAATGACTATCTGGGACTGAATCCCAATTGACCACTTACTAGCTGTGTTGATCCTGGGCCAGTTACTTAACCTCTCTGTGCTTCTGTTTCATCATCTGTAAACTGGGAATGATTATAGTAGCTACCACCTTGTGTTACAAAGATTAAATCAGTTAATATTTGTAATATGTTTAGAACCAAGTCTGAAGTGTAGCAAACACCCCAGCAACGGGAGATGTGATACTTAACATCTGTTAGATATCAAGGTAGTTAAAACTGTCATATGTTTTGATAATATAATATCTTTGCAAGGCTGGATTTTTGGCAGTTTCTGTGATGAAAAGCAACTACTATGTGGAACAGGAAATGAATAGCATTTTCTCATCTTGTTCCCAGATTCGAGAAGTTGTGCAGTGCCCTGTAGATGCACAGGATCCATTAGTAGATGTTATTTTCTATTCAAGAATAAGAAAAAATATTTTTTCTTTCAATAGTGTACACTGTTTTTTCAAACAGCTGCTACTTTGTTAGGATGTAAATGTTTATTAACTCATTTAACCGTAACTACTTGACAGAACTGTTAGGTATTTCTTTTGACCTAAAGACACTGGGTTAAAATTACCAAGACAACAAGGACGCTGTGCCCCAGGAAAGTCTGGGCACTCCTGAGTTACATTTTCAGCAACAAGCAGAATTCTCAGATTGGCACTGTGGTCTATGGAGCAAGGAGAATAGTCAAGGCCAGGAGGAAATCACTAGAGTTCCCCCTTCCTACAGAAATAGAAACCTGAAAGCAATAGCACATCTCTAGGGAGAATTGCAGGACTTGTCGCTGCCATAAGGGCTTGAAAGACAGAGGGATAGTGATGCGGATAGTATCTCCATTTATCTCCCTTATTTGCTGGTCCGGGAGGCTGATGGGTCATGAGGAATTCTAGCTTGAGTTTGGAGAGGATTTGTGTCTACTTCTATCGATTTCTGTGACCATGACCACCTCAAGATTACATTCCATCCATTTCCCAACTAGAAGATTTTTAGCCAACACAAGTAGCTGACTCTCTGTTAGAAAAAAGTGCCCTAGAAAGCCTCTTCTGGTTTGGCAGACAGGCGCCACATCCAGTTTCCCAGAGGTCGCAGTGCCAGCCGCTGAGTCCATGCTCGGTGGGAATGGCCCCGCTGTCTCAGGCGCTATCGCCAGCTGTTCCGCAGTCTGACTGAGAGCTCGGCTCTGGCCAGGTCGTCCTCTGGTCCTCCTGTAGCTTGTGGAATTACTTAAAAACATTTCATAAATTATTTGTATGCTTAAACTAGTTCGAGTTGGTTTCTCTCTCTTTTTCTACGACTAAGAATCTCATGATACAAGTACTTTTCATATATCATCTCTAACCTTTGTAACTACTGTGCGAGGTAGACTTTATTATCCACATTTGATAGGTGATCAAACAGAAATTAAATAGCTTGCTCCAGATCACAATGCTTGTTAGTAAGCCTAGGCATTTGAACTCATGTAGTTTTTATACTTTGTAGTCATTAATTTTTACTTATAATTGATTATGTAAATATTATGTAGATATATATAGTTATTCTTATATACAGTCATTCCATTATAAATAATAGTGAGAATGTCAATATCTAACTAGCATTTATATCTTGACTTACTTTTCTAGTTATTTTTACTTATTCAACTTCTTCCTAGTTATGAGCCATGAAAGATACTTATGTCGGTCCCGTTATATTGAATGTGTTTTGTCCTCTGGGGCTTGATATGTACTCAAAACTCTCAATAGGACCCTCATGCAAACATTTCATCGAACAATATCTTCATGACATTCAGTTTTTTACCAGGATTTTTTTTACCCATGTTTTATTTACATCTTTTTTCCCCTTAGGCAGAATTACAACATAACTTTGAAGTCAAACACAGTTGGGAGCACAGCTGCCTTCGTAAAGCAGGAGGCAATAGGAAAGTGTTAAAAATAAGCTAAGGTCAAATGGAGTGAAAAGACGGGCCCACAGATGTGCTCATGCTAAATCAGAAGCTGGTACTTTCATTCACAGCTGGTTACAATATAGACATGCTTTAAAAATTTTTAATTCTATTTTGTGGTTTCAGTAGATGGTAGTCGTTTAAATAGGCATAATGATGGCAATAAATATATCCTTTGAAGGGGAGATAACTTTTAATCAATAAAATTGTTTCTGTATTACTTCATAAATAGTTATGTTTAAATACTCACTACTGTGGTGAATATTTCACATGCATAAATACAATTTGACGTATTATGCATAGAGATACATGCATATCTATGCATGTATGTTACTTTAACAACCTTTCTTATGATCATGTCAAGCTATCAAATATTCCAGTGGTAAGGACTATGGTATAAAAGACCTCTTTCTAGCAAATTCTATTACTATTTTTTGTCTTACCTAACAATAGGTGAAAACTGTGTTTGAGAATAAAACTATGAAGATTATGTAAACCACCGTCTTATTTACCATTCAAATGTACTTTTAAAATTCATTAGATGACTCAAAGACCAGAAATGCTTCAGATTAATCATATTTAGCACCTTTTGTACACAAAGCATTAGGTCAACCATCTACTGAGTAAATCAGGCAGGATGACAATGACTCACTGCAGCATGGATGGCAGGAATCTGGACCCCAAGTTAGTGTCAGCATGAGCAAGGCTAACAACTTTCTCTCCATCAACCCACAAGCTAAAGGAAACCAGACAGCGTGGAAGTGCCGCCTTCGGTAAGATCTACTCTCAGAGAAGAAGGGTCTTAAACTCTGAAGTGTATAGGAGAGGGCCACTCATCAAATACTCGGGATTTTCAGCCACTGCGACCAAGATGAGAATAAATTATGCCCTCATTGAATGTTGTTTTAAGTCTGTCACCTCTTAAAAATGTATTTGTTAACCATGAAAATTTTTATTACATGGCTATGCTATTTTTATCAAGTGCCCATGTGTAGGTATTTGTAGATAGTTGACCTCAGGAAACTGCTAAAAGTTAATTACAAAAAACCCAATTTCCTTGGCTTTAGAGACTAATTTGCAGGATATTAGGAGCATAAAACACATTTTAGAACAAGAGTCCTATATGTCAGAAGGTCTGAAAAGCCAAGAGATTAGTATAAGTAGCTTTGTGATTTATATGCTGTCTATGGGAACATTTAGACGTAATATATTCTGTAGACACAGAACTCTGTTTTCTCCCAATAACTTGAAACAAAGGAGTTAAGAACACAAAATGCACCTGGGGGGGAGGGGGGGAGGAAAACTTTATTGCTACTGAATTCACGAATCTGTTAGGGAAATTCATTTAATCTTTAGATTTAATATGTCTCTTTTTTTTTCTTTTTCTTTTTTTTTTATCAAGAGTGAGACTCTTCTTTGTGTCTACCGTAGAAAAATTACACCAATTTAGTTCTGTACTTTGCCAGCCCCCACTTGTCACATTTTTCAAATTATCACAGTTGTCCATCAATTGTGTCAAGGCAGAATGGAAAATTGGGCTGTTGGTTGAGAATATATACAGATTTCTATAAAACTGTCATAAGGATATTGCTCTCATTCTTTTCTGTAGGATGATGACTCTATTTTTTGTTGTTTGTTTAATTTTTGTGGATCTCTAACTTTTAGAACAATATAAACAGTTTTCTAGTCACAAAGATCTTTTAGGGCATTCTTACTATCTGAGTGTCTTGGAATGAAGCGCTGTTCCCCCCACCAGTTTATTTTGTATTTCTTGAGCTGAGCTGATTATCTGAGGTCACAGGGCTCCATTAGAGGTTTTGCATGTACAAGTGGATAGTCTGAATTCTACCCAGAGCAATGGGTCAAAATAGGCAGTTAATTAAGGTTTAAAAAATTAATGTAATCTGCAATTTTAATGGTGCAAGGAAATTTAAAGGTCTCTTAGTTCAATACATTTATTTTGCAGATGAGAAAACAAAGGTCCAAAAAGCCCTTAGGTTTAGCTAAGGGTCACATAGACAGTAATGGCAGAGCTGATATCAGAAAAAGATCTTTTATGTCATAGTTCAAATCTCTTTATTTTTTAAATACTGAAATGTTAAATCATAGTGAAAAGTCCAAAGAATAACACACTCTTGTATCCATTACTCGGCTCTGTCACTGTTACTGTTTTCTTATGCGCCTTGGATAATTTTTACTGATAATATTTCTTATACTTCCTTCCATTTTTGCTATTGTTATGTGAAGATGAATAAATAGTATAATATATGGTATTGTTTTACATGGTTTAGAACAGTGTATAAGTAGAACCATATCTTCTGTATGCTTTGGAAATTAGCATTTATTCCTCATCGTTGTTTTTGAGATTTTTTTTAATGCTGAAGTCTGTGGATCTATGTCTGCTCCTTGCGTCTCTTACCTTTCTCGGGCCAGTGGGCCAGCTAGTCATCCTCTTCTTGCGGCAAAGGCAGGAGCAGTGTTCAAGCCCCACGACTCTAGGACACTTCAAGTCCCTGCTTGTGACACTTCTGTTTACATCCCAAGGCACTTGGCTGAGTCAGATATCCACGGAGCAGGAAAAGACTCCCCTGCTATGGTATAGGCCCGAAGGCATAAACTGTTACCGGAGGGGAGGATTGGCACCAATTATTCCGTCGGCCACAGCACAGTTATTGGTGGCTTGGTTTCATCCTCTGAATTGCTGGTTCATAGTCTTTAATCATTTTGTCTTGGGTTGCTTGCATTTTGCTTACTGCTTTGTAGATAGTCTTTATATAATGAGAATTATGATTTTTGTCAGTTATAAGATTACAAAAATCTTCTTCATATGTGTCTTAGCTTTTCACTTTGTTTATGATATTTTTCTTGTAAACAGTTTTAAACTTCTCTGCAGTCTAAATACTTTTTCTTTATGGTTTGTGCTCATTATGTTTTATTATAAAATATTATCTGTCCTGAGGTCATTAATATATTTTCCAATGTTATCTTTAAAAGGTATTAAAGTTCAATTTTTAGATCTAAGCCCATGATTTGCTCAGAACTTTTAACTTTTTCCTAACATTTCCCCTCCTATAAATTCTCTTAGATATTCTATATAAATAATCATATCACTTCTGAGTGATAAAATTTGGGCTCTTTTTTCCCCCCAATTCTGAAATCTTTTATTTCTGTTTCTTATGCTACTAAACCAGAAAAATGTTGAATAAAAGTTGTTCAGCAGGTATCCTTCCTCTGCCTGATTTTAGGGGAAATATATGGGTAGGCAAAAGTAGGTTTACAGTTGTGAGTATAGGAAACACAGTTTATTCTTGTATTATTACTTATTAACTCTAGTATTATTTATTTGTATTACAACTGTAAACCTACTTTTGTCCACCCTTGTATTCCTAATGTTTTACCACTATAGGTTGATCACAAAAATAGCAGTGAGAAAAATAAATATCAAGCTAAAATTCTGTTCAGAGGTAAATATTATTACAGAGTTCAAGCAAAAGCACTATATTTCAAGACACACAGAAAAGGGTTTAGCAAGTGCATAACTTTACTAAAGGCAAAACTGAGAAAGAAGAAACTAAAATCCCTGTGAGAAAGATTAAAATGCAAGAAGGAATGTTAGGAAAATAAATGGGTATGTCTTAGAGTAAATCAAGCTTTGGTTGACTAAAGTAGCAATACTAATAAGGATAATTATAGGAACATTAAACTGTAGAACTAAACTCTGAACAATAATAATGTAATTGGCAAGGAGATGATCTAAGTTAAAGCATTGAGGTCCTTATATGTTTTTTAAATATGCTTTTTAAGGAGAGTAAAGATATTGATAAAATGTAGACTCTGTAATTATAACTAAAAAGTTTTAAGAGCAATCCACTAAAAAATAAAAATAGAATCTATATTAACCGGTAGAGAGGGGTGAGAGAGAAAAAGATTTGATCAATCTAGAAGAATTTTGGGAAGGTAAAAAAAAAAAAGAAAAAGAAAAAATCATGTAGACAGAAATCAAACAAAAAACTGTAGAAAAATCCCAAAATATAAGGACAAAAAGTTTTATTTTATTTTTTTAACGAGAAAGGTTAAACCAGGCACACAATAACCAGGAAATGTTGATGTAGTTATATTAATGTCTGAAAAAAATAAGAGCAAAAATAAAGATTTAATTAAGATAATAACAACAAAAAGGAAATTGAGAACAACATAAAGGTCAAGAGATAACATAGCCAAAAGGTGGTTAACTCAAAGAATAAAGAATCATCAAAACTGGCAGAATTAATCAAAACAAAATAAAGAAGATTCAAGTGAACATTATTAGAAATGAAAAAGATAATTGCAAATGCAACAGAGACTGAGCAATAATAAAAGAATGCTATGAAAAGTTTTATGCACATAAATTTGAAAACTTAGACAAAATGGACTTTTCCTGAGCAAAATTCACAACAAAACTAAACCTAAAAAATAAAATACCATAATAGATCTATAACCATTAAATAAACTAAATTAGGGATTAAAAACATACTACCAAAGCCAAAACCAATCAAAATAGTTTTATTGGTGATTTATAAAAATATTCAAGGGACAGATAATTCCTATCTTCTGCAGCTACTCCAAAGCATAACTAAAGTGAGGTAATTCCCCAACTAATTTTATGAGGCTAGAACCTTAAATGCTGAAACAAAAAAAAAAGTATAAGAAAATAATATTATAGGTCAATCTCACTTATGAACTTAAGTGCAAAAGTCTTCATTCAGATATTAGCACACAGAAACTAGCCATGTATTTGAAAATGCATCACAATCAAGGAAGACAAAGGTGATTCATATTAGAAAGCCTGTGTGCCATTTCCCACGTTCACAGTGCAGTAGAGAAAGGGTATGGCCGTTTTAATTGAAGATAAAGTGTTGTTTGTTACAGTTCAATATCATTTATAATCAAAACGATTATAAAGAAAACATTTTTGGAGCTTGAAGGGACTTGATAAATATATCTACCAACCTGCTGGGCAAACATCTAGGAGTGAGAGAGATTATAAACGTTCTAAGAATAAAAAACACAAACAAACAAACACAAGAAGGAATGGCCAGATAAGTAGGAGAAGAACCTGGAGTGTGAATCAGGAAAGCCAAGGAGGGAGTGGTTAGTAGAAACAGTGTGGTTAAAATGTTCAAACACGAGGGGGTACCTGACAAAGACGAAGACTCAAGACTACCTGCTGTGCTCCCAGAAATCATGGGGAGGTATTATAACGGAGCAGTGGGATCTCAAGGAACACCTTTCATTTCATTGGCTACCTTTAGAATATCTTATCTGGTGAAAAAAATTAAGCTGGGCTGCTACCTCAAATAATATTCTAAAGTAAATTTCAGTTGGATTAAAGATGTGAATATAGCTAAGATCTGGAAACAGCCCAAGTGCCCATCGGTAGATGAGTGGATAAAAAGCTGTGGGACATTTACTCCATGGAATAATACACATATGTAAAGAAGAAGGATCTCGTACCCTTTGGGACAGCATGGAGGGACCTGGAGAGTATTATGCCAAGTGAAATAAGCCAGGCAGAGAAAGACAAACATCACATGATCTCGCTTATAAGTGGAATCTAAAGAACTTAATAAACTGATGAACAGAATAGATTCAATGACATGGAAGCATAGTTGAGTCTGATGAAATGTCAGAGGGAGGCGGGAGAGAGGGTGGAGGGGGAGAGAGTAACCAAATAACTTATATGCATATACGCACAACCCAAGGACACGGACAATGGTGGGGAGAGGGACTGGGGAGAGGAATGGGGTGGAATGGGGAGAAAAAGGGACATTTGTAATATTTTAAACAAAAAGAAAAAATATATATTGCAAAAAAGCAATGAACAAAAAGATGTGAATATAAAAAATAAAGATATAAAACATTTTATAGAAAAATATAAAATAGAAAAATATAGGTGAAAACTGATTAGCACTTAGAAAGAAAATGTTTTTTCTAAGTGTATAACCTAAGGATTTTATCAAGTTAAAGATTTATAAGTTTATGCAGTTTACTTTCTGGGTGTTATTAATATGACTGAATATTCATGACAGGCTCTAAGTCAGTCTGACCATTATGTATGTTAATAAACCACATCAACTAAATGAAAAAGCAAATAAATTGTGAAAACTATTTTTAACATATAAGATAGACCAAGACTCAATACATTTATTATGATTCATTTACAAAAAGAAAAAGAAATACAGATGCCCCAACCCATTAGAAATGTAACATGAATGAAGCAGATGAGATTCAGTTGCCTTCCCGGTGGGCTAAGATGAAAAGAGTGAGAACCCCGTTCCTGAGAAGGGTGGGGATAATCGGGTGCTCACATGCTGCAAACCAGTGCAGTCATTCTGAATTACAGTTTGATAACAGAGAACATATAAAATTGCTTAAGTCTCCATATTCTTTGAGTAAGCAATTTAACATCTAGAAATTGAGCTTAAGAAAATTACTGGATGATTGTACAAATATTTATGCACAAAAAAATTTAACATTAGGTTTCTCAATTAACCTTTATTTGAGTGCAACCAATGAAACACAACAATTGGATTAGGCAAGGGAATGACAACTTCCAGGAATTTATATTCCATTAAAGAAAGCCTACTAGAGAAATTCTTTCCCAATGTTTTGTGTCCAATGAAGAGCAGCTAACTCCATTTCCTAGAGGTTGGTGTGTGGTTTGTAGCTTTTGTAGGCATCAGTTATCTTTAATCTCTCCTTTTGATATTTGCCATTGTTAATGAGTGCCTTCTCTCAGGTGTTGGTTAGCAGATAAAAGGCACTGAAACTGAAATCTGTGCATGATGTTAATTTGTTAGCTTCTCTAATGGGGGCGAGGTTTTAATTGGAAGAGCTGAGGGCTATTGCATATACCAATTTAAAATTTTATTTTAGATTTTAACCATACATGCCTGCACTCCCTTAGCATGTGGAGAGTCAGGATAGGCATCAACATCTTTTTATGAATATTGTATGATTTCAGTATGAATTATAAATAATGTCTCCTAAGAGTTTTTTCTGAAGTGTGTTCAGTGGATATAGCAGATGCTGTTAGAACCCTGGCATATCCTCTGAGTGTTCACCTTTCCTGTGCATGTTAACCTTTGGGCTTCTGATGATAAAACATGAGCAACTCTGACCTTTGGAGATACTCAGTCCATATTCAGGGAAGACCAGGAGTTCTGGGAAGAGTTCATATCTTCTCAAATTGGTTTTTAGTCAGTGACTACTTGGAATTAATCTCAATAAAGCTGCCATATCGCTCAGTGTTTTTAGAAACTTTTAAAGCAATTTGACATTGCTATGACATTCAAGAGCATGATCTTTTTTCTAGTAATTCATCTTTATTGTTTGATTGTATTTTATGAAACTATCAGCCTAATTTGTCTTTCTACTCTAGCACTAACATCATGTCTGACACACAGCATGTACTCAAGACATTTACTGGGCTGAAATGTAAAACTAAAAAACAAACAATGATCTATTTCATTATATGATTAAGAATATGAAATGTTTATATATAGAAAAAAGGTAGGAGCACAACTATATGTGAACTGAAGTATTAAAAAAATCACTTATAAATTGTTTTTAGAGATTTAGGTTTGATGTGTTGTGATAAAATGGAGAGGGAGGCTTATTTTAAAACAGTCCACTACTCCTTTATCTCAAGTAGACTTTTAAACACTAGGGGAAGTTCTACTGCTTGTTGTCTGGATGCTGAATAGACCAGATGCTGAATAGAGACAGGCATGTATAGGGGCTTACATTTTAAATAAAAAATCATTTATTGGGTGTTAGGGCTAAATAGAACTGAAACAAAAGTCGTTTTTGGTTACTACTGGCATCTAATTATCTGAAGAAGAACAATTCTTTTTTGTCCATATTCTTGCCTAGGA
The DNA here is from genome assembly GCF_054644295.1 of Miniopterus natalensis. Lineage (NCBI taxonomy): Eukaryota > Metazoa > Chordata > Mammalia > Chiroptera > Miniopteridae > Miniopterus > Miniopterus natalensis. The sequence goes on along the minus strand of NC_142090.1, from coordinate 62,621,281 downwards.
CTTGGTTTTTGTGTATATTTCTGATATTATCCCAATTTGCAAATAAAAAAGAAAAATGTTGAAGAAAGGCCATGGATTATCTTTTTTTTTTTTAAAACGTTGGATTCATTACAACGTTGATCATTACAATTTATTTACTGATAATTATACTGACTTGCAATAGAAAAATGTAACTTTTCCTTCTATTTTTAATGCAGATTCCTTTATGACCTAAGCTATCTGTGTCACATGCCACTTCCAGCACTGAAACTTGCATGGAGCTTAATGACTGCTGACTTATAATAGAATGGGTCAGGTTTATTAGGTTATAGTATTATTTATGCATCACCTTCAAAAGAGTGACTGGACTGTTTACTTTTTGGCTTCCTAGTTGATAACCAATTATATTAACTTAAACAGTAGTTAACCTCTCTCTCTCTATTTTTTTAATGGGAGACACACTAATGGATGAAGGGCCCATCCTTGGTGAGCATTCTACCTTCTATGTTCTGGTCAGAGAATTGTATACCATGATTAGATGACACCATGGTTATGTTAACATGTAAACTTCACTGAGAACTTTCTTCCTGTTCTTTTCTAAGAATTTCTACCAAAAATCAAGAGTACAATTCACTCAAAGTGGCCAATTTATATACCTTACTGGCAATATAATTTAATCTAAGCGTATGCCTTAGAAAAAGTATGTAGCAACAAAATGGCTTTCCTTAGCCAAATACTTTTAGTTAGTAGTCAGGAACTTAAGATTATAGAGTTAGCAAATGTCTATAGCTTGAGACCTGTGTACCTTTAGAAGAATCCCCTTTTTTTCTTTTTCGTAACACTTGACGTGAGTCAAAGGATGAGTGGACTTTCTCCTCATGGGTTCGAATGGAGGTATATAGGACTATGCCACTCTGTAAATTATACGGGGATCCCTTTTTGAATGTGGCCCTGAGGGAGTAGGCATATATGAGTTCCTTCTTAAAGGCTGTGTCTGGGAGCTGGGCCACTGAGACATCACGTGGAGTGGGCCTACAGATTTGGACAGTGATATTACTTGGTAATGAGGAGCCAAGGAAGTAAAATCAGCAGGGAATGAATGAGATACCAGCATTCTTCTTAGGTTTGAAAGTCAGACAATCCTAGATAAACAAGGTTTTTTAGAAAACCAAGGGAGTGAGGAGCCCCAAAGGAGAGAGGTTGTACATCTTTCTCTTCTGAAAATGGGAGTTTGAGATGGTTTTAATTTAATGTGGAGGGGAAATGTGACTATATTGGAATCCCTACTGTTGCATAACAAAGTATCTAAAAACTTAGTGTGATAAAACTACTACCATCGGGCTCATGGATTCTGTGGGTCAGGAATTTGGGCAGGGCACGGCAGGTGTGTCTCTGCTCCACTGTGTCTACGGCCTCAGCTAGAAGACTCAAAGGCTGAGGGTGATTTATTGGCTGGGGTCAGGAATCATCTGAAGGTTTGTTAACACATGTCTGGTGGTTGATGCTGGCTGTTGGCTGGGACTGTAGCCAGGACACCTACATGTGGCTTCTCTTTTTAACTTTGGCTTCCTTACAACATGGTAGCTAGCTTCCAAGGATGAGAGTCTCAAGAGAGAAAGCTGGGCACAAGCTGTATCACCTTTTCTACCCTAGCCTTAGAAGTCATACATGTCATTCCCACAATATTCTATTTTCTGAGGAAATCAGATAGGCTCTCTCAGGTTCAAAGTGATGAGAAATAGGCTCTACTTCTTGGTGAGGAGGTAGCAAGGTTAGATAAGAGCCTGTGAGGCCAAAAATATTATTGCAGCCATTTTTGGAAAATATAATCTGTCACACCCTCTTCCACCCCCACACTAAATATTAACTAAAATAAACTCCTTTTAATGATCCATACTTAAGTAAACCAAATGCTGTGATATTAAGAACATAAATAAAAAACAATGTGACATGTTCTGCCATTCTGTTCATCCGTTGCAGCATCTAACTTTGGAAATCAATATTTCTGGATAGAATAGTTGATGCTATAAAATAACAGATAACAAATAAATCAACACAACTGTTACTGTTCTCGAATGCACATATATTTTTTAAAATAAAACATTACTAAGCCAGTGGTTTTTATGGTAGGTAAAAAGCTAGTATGTAATAGAATAAAAAAATTCTGTTATTACAAAATATGTTTTTTCTTTTCATTTGACATGGGAAAAGTTGGTTTTCTTTCAGTTTCATATCAATAGAAATTTAAAAGTTGTCTTTTCTGCGTAAAGTAACAACATTTATGTTACATTAAGTTTAAAATTCAAACATGTTTTTCCTCTAGTTATAAATTCCATTTATTTCTTATGGTGGAACAAGTCAGACAAGATTACCAAAGACTCCCAGAAAGGATGACAGCATTGAGTACTACCCTAATCTGACCAAAAAAGAATGAAAGGAAACACATGCAGGGGAAAAAATTGCCTGCTGGAAGTAAGGCAAAGTTCAAGTACAGACACAACGCTTAAGGAACATACATGTTAGGTACAGCCCATTTCAGTCCGGTATGAAGACGTAATGAGTAGAAACATCATTGCAGCACTGAGTCCTGTGGGAGCGAGAGTGTGATGGGCTGTAGGAAGCACTGGGAATAATAACCTGCCTAACAGGCATGTATCAAATTCTGCACTTCAAGGATAGGAAGCAGATTATTTCAGATATTCCTAAAATAAGAAAAGAAATGGAAAAAATGTAAATGGATATAAACTTTCCCCCAGCTATTTTTTCTTTTTGTGTCTTCCCTAAGGACTAATTCAAGATGTGATCAATAGATATGCAGAAGATTGTCCATCCCAGAGTCATTCATATGACAAAGCATTGGAGATACCCAGAGCGTCAATGGATAAGAAATTAGAGATCTGTCTTGATTTCTCTCCAGTCACAGTGAATCCCCTGAGATGTGTATCTTTATTTACTGAAATATAATGTCTCTATTGTAGAATTAAGTGACATTTATATGAAAGTATAAAGTTTTTATGTATAAATACACTTTATATCTATTTACATTAAATGTTAACAGTGGCTAATAATGTTAGCGGTTGTTTCTGAGAGGTAGGTGATTTTACTTTTTCTTTCTATCATTTTATCTTCTGTGAATCTCTTATAATAATGACATTTTACTTTTGCAAAACTAGAAAGGAAACTATTTTTATGAACTGATTCTTTAGCTGAAAAGAACCTGGGAACACTGATAATCATATTCTGTCAACCTACTGTGTAGATAATAGAGAATTTATTGGTGATATGAGTAACTTCCCCTCCTCCCTTCACCCCTGTCCTCTCTCAAATCAGTGCATAGAGGCTGACTTTGTCTAACTTTAGTTTGTGTCTAGCAACAGGATTCACTCTGCCTTTCATGGCACCTAGAGAATACACGGACCTGCTTTCTGTTACAGTAAAATCTTGATTTGCCTGAACTAAAATAACAGCAAACAAAAACCGAAAGGAGCAAACTCCTCCTGGGAAAAAGATGTAATTAATAAACCAACTGTTAGAAGGGACTTGTTTTAACATTCTTTACAGCCTCCCTGAGGTATGATGCTAATACACCTCCAGCCCCACCTCCTAATGCTTTTCCATCTATGGCAACTGACCTGCGTCATGAAAACAGATGTTTCCAATAAAACGTCTTTGGGCCTCAAAGGTTGTTCTTCCAGTCTGCTCTACTTATTATGGTAAGAAAATGCCTAGCGTGTTGTATAAATTCAAGTAAATTAACTGGAACAAATTACTTCTTGGAAATCGTGTTTAACAACTTCCTTTTTGCTTATTAGGCTATATCATTCAGAAATGTGAATGACTAACTCTCATTACTATAAATACGCACGTACATCCCCCGAGTATTTCCGGCAGTTACAGTGGGTGACGGACTTAGCATCTTAAAATAGGGTAAAAAATGACAAAGGTCATATTTTGCTGAATAATAATAGCAATATCTTGCTTTAATGGCTATGTAGCAATTTTCATTATCTAGAAAAAGTTAAAAACAAAGTAAAAATCCTTACGGGCTAGAATAGGTGCCACAAAGTTCTGATACCATAAGAAGCTCACACTTCCTGAGCCCACGTTGCATATTCACAGGTAAGTCCCTCAACTTCGATTACTTGTTCTGTTAATATATACAGAATTTTAACCAACTTGGAAGTGAGGCTGCTCCACCTGGCCCGAATGAGAGGCTATAAGATATATGTACAGTGGGAAAGGATGCATTTTTTAAAGAAAGAGCTCCGAGAAGCCTAAGAGGGGTTGACTGATATCTTGGCAGGGAAGGGGGAGACAGGGACACACAAAAAATTAGACTCAAGGCTGCAGGGACATCCAACCTGCCCACTTCTCCAGCCCCCTGGGCTACATTACTGGACTACACCTTGATAGAGATTTTAGGTTTAAATTTTTAGTGCTTAGGGTAGCTGCCAGCTATCTGGGAAATTAACTAATTCCACAACAATGCTGGATAAACCAGCTATTACTGTTTTTTATTTGGTCATGACACTGTACCTGTAAAAATTTCAAAAGATCTTACTTTATTCTGTTATGTTATTGTGTGGCTCTGAAAGTTAATGATTTGGTTACAATGGATAGTTCCTAAAATGGAGAAAAACAAATGAATTTAATGTGGATTATTCTAATCAGACCTCTTTACATTACAGAAAACAGACCTATACTAAAATTATCTCAAGATAAAAGAGTTTCTGTTGTGTGTGTTTTTCTGGAAAGGTGGCAGAGTGAGCTGAAAAATCCCTAAGTTTTTCAGACCAAGAAAGAGGCGAAACCTAGTGATTACAGTCGCTTGGAAACATGCATTAAGAGAAAATTGGATAAGTGGACAAGTATGTGATATAATTCAGGGTAGGAAAGAGGTAAATATTCTTAACACAAGAGCAAGGTTTTACTTTGCAAGAACTAGAGTCAAATATGTTAACAGTGACGTGAGTTGTCCTAAATTAAGTTATAGCAAATCAGAGAGTGAGAGAGACAAGAGTAATTAAACCAGATAATAGCTGTGGGCCACCTACCAAAAGGCTGCTCCATTCCCGAATGTGCCTGGGAGCTCTGAACCCACCTCCAGGTGGCTCTCTGAAAAGAAGTGGCCAACCAGCTAACCGACCCCCAGATGCCACCGCATCCTGCACATGCATGAACTTTCAGGACTGTTGCCCACAACCAGTCAAAAGGAGTAAATATTTCTTCCTTACTGGACTGTGGCCCTATCCTAGAACTGCCCCCACTTCACCCTATCTGTAGCCAATGTAAAGTCTTCAAAATAACTTGCATTTTTCTTCCCTAAAACAATGTATAAAAGAGACGTCAGCTCCAGGAGGGCAGACGTGTTGTCTTCTCCATCCAGCTGCTGCTGCTGGCTCAGACTTCACCCCCAGGACCCGGTCCTTTTCTAGCCAGCATCTGGCTCAATAAACCCTTTCTTTCAGAAGTTTTTTCTATGAAAAGTTTTCATTTAGCAATAGGCAGAACATACATTTCTCGTGTGTTTCAGATTTCTTAGCATATATTCCTAGAAGTGAGATCACTGGGTCAAAAGGCAGCCCCATTTTTAATTTTTTGAGGAACCTCCACACTGTTTTCCATAGTGGCTGCCCCAGTCTGCATTCCCACCAGCAGTGTACTAGGGTTCCCCTTTCTCCACATCCTCTCCAGCACGTATCATTTGTTGATTTGTTGATGGAGCCATTCTGGCAGGTGTGAAGTGATACCTCATTGTGGTTTTAATTTGCATCTCTCTGCTGATTAGTGACCTTGAGCATTTTCTCATGTATCTCTTGGCCATCTGTATGTCCTCTTTGGAGAAGCGTCTATTCAGGTCCTTTGCCCATTTCTTAATTGGTTTGTCTTCCTCTTGCTGAGTACTATGAGTTCTTTGTACACTTTGGAAATCAGCCCCTTATCAGATACATCCTTGGCAAATATGTTTTCCCACACTTATACCCAATTTTCATGAGATTAATTCATACCGATACCAAATTGAGTGTTTGGAATTTATTCAGCTGGTGGCTATGAGGGCCTCATACCCTAAACAGACTCGCAGTCTTTGCAGAGAGAATATAAAGGCAAAAACCACATTCTATTTGGCTAAGGGGGCAGGTGGAGGGCTAGCAAAGCGGTAAACAGAAGCTAAGATAAGCGCTAATTAACTTTCTTGGTTAATTATTCCCTGGAATTTACTCCCTGGAATTTTTATGAGCAGAAACCTTTTACAAAGTTTACAAGGAGCCAGAAGAGGGGAAGAGGTCATTGTTCACCAAATTTTGTAGCTCCTGCTTCAAAGTAGTGGTTGAAAAGGCTGAAATGGGAGCGCTATACTTCAAGACAATGGGGATCCTTGTTATTTTAAGGCTGTTTTCTTTTGCTGTGCAGAAGCTTTTTAGTTTGGTGTAGTCCCATATGCTTATTTTTTCTTTTGTTTCTCTTGCCCTAGGGGATGTATCAGTGAAAATTCCACTACGTGGGATGTCTGTGACTTTACTGCCTATGTTTTCTTCCAGGATTTTTATGGTTTCATGACTTATGTTTAAGTCTTTTATCCATTTTGAGTTTATTTTTGTGTATGGTGAAAGTTGGTGGTCGAGTTTCATTTTTTTGCATGTATCTGTCCAATTTTCCCAGAACCACTTATTGAAGAGACTGTCTTTACTCCATTGGATGCTCTTGCCTCCTTTGTCAAATATTAACTGACTCTAATGGTGTGGATCTATGTCTGGGGTCTCTGTTCTATTCCATTGATCTGTATGTCTATTGTACCAATACCAGGCCATTTTGATTACAATGGCTTTGTAGTATAGTTTCATGTCCGGTAAAGTTATCCCTCCTGCTTTGTTCTTTTTCCTCAAGATGGCTGCAGCTATTCGGGGTCTTTTTTGGTTCCATATAAATTTTTGAAATGTTTGTTCTAGGTCTATGAAATATGCTGTTGGTATTTTAATAAGAATTGCATTTAACTTATAAATTGCTTTGGGTAGTATAGACATTTTAATGATATTAATTCTTCCAGTCCATGAGCATGGTATATTCTTCCACTTGTTTATATCTTCCTCTATTTCTTTTTTCAGTGTCACGTAGTTTTCTGAGTACAGGTCTTTTACATCCTTGATTAAGTTTATAACTAGGTATCTTATTTTCTTAGTTGCAGTGGTAAATGGTATTTTTTTTTTTAGTTTCTCTCTCTGAAAGTTCATTGTTGTTGTATAAAAATGCCACTGATTTCCAGATGTTCATTTTGTATGCTAAATCGAGATGTTTTATAAGCACAAAATGCATGTTGGATTTACAAAACTTGGTATGAAAAAAAGTAAACTATCTCAATAACAACTTTTTATATTGATTACATATGGAATATAATATTTAGGATATATTAGATTAAATAAAATTTAAAGTTAAAGTTAATTTCACCAGTTTCTTTTTAAAAAAAAAAAAAAAAATCTTTATTGATTTCAGAGAAAGGAAGGGAGAGGGAGAGAGAGAGAGACAGAAACATCAATGATGAGAGAGTCATTGATCGACTGCAGCCCGCAACCCAGGCATGTGCCCCTACCGGGAATCTAACCCTAATTGCCTGGATCCCAGGTCTACACTCAACCGCTGAGCCACTCCCGGCTGGGCTCATCAGTTTCTTTTTGCATTTTTTAATGTGGCTACTAGAAAATTTTAAGTTCCATGTGTGGCTTGCATTGATATATATAGCCACTAGACAGCTTTGGTCTAGAAACTAAGGTTTGTTCACCAAACCCAAAACAACGAGAAAAATTCAATTGACACATTCATTTTCTACCTGCTGTTCAACATAATTTTGCTGTGTTTTTTAGTAAGTTTTGGCTCCTCTTTGAGATGACACTCCAAATTATACCTTTTGAGTGTGTTCTTTTTAAAGGATGTATACCTGGAATGAAGTGCATTTGGAATGTCACAGGTATTACAAAATATTTCCCCCACAAAATGGTTTTCAAAAGGACTTTGGAAAGATGGTTGCATTCTAAGGTGAGATAGGTCATTCCTCTTCCTAAAAATCTTCAACGACTGGCCATTCTTTAGGATAGTATTCCAGGTGTTGGGGGAACTTCATGATATGCCCCAGGCTTCCATAGCCAGTCCCATCTCCTATTGCATGAACCCTTAACCCAATTATGCCATATGTAAGAACACTGAGAATTACCTTATACACTAAATTTCAGAAACGGGTACAGCTATGCAAAGATGCTGACTAGTCTCCCACTAGAAGACTTGC